>NC_056739.1:1158906890-1159266890 GCF_019279795.1 Protopterus annectens
TTTTGTTTAGTGATAAAGGTGAGGAGGTGGTTGCTGATATTGTCAGGGAGTATTCCTGTTTTATAGGAGAGGGGATTGTTGTTGGTCAGTATCCAGTCTAGAATTGTTTGTTTGTGGGTGGATTTCTGTATTCTAGTAGGGGAGTTGATGGTTTGATGAAAGTTAAAGAGATTAAGGTGAATGGTGGGTTTGGGGGATATGCAGGAGCTCCAGTCAATATTAAAATCGCCTAAGATTATGGTTTCCTGGGGAAAGCTACAGGAAATCCAGCTTAGGATATTTTCTAGGGTGTTGATGTTCTTGCCTGGGGGGATGTAGGAACATATTATGTTTATAGCCTTGGATTTATTAACTTGGAGTTTGGTGCAAAGTATTTCAGCATTTGCTGGGGTGGGAGGCAAGGAGTCAATTATGGCTACCTGAAGTTGGGATTTGTATAGGAGGGCCACTCCTCCGCCCTTTTTATTAAGACGATCTTGCCTTAAGGTGCTGTAGCCTGGGGGAGTGAATTCATTGTCTCTGGTACTGGGTTTAAGCCAGGTTTCAGTGAGACAGAGGATATCAAAGGCGTAGAAATCAATTAAGGCATGGAGTTGTGTGACTTTGTTGTTAATGCTACGAATATTTAGGTGAGCAATAGAGAGGGAGTCAGTGGAGAAGGGTGGGTTAGAATAGTTAGCAGTTTGGTTTGAAGGGGTGTGATTGAAGAGGGTATTGGGACCAGGGTTGGGGTGGATGTCCCCATGTATAAGTAAAAGTGTTTGTGGGGGTTGAAAGACTTTTGAGTATTTGAATGGTATTAGATAGAACCGTTTGGAGGTAGTGAATTTGTAATGGTGTGCTTTATGGTAGAGAGGGGGGAGGTAGGGACAGGTAGATAGTATATTTATATGTGTTTGGTCGGGTAGAGGAAGTGTAGTTGTAGTATGTTTGGCTGAAGCAGGGGTTTGGTTAAGTTTGAGATTTTCATAGGAGGTGAGGGTGTAGTAGTAAAGCAGGATGTTAAGGAGAAGAAGAGGAGAGATTTATTTAAAGGTTAAAGGCATGTTTTTATAGAGTGTGAGGCTAGTAATTATAGGACTGCACGGTTTGTAAAGATAGGGTGAGGTAGTTTAGATAAGAGTTGGGAGAGAGAGGTGTGGTTGTGGGAGTGAGGAGTTGATTGGTAGATGTGCAGGAAATAGTGATAGGTAGTTGGCTAATTGGGGGTGTGCCTAAGTGAGTTTAAAGGTAGGACCCCTGGGGGTGGGTGGGAATTGGGGGTAGGGAGGGGAGCGGAGTGAGCGTAGCGAACGGAGCGGGGAAGAACAAGACGACCAGTTGCAGAAAACAATCAGGCAAGAAGAGAGAAACAGGTGTAAAGGTGAGGGTGAGTTCAACAGTAGAGAGTATGAGGAGATTTGTATGATAAGTGGGGGGTAAGTGAGATAGTACTGGGTAAGATAGAGGAGATGTTCGTGAGAGAAATAGCAAGTTGCAGTGGTAAGCTGTGGAGCAGGTAAGAACAATAGGAATTGCAGTGGGATATTCCGAAAATATGATAGTAGGATTTGTAGTAAGAAGGGCGCCACCTAGTGGCCAGGTTAGGAAAGAATATCAGACGGAGCAGACAGGGGGTTTACCAAGAATAAAGAACAAGAGACGGGGTAGAGAGGGGGGATTAATAAGGATAAAAGGCAACTAAAGGAGGGAAAGAGAGAGGATCAAAAAGGCCAAACTAGAGGGGGGCGCTGGTTTACCTGGCAGGGGAGCAAAAATATGTCCTGGTGAGTAAAGTTAAGCAATACAAAGATAGGACATACTTTCCAAAAAAATATCTGGGAGGACAGTCTTTGTTAAGAGGATGTTTAATCCTGTTCAGGATACTGGTGTTTAAGGGATGTCCACAGGGCCTCTTAGGTTAGGGAAGGACAGGAACCCGGGTAAACAATCTGTTAAAAAAGTTACAGGTAGAGAGAAAAAAGAGAAAAACAAGCAGAGGAAAAAAAAAAAAAGTTGTTAATCAATCATGAGGGTAGAACACAATTAGCACATTTGCTTTAAATCAAGAACAACAAGGACAGTACAGAGATTTACCCTGGGGCACGCTGTAAGAAGCAGAGTAGCCAGACTGTTACAGACATACAGTGGGCCCTCAAGGAGCAAACTTTACAGTAGTTAACTAGCTACAAAAAACGTTTAGGCAAACCGTATCAGTCCTGGTGATTGGATACTTTCAAATACTAAGCATTACATCAAGCAGTCAATCAGTTTCTACAAACCATAGGCTAGAGATAGTATTAAAAAGAAATATATATATATATATATATGTTTCTTATTTGTGCTTTCATAAAACGAATGCAGTCTGTTCCTTCCAGCTTCTCCAGTATAGCTGAAAATCTCACTTTTTCTCTGTGTTCTGTCCTCTAACTCTATTATTGTTTGAAACATCTCTTCCTGGGTAGTTTCATTCAGCCAGCCTTTTCTTCATTTCAGCCTCTGATTTTTGCAGCTTTTTCACCACATCTGAATATTTGTTTAAAGCTTCTTCCATTTTGTCCAGGCTTTTATTGTTTGTGTTGATATACTCCTTCAATATTTGTTTATTTTAACCAGGTCTGTGTGGGCAGTTGTCTTGCATCTTCCTATAGGTTACTGGAATTCATGTCTGGAGGTTGCATTACTTTTTCTGAACAGCTACAGAACTTTCCCCAGTCAGTGTTTCTTCCTTGCATTTTGTAGCTGATTTTTTTCAGGTCTTTTGTATTTCTTTTGTCCTGGCATCAAGGCAGTAGGCACCTACTAACCAGTTACTGAAATTTACCCATAAACACAAGGCTACTGGCCTTCTCTGCTGAGTTTCTGTTTTCACATTGGGAGTGCCAGAATTAACTGTTACTCAATGTGCAGCCATCTTGGAAGTCCCACTACAGAGGACCCGTAAGTATCATTCTAGCTTGCCTCCCCCAGCTGTGTTGCCTACATCTGTTAGTAGACTGTCCCCATCTGTCCTGCAGCCACAGTCCTTATTAGAGTCCAGAGCTATTCTGAAGCAAGTCTTTGAGATTTCCTTGACCTGTAAGGCCATCACAGAGGACCATCTGATGTTGTATATTATCAAAAGTGACACATCTTAGAGCTGTGAGGACATCCTCTGAAAGATCAAGTCATTTCCTCAGAGCTTTTGCATCTGAGTTCAGACTCTGCTTCTTATGTGGGACTTGGAGGTCACCCCTCTTTTGGAAGATGCCACTGTGTCAGTTCTGAAGCAGATGTGAGTTTTACATCCTGTCTTGGCCATTAGTGATTTCAGTGATCACATCCAGCTCATAAAAATTACAGCTTGTGGCTTTCCTGGATATTAGTCCTCTGCCACCACATGGCACCTTGGTAGTGCCATTAGACATCATGGATGGTTTTTGCTACAATAGTGTTTGCAGTCATAATCAAACTATTATTAACAAAACCAAGCTATGCAGCATGATTGTATGCCATTTATATTGAAGTGTTTCTGTTTGGAAGTAAGGAACTGTTTTTGAAGACATATTTTACTGTTATGGCACTGCTGAGCTCTGCATATTTGTGTGACCTTGGTATTAGTGCATATATAAGTAAAGGGGTATGGGAGGTAAAGCTCCTCACCGTGGTGGTATATGGGGCCATGTGCCTTTCTAGAAGACTGGTTAACAGTTTTCTTCATCACATTTGTGCTTGCTTGGTGTTGCTGTGTATTCATTTACAATTTCTATGGTGTTTTCTTTTGTGCATTTTTCAGTTCCAGTGGATTTTGGTGATGGTTGTTTTCACGTTCAGTGGTTTTGATGTGTATTTTCATGACATGACTCCTTAGCATATCTCTGCCTGGGATCCATACAGGTGGTTACTTTGGTTCTGTTTTTAAGGAGCAGCATTTTTATGAACAGCGGTTTTTATTTTGGCATACCTTGCAATCCCCATGCATAGTGCACCTGTTATTTTGATACTGATTGCTGCTACGACCACTTTTATATTTAATTATTTATACAGTAATAATAGACTAATTACATGTCAGTATGTGCATTTAACTTTCAACAACTTGTCAGTGTTAAACATGTAAGTCCATATGTCATAAATAGCTATTCTGTGCAGTCTTGTTCTCTAGTCTGATTTAACAAGCATTGTTCTTTAAACATCCTATCGCACAAAGTCACTGTTTACAGTACATTTTGAGGTTACTTTGGTTCACTTTGGGTGAGCATCATTTTCAATATAGTGTGTTCTAGTGTGGTGTCTCATTTGCATCTAAATGGTATGCCAGAGTGCTCTCCACTGTAGAAGAGGCTTACAAGATAAGAACCTGTGTTCCTTTACATGGAATACTGACTCTTGATGACTCCATTGAAACATTCTCTTGTAGTATGCTTGGCTTATATTAGGAAACGTCCTCTCTAATTCTGTCTCTTGGGATTACATTTATCAGTATAGAGTTGGACACTAGAATGTGTCAGTTACTACTGATATAGGGACTAGATGGTCCTATGTTTGGCAGCCTGGTTAAGGATATGATGGCTTGTCTGGGCTAAGACTTTTCTGCAGTTTCTGGGCCTGATCTTAACCACAGTGTTCATGCTGTGTTTCCCATGTCTGCAGTTGCTGATGTTGCAGTGGACTGTGTACTGCTGTTGGCTGCTAATTTGCCACACAGATTTTCTTCTACTTTCATGCTGATGCAGTTTGATTTGTGGAGTTGTGAACAGGCCCTGCCAGTCTCATGACAAGTCTTCTCTTTCTTTCACTTGAACAATTTGCTAGTCCTGATGTTGGACACTTTGCTGGTGTATTGACATCCAATCTGAGAAACAGGGCTGTGTATAAATCTTCTAGAGGTATGGAGCAGTCCTTCTCACCATGAAGTCTCTGGGGGAGTTGCTGAAATTGAAGCCCTGCCTCATTTGGTCTGACAGTCAGTCAGTCATGTGGTATCAAAACAGTCAAGGAGCAGGCACTTGTTTTGCCTTTTGCAGTGGGTAATTACAGCTTTGGTAATGGGAGATCCACAGAAACATCACTCCGAAAGCTGTTCTCATCACTGGAGAGGTAAGCATGCTGACAAACTCCCTAAAGTGATTCTCCTGCTCTTTCCTCTAGTTGAGCATTGGTATTCTTGTCTGAGAGTCTTCCAGCTGTGATGCAGTGCAGACTTGGACCTTTTCACCACATGACAACTTGGGAAAGTGTGGGCCTATCCCTCCTCTTGGTGAAGCAGGAATTGGTGGTGGTTGCAGTCTCTCAGCTGTGGCAGAAAATATTATTGTATGCATTCTCACCTTTACCTGTGATTTTGCACCTTATATTAAAATTCATCAGTGAAAGAACAATCCTTATATATGTGCCAACTTATGGTTCATAAAAAGTGTAGTGTCAGGTTGTCATGTCTGGCAGTACAAGAAATATTTCCTTTACAACGTAACAATGTCCCACCATTGACATGAGAAGGTACTCTCATGTCATGATGTCCTGGTTTTGATTACTTAATCCCTCCAGGCTATCTAAAGCCTCAAGAGTGGGCCTATAGGTAAAGGAGAGGCTGTAGTTTCATTTGATGGAGATGCATTTCCAAATGAGTTATAAGCTGCTGAATGGTAATTTAGAATATCTGAAATTTTCTCTTGATCCATTGAGTGGGCTGCATCACATTTTGTGCTCTCTTTTGGAGTATGCAGTTTTTATAAGGGGTACTGTCTATAACTGATAAAATGTGGGATAGATTAATGGTTAATAGTCTAGAAAGGATACCCTGTTGCATATGAGGATCCTGAGCTTACCCTCTTATTTTAGGGGTAGTAGCAGCTTTATGGAGGAACTTTGAAAGGTAATTTGGCAGACTGGCTTTTTGTATTAGTTGGCATAAGTTTTTATATATTTCTGTGGCATGAATTGAATTCAGTCTTGCACATTTTTAGGGGCACTCTTTTTGCCATTTTATTTGCTCCATCAAAGAGTATGTTTAACACACAATTGTTTTTATCTCAGTGATGATTTTGAAGAATACCTCTCAACCTTTTCACAGAGCACTCTGATTTTGTTCACGCTACTTCTGCAGTCTTATCGGTCCAGTCACAGCATGGCTTTGTGGAACATGTCATCATGCAAACAGTTGAATTGCTGTGCACATTGCTGGATCCGGAGTGTAAGTGGTTAAGAGTTGTGGATGATGATGGGTCAGTCACCGACCATAACTGTCTGCCAGACCTTTGCTGTAGTTGCAGAAAGTTGAAGGATGCAGTCTGCATTTATGTCATCTTCAGAATGTAAGCATTGCTGTCCAGTTGCAATTTATCATTTATTTTTGGAGAAGAATTTCAGAAACACAACAGATGTTAAAGCATGGTTATATATTATTTTTCAAAGAAGCACAAATGTGAACAGCGATTCAACTGTTTGCATGATGACCCTCTGTACCTCTAGCCAGCAACTACTTGATATCTACCAATGTATGAAAACAGATGGTAAACTACAATATAAATATTATGTTGCCCTTGCTTGAAACAAACTTCCATTAAACATACGTACCATCACCCACCCACTGTACTTCAAAAATGAACTAAAACACCATATGCTCAACTCCAAGACTTGACCCTGCCATGATCCAACATAAGCACCTTTCACTCTCCTTAAATAACTAATTACGTTTTTTTTCGCCAGTCTTCACATTTCCCACAACTCCATGCTTGTTAGCCAATGCCAATTGCTTCTTAGCAATTAAGATACATAGTTCTCTTATGTAAATACATGATTGCCTTGTATAAATATTGTGTTTTTGTCATATCATGTAAGCTCTCTATTTGTTTTTACTCATCCTGTATTAACAGATTTTTTTTTTTTTTATCCTTATACTATCTCTCAAATATGTATGTGCTTAAAACTTTTTTACTGCAATATTGTTTTTCAAGCAACTATTTTTTGGAGCTTTTCTCCTCGGGTCTCCACTGAAAATGGGCCTCTAGCCCAGTTGGACTAACCCAGTTAACAAATGTTAATAAATAAATAAAAAATAAATATTTGCATATCTTTTTCTTTTTAAGTTTTGGTCCCTATAGTAATGATTAATGATCTTAACTTAAGGTATTTATTGTAATCATTTGTTTCACTATTTTCTTATTTATGTATATAATCACTGGATTTAAGCTGCATTTTCTTTTGGTTCAATTCTTGAGAAGTGGCCCTTAGCTGTTGGCTGTTTCCTCTTGCGTTCTACCGTACTTCTCTATATTAGCTTGCTTAACTGTGGTATATGCACATCATTTGAAGGCTGTATTTGACTGCCAGGGTGCCAGTTGTGTTTAGCTTGTGCTGAAGTTTGTTATTTTTGCTGAAGTGGATATCCATTCTTTGTGGTACATTTCAGAAAATCAAAACTACTGGAAGGCCTTCCATTCCTCAGACTTTTTTTTTTCCTGGTTAGAGGAAGAGGTTGATGTCCTTCATTTGATCACCATTAAAATACTTCTCACTAATAGGAAATAATTTGCCAAGGATAAAAATACGTCTGGCCAGTATACTAAAGCTTGGCCACCTTCCTCTTATGCTAGACTTATGCATAAGAGTATGTGCTAGCACATAAGGGGACAAACAGTTACAAAGGTCCTCAAAACTTCCTTGCCACCAACCTGAGAAGAATGACTACATCAAAATTTGGTCTCTCGGCTGTATGGCGTGTGTCAGTTTCCAGTCATTGCAGGCAGATAAATATCCTCATTAGGAACATTTCCTTTTTCACTAATGTTTTGACTAATTTTGTAATTTTTCATGTAGCTAAGATTAATAAATATAGTTGTGGTAGATAGATTCCTTATAAAGAGAGTCATGCTAAATCTTTGTTCTGCTTAGTTCCAAATCATAACTTTAAGGAGTGCTCCTTTTGTAAGTCTTTCATCCCTAAGACTACCAGAAGTCACTTAGCATCTCTGTAGATTTATTTAGAGAACCAAAGACTTAAGGCACTTGTGCAAAGTAAGATGGCCTCAGAGTCGTATCTTTCAGACATCCTTCAGCAACCACTTAAAAAAACTAAGAAACCTAAATATTCAGAAGTTGCTGTTGTCTGGTCAGAGCCAGATGCATCTGTTGAGGCACATAATGAGCCCACAGACCCTTTGGCATCTCTGCCTGCTCCCCCTGTCATGAGCACTTCCCATATGACCAGTCAGGTGGCCAGTTAGGATGCTGCTGGTGATTAGTGAGGGACCAGACAGTATGCTTGCATATCCTTTTAAGAGACTACATCCTAGATACCTTTAATAATATCCCTCAGGAGTCTGCCCAACTCATATTGTACCAGCTGACACTCCTAAAAAGAGGAAATAGAAGAAAAAACATCCTTCCTCTCCTGTTACCCCTTCTCTCTGTGATCTGCAGTTAAAACTGGCATCATTTTTGTCAAAAGCCTTTCAAAGCCCTTGTGCCATTGATGTCTCCCCCATTTCTTTCCACAACCTCTTCTATTTCCCATAAAAGGAAGATGGTACTTTCTTCGATATAAGAAGATTCTTCATATTCGGATGTGGAATCTCTTGCTTATTTTTCACAGATCCACTCTCTTTATGGATATGAGTTAGATGATGAATAAATGCTTTCCCCTGACTCTCCTTTATAGGAACTGTCTTTTATTGACATTGTTGTAAAAATGATGCAGCACGTCTACTGGGAGGGTGTGTATGTCTCTGAAGCACAAACAAAATTCGTCAACCTGCTAAACATGGACTTCTCTAAGCCATCAGCTGTTCCTCCTGCGCTGGCTACTATGCACAATACCATAATTTTACAACCTTCTCGCCTGAGGCACAGCCTCCTACTCCTAATAAAAACTGATAGGTTTTATAAAGTTAAGAACTTCATCAGAAAGCGTTTGAGCTTTCAGCAGCTTTCATTTTGTAAAGGGTTCCAGTTTTCGAGTTTTTCCCCTTTTCAGTTCTTTTTCATAGATTTTAGGTTTTATAAAGTCCTGAACATTCAAAAATCCTTCCTAAGACCCTGTTTAGTCCTGAACATTCAAAAAATCTTTCCTAAGACTGCGTTTTGATTTCAGTTGAATTAGACAACTCATTTTAAATTCCTACCATCTCTGATTAATTTTGCCACTCAAACAGCAAGATATTTGATAAAGTGTGGCTGTGATGCTGCTACTCCTGCCTGTTCCAGGGCAGCATCAACTGAATCTGTGTTAAGCAGGTATTCTTGACTATGCTTACAATCTTTACTTGGTGATGTCAAGGCTAAGTTGCTGGATACCCATTTAGACAAAGACAATCTTTTTGGTTCAACATCTGCTGAAATTTTCAAAAAGTTGCAAGAAAAGGGGGGGAAAGCATGCAAGATTTAAAAAAAAATGTTCTGTCCCCTGTGCGAAAATTTCATATCCCTGTAAAGCTGGACCCTTTTTTTTCGAAGAGCAAAAGCCACAACAGAAGTGTAAAAAAAAGTCTCTAAAAAGAAATGGCAGGGGAAGCCTAAATCAGATTTCAAAGGACTTGATGGATCTTTTAGTGACAAGGCCACAAACCTCTGAATACCAGTCTCCCTGCTTCCCACCTTGGCCAACCCCTTTATTTCTTTCAAGGGAAACAAAGTCAGTGCCTGCCACTCTGAAAGTCTGTAGCATCAGACATCTGAGTACCCAGCATAATCCAGAAGCATACAAACTGACTTATCCTTCCTTTAAGAGAAAATCCAGTTATAACATCAGTTATGTGATAAAACGCAGCACACACTATAGTAAAATAAGAATAGAACAGTAAAAGAACATAAAGCATGGTATGACTTTAAATTACAATAAACTGCAAAGTCAGAGTCAAGTAAATTGTAACTTAAGAAGACCTCATTTGAATCACTGAAAGCCTTATGAAAAAGGCAGTATTTTAAGCATTTGGGAGGTACTGCTGTAGCTGCCAGGGTTGTAACACTTGGTTATGTTTTTGGTAGGAAAAAGAATTATACCCAGAGCTATGTAATCCAAAGCTTTGGGTTACTAATAGTCTGTGTGAAAGCTGCACTAAGACCAGGAAGGAACAATCAACTTGCTTTAGTTAAGTAGGGCCTAGATCATGTAGGACTTTGTAGGAAAACTTCAGAAGTGTATAGCTTATCCTGCAGTCTGCAAAAAGCCAGTACCCATAGACAGGTATAATATGGCAGTAGTGGGGGACACCCACCACTAGCTTGGTGATGGGGTACACTTCATGATGTATGTACTAGCTATTTCTGCCCTTCATGACCTTGTAAAGGGCAGGGTTATGGCCCAGTAAGTGTGAAGTTTTGCATCTCAAGACTTTTTGTGACCTCAGTTTCATGACTGACCTGTGTGCTAGTCCAGCGATTGAAGCCTGCAGATATGAAATTCATGTCTTCAAAGATTGTTTTCGTGGTGGCCATCACTTCTGCCCATATGCTGTCCGAGTTCTGTTCCATAGTTTGTATGGAATCCTGTTTAGGCTTTAATATGGACTGGCTATGCTATAGGAATAACCAGTGTTTTTTTCCATAATGTGGTATCAAAATTTAAACAGTACAAAAAATATAGTACTGCAATCATATTTTTGCTGTCTTTTTGTGGAGTGGTAGAATCCATGGAAGTAAGACACGTTCATAATTTTGATATTCATGTCTGTTACATATTCTACTTGAAGAGGGTAAATAAATGCAAACCATATTTAGGCCAGGATTCAATAATGCATACACTAAGTGTACACTGTTCTGTGTCAACAGACAACACAGACATAACCCACACCTTCTTCCTCATTTTAGTTTTCCTACTGATATTCTTGCAGCTTTACATATTGACAGGGATTCATGCAGGTTACAAGAAAGTGTAGACTACATGTACGCTTAGTGTAAGCTTTGAGTGACTAGAAAGCACAAAAAATGTGATATGAATTTTACTGAACACATATCGTGTACGCTTAGTGTTTGTGCCATGACTGTTTGGCCACTGGTTTACACCTTTTTCACATCTTGTTACTTGGACGGTGATTATTGAATTGTCTGTTTTGCAGCATCTTTATGTGCAGAACTTGACTGTGCATTTGCTTTTTTTCCTTCCTTTGGCTCTGACCTCCAAGTGAGGTTTAATTTGTACTACTAATGATTTTCTCAGCTATTAAATATTACATGAGGCTTTCAGAATCAGATTTAACAGATTCCATTATTAATTGCTGTGTTAATTGATCTGCAAGAATGTCCACTGCAGAAGATGATTACTACCCTCAGTTTTTGGACTGCCTGTCCATCTAGCATCAGTGGATGGATTTTCCTACAAGATGGGCAGGTGCATAATTTCAAATTCTTGTTTATTTTTTTCATGTTGTTCTTGATCAGTACATGGATTTAGAGATGCAAATGCAAGGTTTGGGCATATCCTCTTAGCCCCATTGCATTGTATCATAATATGAACCAGCAGGAGGCACAGCATTGATACTAGAGAAATTCCATAATTATGTCGAGCTGGGATTTTCATAAGGGAAAATTCCAACAGTTACTCACTTATAGCTTTTACAGAGCAACCGGCATCATTAGTGGGCATCTGTTGTGGCTGTTGCTAGTTGAAAATGCATGTAACATGACTTACCGGTGAGGGCGTTTGAAAGCAGTTTGTAACTGCATTCCTAGACATTTGTTATATCTGTATGTAGAATGTTTCACTTTAGTGGCTTACTTGATCTCCTAACTTGTCAGCACTCATGACCTTTATGTGCTTAGATCAGTTTGCAGTAGTCATTGTAGGAAAATGTGATGAAGAAGGGGGGAATTCACTTTTATTTTTCTTGATTTCATGTTGATGATACATATATAATATATATATATATATATATATATATATATATATATATATATATATATATATACACTCTGATATCCTGAATGTTTTATAGGAAGGATACCACAGAACCAGAGAAGCCTGCTGTGTTTACCAACTGAAGGGACATATCACACCAGTGCGAACTGTAACTTTCAGCTCTGATGGATTAGCCGTAGTATCAGGGGGTGTCGGGGGACTGATGAACATCTGGAGTATGCGGGTAAGTGTTTGTTTCTGAATTTGTTGATAATGATGTTGACTGGTGGCTGTAATATAAGTAGCTGTAAGAGAATGCATCAAAACCATCTGCTGATGTATTATTAAAATAAGTCAATTCGTTCATATAGATTAGTAAGATTGGCTAACAGAGATATGCTGAAGTGCAAAATTAGTTTACTTGGATGCAAAAATGGATAGGCTAAATATTCTTAATGGAAATACAGTAAGAGAAAATTTTGGAAAATCAGGAGTAACTGGCAAGAGTCCTTCAAGGATTGGTACTTGGAACCACTCCTTTTCAGTATTCTTGTAGTGGATATTGTTGCATTGAAACTAAAGAGGATATTACTTTGAACGTGAAGAGCAGAGACAACCTGATCTTACTCTGGTAGAGTCTTAGCAATAGGTTATCTGTTAGATATGTCTTTCTTCTGTCCTCTTGCATGATTGTAAATGGTTCCTGTGCATAGGATCATCATCTGTACTCCTAGTTTAAAGGATATGGAAACTGCAGTAGTTAACATTTCTTTCCATCCATTCAGAATATTTTGGAATTTCCCTAGTGTTTATAATTTCAAATTTTCCATGTTTACTGCCTTTTGCAATCCACAGATCACTGTTTAAGTCCATCATCATTGCCTGGGTCTGAAGCATGATGCTAACAACTTTCATTACTGGCAGATCTTCAGCCCAATAACTAAACTGCATCTGTGAAAAAATAGTGAGGTTTGCATTCAGACCCAGTATTTGGCAGGCATAATCAGCCTTTAGAGAGATTCAGTAGAGCTAACAGAAGTGGAGAGCAGGCTGAAGTATTAATAGGCTTATTTACTCTTCAGGGATTACCTCTGCAATGTTTTGTGTGCTGTGTTTTTTGGGTGGTTGTCATTTAGCTCTGCTCCTTTAGGTATGAAGAGGTCAGGTACAGAGGTGGCCTCCTGGCACCCACATTAGAGAGCAAGATCCAGATATCAGCACTGCCTTGCTGTACTCTTTGTTTGCAGGTCTCTTTAAAGTAAATCATATATATATATATATATATATATATATATATATATATATATATATTGAACGTCGTGAAAATAAGAAAACATGTACAAAATCATCTTGTTAGGATCCAGTCAATATTTCACACAAAACACAAAAATCTGCTGAGAAAGACTGGACTCTCTTACATACTATATACTTTTAAAACCATGCTCTTTAGAAATATTAACATTTTTACAACTGTGCTTAAAATCATTTCTGTCCCCACACTAACAATGCTGTCCTTTTTCATTTATTGTAGCCACTTTACATTCCTAATAACACCAACATTCTGTTTTAATTCAGTCTATCATCATTGTGTGACACAGCTCGTTCACTTAACTTGTGGACCTTTGTCCAGTGTCTGGCCAGCTGTCATTAGACATCCCAGTACTGTGGTACTTCTTGTCTCTTCAGTCACCTCCAAACCAAAAATTCCTAATTATGGTGATATGTAATTTGCCTGAATATAATCACATATATAATCTTTATCTTTAATTTGCTACAACTGTTCCTTCCACTTAAGTGGCTAAGACTCTTGTTGAGCCTGATAACACCTTTCTTACTCTGTGAAATCTAGTAAATTTAAATAATCTTCATTATACATAAGAATGCTTAATCAAATATTTAAAACATCTTCAGTCATGATCTGCTAACAACATATTCAAACATTATCTTCTAATTGCTATAAATGTCAAACTTTTTGACAGCCCTAAACCACTTCATCTTAAGTACTTTACTCACACCATTATTATCACACTAAGGGAAACACAAAAGATTCTGCCCCCTTCTTCATATTTTTTCTTCTTTTCCATTTTTTTCTCTTAAATTTCCTTGCCCCCAGCATAATAGTTTCTATCTTTAATTCAAAGTCTCATTTTCAGAATGAACTAACCTTGTAATCTGATCCTTATAATGTGTAGTTAATCCATTCTACATCTGAAACGTTGTACTAGCCACCACCATGACCTAAGAGATATAAAGCTCTGGCTGTTTCAGTCTTAGAGGAGAATGGACTGTGAATGTTGGTTAGGTTAAGAATGCAAGCAAGTTTAGAGAAGAGATGCCACATAAGGGTGGGGTGTTGATGTTCTTGGACCATGCCTGTGACAACTGGCATACTGTGGTCCATCTTGGTATCTATCATCAGTTAGGGGGTAGGGTCTCAGTTCTGTGAAGTTAATCCACCTAAGTTGTGAGTAACCACATTTGTTCTCCAGTCATCTCACCTCTCCATACATCACTCACTTTATATGTCAGGCAGAGAGAGCTGGCAACCCTGACTGGCAGGGATACAATTAGTTTTACTCAAATGATTTCACTGATCGGGGATGGGTTAGGCCTGTGGGTGGATACAGTGTTACCACAGCAGTTCGTAACCCCAACAAGTGATAATGACCTTCAAATGTGACCTTGAATTGAGTGTGTGTGTGTGTGTGTGTGTGTGTGTGTGTGTGTGTGTGTGTGTGTGTGTGTGTGTGTGTGTGTATACGTGTACGAGAACTATATATATATATATATATATATATATATATACACACACACACACACACACACACACACACACACACACACACACACACACACACACACACACACATCTCACCTGTATTCTTACTTCAACCCCCTGCACAACCATGACTGGGGGCACATTCCTATACAAACCTTCAAGATCACAACTCCCTTTCAGGTACAACACCAGCTGCATCATCAATTAAAAAGAAAACACCAGAACTATGTTTTTCACATTCAGATGATAACCTTTGAGTAGCACTCTATTACTATTTTCCAAACCATAACCAAGTCACCCCATGAAAAATCCAACAGGGAACTCAGACAGTACCATTTAAGTAGTAGACTCTGCTTTAATTTAATATAAAAAAAAATCCATTAAAGTTGTAGGGGCACTGTGTACTTGGCCCTTATCAGAGTCAGACAACCAAATACTCGTATCACTAAGATAGTAAAAAATAAGGAATGCAGTCAGCTTTAAAAAAAATCCAGTAAATCAAGGCATCTTAATCCACTCTGTAACTGTCTGAACACACTAGTTTATGAAGTATCAAGGTACATTTAGCTGCCAGTCTGTGAATCATTCATCAGTCCATCACACTGACAATCTAGCTTCCTTCCCATACTGCTACTGTTGAGTGCTATCAAGTCAGTGTCAATTCATGATGACCTAATGGTAGTTGTCCTGAACTGTGTTTTTTAGTGAGATGACTAATCAGTGATACAAGAAGCATATATCAGTAGTTACTGTATCAATCCATCTTATTACCCTTCTTCCCTTTTATGCTGTCGTCCTGACTTGCCAAGCATGATGGCTTTTTTAATGACCCTTTTCTTTGCATGATATCCTTAAAGTATGAAGGTAGAAAGGCTTTTCATTTAAAGTACCAGAAAGTAAGTAGATTATATCCTCCAGTACTGAGGATTTATATTTCTGATAGTCCTTGTTATATGTAGTATTCATAGGATCACAGAAGGTTACTAGGCTAATGGCCCTGGGGCCTTTACAAGTCTAGCCCAGAGTTTATCCCCAAAAAGAAACGTCACGCAGCACCTGTCGCCCCTGTCGATGAGGGCCATAGGTGGAACACCTGGGACAAATTTGTGGTTTCCTGTCCACTCATCAAGATTGTGCTTGAAGAGGGGTCAGCGAGGTACTGTGACGTGTATGGGAAGTCTATTCCAGAGACGGGGTAGCCTCTGGGAGACAAATCTTTCTCTCCAGCAGGTTTTGTTGATGTTGCATATTAGATTCAGGCCTTTTGAGTGGGTAATGTGTGAGGGGTTCGACTTACAGATATGGAGCATCTCTAGTAGGACAGGGTCCAAGACTGCCTTGTAGGCGAGACACAGATCACCTCTGAGTAACCTGTACGATACCGAGTAGAGTGATAGTAATTTGAGCCTGTCCACATAGGACAGGTGTTGGAGGCCATGGATTCTCTTTGTGAGATATTTATGTGGCCTTTCCAGTTGGTGCAGATATTTAGAGAGGTACATCCCAAACGGGGTGTTATATTCAATTATTGGTCTAATGAGGGAGGAGTATAGAGAGGTAATGACCTCTTTTTTTCTGGATGCAATCCCTTTACTTATGAAATGAAACAAGTAAAAGGCTTTTCTGACCACTGCTGCAACATGATGATAGAATGTGAGATTATCAACCTGAGTACCCAGGTCACTCACAGGTTGTGTGCTTAGGGGGTTGCCATTGATGTGGTAATCAGTAAGGGCCGTGTTTTTGCCAATGGTATGATGATGCATTTTTTTGCATTTACTTTGAGGCCATGACTTTGGCACCAGTCATTAGTTGCTGTGAGACCCTCTTACAGTATGTTAACATCATCTGGGGAGTCGGTGTCAGCACCCAACGTACAGTCGTCCGCAAAATTGGTCAGCCACAGGCCTTTTGTCTTTTCCTGGACCTCTGAGAAGTAGATGTCAAACAGTAGGGTTCACAGGACAGATCCCTGGGGAACTCCACTAGTGACAGGTCTGCTATCGGAGGTGACTATTTTGACCTTGAGGGTCCTGTCGGTGTGCCAGTTGGCCATGCTTCTGATGAGATGGGGATTTATGCCAAGTTGTGTTAACTTTTCAGTGATGCCCAAGTGGCGGATTGTGGCAAAGGCCTTGGCCAAGTCAAGGTAAGCTGTATGTACTGACTTTCACTGATTCAGGGCCTTGGTGACAGTCTCAAAGAAGTCAACCAGGTTCAACAGGCAAGATCTGCCCTTGACGAATCCGAACTGGGTGTGGTCAAGTGCTTGGAGTTTGCCTATGTCCTTGTTTATGAGATCCATAATAATACACTACATGGCTTTACAGATCAGACTTGTCAAGCTAATGGAGTGATAGTTTCCAGCGTCCATAGTGGCACCACCTTTGTGAAGGGGATGACAATAGCAGTTCTCCACTCTGCTGGGATGAGATCTGTACTTAGGCTGTGGGTGAATAGGGTGCTCAGTGGCGAAGCCAGTTCTTACCAGAGATGGTCCAGAATACAGCCTGGGATACTATCATGTCCCATGGAAGATGTGTTCTTTGCCTTGGATAGGGCCTTTAACACTTGATCTGTGGAGATGTGAGGTGTGGGACAAGTATCGGAGATGTCAAAAGGGCCTTTGCAGGGGGGTAAATTTTGCGCTGAGCCTATCTGTGTTAGCAGGTTGGTCAAGTCAACAGGATCAGTGTAAATGATACTGTTCAGCACTAATTCGAAACAAACGTGGGCTCTGCCATGGAGGTTCCTAATGAACTGAAGAAGGCTTTGTGGTTTCCCCTTTGTTTCGGAGACTAGTTTCGATTCATAATTGGCTTTGGAATTTTCACCAGTGATTTAATTTGCTTGTTGAGGCTATGTTCCCTAACACCATAATTTAGTGGCATCAATTTTTTTACTGTCTTGCTTCTTCACTTTCTAGCTTTTACATCTATATTCCATTATTGAAAATACCATACTTTGAATGTAAATTATCTCCATACTTCAGCTTTATCTATGTCATTCCTGGCCATTCTAACAAGAGCAGTTCGCCATTGGACCTCTTAACTATTCTTTATTGATCCAAGCAAGCTGAAGTTGTGTATTGTTTTTTTTTCTTCTCTGTTAAGAATAATATAAATAATAAGATGTTCTGTAATCCTATCTCGCCTTCATTCTTACACATGGGGTTCGGAGCCGATTCTCGGCTCCGACTAGGCCTATTACAAAGCTCAAAGTCTTCTAGTTGGCTAGGTATCCCAATTTGCACCAGTACAATCCCCAGATCTCGTTTGCCGCATCTACAAGTTCAGATGTGCTTCTTCTTGGCCGTGGCTAAGTTTAACACTTTTTTCTATTTTTTTCTGTATTACAGCCTAACGTTACAATTTGTATAGCTTTTGATAGTGTTTAATAGTATTTATTACGAGTAGTTTCAGACTTGCTGAAGTGTTTTTTCTTGACTTTAGATTCTTATTGTTGAGAACTGGTTGGCCGTTGGCCTTGTTGTTCTCGTTCATATCCTGTGTGCCAGTCTTTTTCTGTTTATCGTGCGCATTTGTGCTTACTTGATATTTGCAGTCCTTATTATTGCAGAGATTTTGGAATTTAAATAGTTATTACTTATATATTTAGTCCTTCCAGTTAAGGTGCACGTTTGCATTCAATTTACCTTGTTTTTCGTGTGCAGTATTGATTAGTATTAGAGAGTTAGTATTTAGACTTTTCTTCTTAGATATTTATCTGGATATCTAACTATTCAGTTGGTGTAAAGGGTCTTTTGATATTTTTGACCCTTCTTGTTCTACGACTTAGTGTTTGACCGTAGCATAATCCGTATTACTGTGAGTGCTGTCTAGTTAGTAGTTTCTGACCTTTTGGTATTTCTCTCTACCTATGTCCGTTTAAGTTAGAGGACCTAGTTCTCTGCCCTGTTTCTCTTCCCAGGGCTAGGCCCGTTTAAGTTAGAGGACCTAGTCCTCTTGGCATGTGAGTGTTAGTGTGGTAAGGGCTAGGCCCATTTAAGTTAGAGGACCTAGTCCTCATTGTGTTTGTGTTCCTTTTTTTTCTGCTTCGCCGGTTAGCATGTCTAAAGAGGTAAAAGAAAATAAACCCTCGGAGTTTAAGATGTGTAAAATGCTCCCAGAAAATGTCAATTACGGATGGCCATAGTAATTATGTGTATTGCCTCTGAGCCATCCATCTGCAGGAAACCTGTTTGTTTTGCCATTCCTTCAGCTCCAAAGTTCTACAGGAGAGGAAGAACAAGCTAATTTTGAAAGGTCTCCTCAAGCCTTCTTTCGAGGAAGACTTGGCCAGTTCGTCTTCTTCCTCGAAATCCCATTCATCCAAAAAAGACAAGGCTAAATCTACCAAGAAGCATTCCCCGGCTCCATCCGGTGCTTCAGAATCGTGTCCTAAACTTTCTAAACCGGACAAGACTTCTACCTCCTCAGCTCCACTGATCTTAGAGCTGATCGAGGCTGTTGATACTGTGACTTCAGCTTCGGCCCCATGCATTTTGGAGCCGACTACTGATAGCAAATATCCGAGCCGGTCCAGAGATCCCTTGCCTAGTCTCCCCATCTTTAAGGTCCCCTATCTTACAGAGGTCTAGATCTCCCACACTGTCTTCCAGATCTTCCAGGAGCCTATCAGAAGAAAATGTGGAGAGAGTAGTACTGAGACTCCTGAAGTCATCTGCCTTGCCAGAAATTCTGTTGGCTCCGACCCAGTCCGTCCCGGAGCCACCTGAGTCCATTCCCCCTGTTGTGGTTCCTCCTCCAAGCCATGCCGGGCATTCGGAGCCGGAGTGTTCGGTACCACTGGTTGTGGAGCCCTCGGTTCCACCAGCTCCCCCCGAGGCTGTCTCGGAGTGAAGTTATGCTCCACAAAGTGTCACCAGCAGCTGGAATACTTCGAAATTAAATCCTTTATTGTGAAGTGCTTTTCGTCCGGTAGCTTCACTGGACCTCATCAGACAAACTTCCATTACATTATTCACCGTATTAATACACGCCTACTCAATCAATCAATTAATTAACAGCACCCAATAATAAGTAGAAGAATTTAGTAATTCATTGCAAGTGAATTGGGTGCTGTTAATTGATTGATTGAGTGGGAGTGTATTAATACAGTGAATACTGTAATGGAAGTTTGTCTGATGAAGTCCGGTGAAGCTACCGGACAAAAAGCGCTTCACAATAAAGAATCCAAGTTCTGCTCCAACACCTTCGGTGCCGTCCGTGGTGTCTAGGAGCCGAAGTTCCCCAATCGGCCCCGACAGGGACACTTGGACCCGGACCTCTTCGGTTCCAAGTCTCTCTCTCGATGCGTTGGCTAGGGTGAGCTCGGATCCTACATCTATCTCGGAGCCGATGACTTCCTCTGTCTCCTCGGAGCCGAGGAGGTCTTCGGAGCCGGAGAGATCTGCCTTCGGGATGCTGCGGAGTGTGCTGTCCCACTCATCTGCTTCACCCAGGAGTACCGACACTCTTCCCCCTCGGGCACCGACCTCCATCTCAGCACCTACTCCTTTGCTTGACAGCAGAGACCCGCAGCCTCAGGAGCCCCTGGTTGGTGGCCCCCACTCTTCCGAGACCTCCCCAGCATATCCTTCTGAGGAGCCCCCTCAGAAGAGGACATGCAAGAGGAAGCATGTAGATTCCCAGGATGAGTCTCTTACCTCCGACACCAACCTCGAGGAGTCTGAAAGGTCCCCCAAGTTGTCCTCTGATGATGTCTCCTTTGTAGACATCTTGGAGATCCTTAAGCAGAGGTGCATCTGGCCCACTGTTACCCCTTCTGATGAGGAGTCGGTGTACTTGAAGGCTTTTGGGTCTCAACCTTCTGCCTCTTGGATGTCTCCACCTTTCGACGAACTTATAGACCTTGTTAGTCGGAAGGTGTGGGACACTCCTGAGGCCGTGGAGCCAGTTCCCACGAGACCCAATAAATTTTTGTCTGCTCCCAAAGAGAAGGAATTTTTATCCAAGAATGTCTCTTTAGAAGCCATGGTGGTGGCAGTGGCCACTAAAAAGGAACTAGCGGAGACTTATTCATCTGTCCATCCGCTGAACAAGGAGTCTCGAACGATGGATAGATATGGGAAGTGTATCTTTTCGTAAGCGGCATTCACACTCAGATTGCTGAACTACTAACACATTTTGCAAGGCTTCAGAGAGATCTCCTTAAGGAGTTGGGAGAGACTCTACAAGGTACATCTGCTGAAGGAGTCCCTGATAAGGTGTCTTCTCAGTTGTCCACCTTGAATTCCATTGTTAACTCCTCCATGAGGCTGATTTCTTATGCAGCCGATGGAGCAAGTAGGGCAGTGGGTTCAGGAGTTTCACTTAGGAGGCACTCCTGGATGCGGAGCCGTTCAAGTCTACCTTTTACCAGTGCCCCCTTTGATGGTTCTTCCTTGTTTGGACCTAAGGTAAAAGACACACTCACCAGGTGCGAGCAAGAAGGGAAAACACTGTCTGCCATGGGAGTGCATTTTACCATCCCCTCTAGACCATACCCCAAGGGTCAGAGAGGTGGTAAGATGTGGTTCAAGAAGTCCCAGAGGTTTTTCCCGGATGCACAGGCTGACTCCTCCTTCAGAGGCAGAGGAGGAGGAGCAAATGGTAGACGTCACCCTAGAGGCAGGGGCGGACCGCAAAACTAGGGAGGCCGTGATTCGATTCGAGGCCGTCCCTATCAGCACTCCTGATGTGGGGCTCGGCTGTGCTTCTCTGGAGCCAGTCGGGGTCACATTTCTTTGTATCCAGAAGCCTGGCTAAACATCACCTGAGACAAATGGGTACAAAGAATTGTCACCAGAGGTTATTCCATACCCTTTTCTCTTCCACCTCACGTTCCCAAGAGGATCCCGGATGTTTCACCCAATCACAGGGATCAAGCAACTGTAGAAGTGAGCAAGTTGCTCGCCAACAGAGTCATCCAAACCGTCCTCGCAGACCAGGTAGGATTCAGAACTTCCCCAGATTTTTTTTTAGTGCCAAAACATACAGGGACTGGAGGCCATCTTGGACCTCAGCAAATTAAACGAATCCGGATGGTGTCACTGCAGTCTATACTCCCTCTATTAGGGAAAGACACTTGGATGTGCTCAATAGACCTCCAAGATGCTTGCTCCCATATAAAAATGGACAGAGCATCGAGGAGCCACCTACACTTCTGGCTGGGAGCCAGTCACTACCAGTTTCGTGCTCTGCCCTTTAGTCTCACCACAGCCCCCATGGTATTCACCAAATGTATGGCAGTAGTGACGGCTCACCTGAGACGTCTAGGATTCCAAGTGTTTCCGTACCTGGACGACTGGCTTCTGACCGCCTCCACCAGGCATCTACTCCTTCAAACTAGAGATTCCACTTTCCAACTTTGTGCCCAGTTGGGGATTACTATAAACTGGGAAAATTCTGCCTTATCTCCCTCTCAATTTGTGACTTTTATAGGTGCAGAAATAGACACAGTCGCCATGTTAGCTTGTCTTACTGCAGAAAGAGCACAGAACCTCATACAACAAGTTCTCTGTCTACTTCCCCTCCTAAAAGTCAAGGCAGAGATAGTGCTGAAACTCTTGGGGACCATGGCCTCCACCATATTGCTAGTCCTTCTTGCCAGATTACATACGCAAATTTTTCAATGGCTTCTATCGTCCCAGTTGTCCTTTCAACAACTGCCTCTATCCCATTACATCATTTTAACAGAGTCTTGCAAAAAGGACCTCGATTGGATCCAACCCAACCAAATAACGACAGGGACTCCATTCCTTCCTCGCCAACCCGTTGCTGCTGTGACCACAGATGCCTCACAGATAGGATGGGGGGGGCCATTATCTAGGCAGGACAGTCCAAGGCACATGGCAAGATCACGAGGCTCACCTGCATATCAATATCCTAGAGATGAGGGCGGTGCTTCTGGCATTGCAAGCACTTCATGACCTTCTTCCTCTTGGGACGATAGCAATCTGATCAGACAACATGTCAGCGGTATGGTATCTCAACAAACAAGGCAGAACCAGATCTTACCCCCTTTATCGGAAGGCTATTCAGGTTTGGAAATGCGCAATATCTTCCCAGCGCTTTCTAGTGGCAATGCACATCCCAGGGACATCCAGCGTGATAGCCGACAAACTCAGCCGAGCAGTCTTGATGCCTCACGAGTGGTCTCTGAACCAGGAAATAGTTGAACAGATCTTCCGCAAATTGGGACAGCCTTGCTGCGATCTTTTCACCAGTCCAATCAACTCTAAATGCAGCAGCTACTTTTCCCTTATCCCCCATCCGGGGGAGTCACCGAGAAATGCACTTGTTCACGATTGGCTCCTGGGGCTCCTTTATGCTTTTCCCCCCTTTCCTCTCATATCCAAGGTGATTCAGAAAGTGAAACTGTTGGAAAACAAATTGATTCTCATCACTCCTTACTGGCCTCGTGAGATTTGGTTCCCCTTTCTCGGGCCTCATCTTCTAGACGATCCATGGACTTTGGACCCAGTGTCAGATCTCTTGACACACATGCCAGGCTCCCTTCACCTCAGCCTCCACATCCTCAACTTGACAGCATGGGTGCTCCAATTCATCCCTAGTCAGGCTTCATGATTTTTCACCTGCTGTGTCCCACATTCTCACATCTTCTCATAAATCCTCCACTAGAAAGTTATACACTAGCAAATGGAGAAGGTTTTCTATCTGGGCAGAAGAAAGGAATGTTGTCCCTTGCACCGCATCCATTCCAGTGGTTTTAGAATTTTTGTTTGAAGTTTTTCACTAGGGATCTGCTGCTGCCACAATTAGGGTTCAGTTGGCAGCAATTTCAAATTTTCATTTGGGTCAACATGAGGCTAACCTGATGTCACACAGATTGTGTAAAACCTTCCTTAAAGGCACTACTTTGCTGAGACCTCCCTTTCAGGAATTGGTATCTTCCTGGGATCTAAACTTTATCCTGTCCAAAATTACATGTCCACCCATTGAACCTGCTCATTCATGCCCGTTGAAGTTTGTCTCGGAAGACGTTGTTTCTAGTAGCCATCACATCTGCTCGACGAATATCAGAATTACAAGCACTGTCTGTCAAGCCCCCTTATCTGATTTTCCACAAAGATAGAGTATCTCTTCATACAATTCCATCTTTTATCCCTAAAGTGTGCTCTCTTAATAACTTGAACCAAACTACAGAGCTGCCGGTGTTCTTCCCTAATCATTCCAACACAGCAGAGTATAGATTTCATCATTTGGATGTTCACAGAGAATTACGGTTCTATCTACATAGGACTAAGGAATTCAGGAAGTCGGACCAATAGTTTGTATCCTTCTCTGACTCCAGATTAGGTCTCCAAAGTGATCCTTTTAAATTTGATTTCGAGTTGTATCTCTTTCATTTATTCCTCCAATGGAAAGCCTTTACCATTCAAGGTTAAGGCTCATTCTATACAATCCCAGTCTACATCTGCAGCCTTCCAAGGCAGGGTTCCAATTATTACTCATTACAAATTGGACCTGACCTCTAGGGGTAGAGCCTCCTTTGGTTCCACGGTACTCAGGAGTATCTTTCTGTGAGCCACCCAAGAATAAGGTGCTAGGGACGCTGTCCCATGTGTAAGAATGAAGGCGAGATAGGACTACAGAACATAAAGAAGTTGTGTACTCACCATAATGTTCCATGTTTGTAGTCTATCTCGCCCTTCATTCTTACGAACCCACCCTCCTATCCCCGTAATGGAAGGATCTGGAGACAGGATAATTTTTCCATAACAGGTAGAGACCTTTCATTATTGTTGTTCTTTCTGTATAGCTTTAGTTCTGTCTTTCTTTAGTTGCAGCAAACAAGATCTGGGGATTGTACTGGTGCACCATGGGATACCTACCTAGCCACGAGCCAACTAGAAGACTTTGAGCTTTGTAATAGGCCGAGTCGGAGCCGAGGTTCGGCTTCGAACCCCATGTGTAAGAATGAAGGGTGAGATGGACTGCAAACATGAAACGTTATGGTGAGTACATAACTTCTTTTTTCTCCCCCTGCTGTGACCAGCTAAAGGCAGACTAAGTTAACCAAAAGCAAGAAAAAGACAAACTTTTTAAATACCTTTCTCATGTAAGAAGGTGCTTAACAAGGTGTATGGTGTAGTGTTACACTAGAGTACACACAGCGGCCACCAGAAAATAGCAATAGGAAGTTGAAATGGCTTTAAAAAATGTAATGCATGACATGACGCACAGGAGAGTATATTACAGATTTTAAGGTTGTTACGGGGTCAAAGATGCACTTCTCTTCTGGTGTCTTTGAGATGGGGTTAAGTGCGTTACAGCTTTGAAAGCTTGCCATGCACAGTGCTTCTAAGCTTGTTTCTTTTTTCCCCTCTCTGTCTGCCTGTGTAACTGTGGTAGCACATAGAACAGGTAAAGAATTACAATCAGGTTTCTTGATTGTAACCAAGTATTTGTGTATTTTTAAAATGAATGACGAAATTCACCTTGAGAGCTTATCACTTCTCTTCTGTCTTGACATCCATTTTTTGAACATAGGTCTCTGATTTTAAACACATTGCTATGATTGTGATCAGGTGAATTATCTGATTAATAATACCCATCAGTTCCCAAGATGTATAAAGTTAAACATTAACTTTCTTTGTCCCCCCACCCCATTCATGAAAAGAAAGCAACTCTTAGAATGCCACACAAATCAAGTTTTGCAAGAAAATACTTTGGTGTAACAAACTTTACTCAAAGTGCTCATGAGTAAGGATACAAGTCTTGGTCTATGGTAATATTACAGGCATATTATTTGGTCATCTGTTAGACTTCCTTCTAGATTCTAACAGTTTATTTGCAGACATCTTTAACTTACGCTGAACTTAGTAAATGTCATAAAGAATTCTAAGAATGAGCAAAAAAATTATTTGAAAGTAGAAAAAGCAAATAATATATTAGCTAAAAACTCCTGTACTCAACAGTCAGTCCTCAAAATTTTTTGCAAATAACTATAGGAACCTTGATCAAAATTCTAATTATTTACATAAAGATTAATATAAGAAAAATTTCATCTTAAAGAATCATGGAAATGTATAGACACCGTGATGAAACAACATATTGCATACACATTAAACAGTCAAGTATTAAATATTAATTTGTATGTTCATCTGTCCTTCCTCCCCAGGAATGAAATGGAAGAGAGGCTTAAATATCTAACTAGCACATTTTAGATTTAATTTGCCAAGCAGTATTTGTTTTTTGTATATCTATAGCATTAGAATGTTCATAAATGCCAATAAAGAGCCTTGACCAGAAAATTCTAGCATCGCCTACTGATTCATGTATACAAATCTCTATTTTAAATTCTTGTGAATTTTTATGAGTTGGGTAATATGTTGTGTTGTTCCTTTGATAGAGTAATAGGTTTAATAAGGAAGATTTATGAAGACTTAGTGGCAAAAATTAATGTGGGTGTGTTCCTGTTCAACAAGATGTGTTGTTCCTCCTCAACATCTGTATGAAATTTGACATTCTCCAGGTTTACCATATAACCGTAGTGAGCTCACTGAGAATAGACTGAAATGTTATAGTCCAAGTAGTAAATGTGATTAGCCTATCTGATCTATGTAGATTGCTTTCATGTATTACAGAATCCTTTGTGTTTACTCAATTTTAATAGATGCTGGTATACTTCATTGATCTTCAGATCCAGTGTTGTCTTTTCTGTCCATGTTCAGCCTGTTGGTTATCGGATCTGACTCCTAGATCACTCATTTCTAAAGACTTCAGTCCCCAAGCTCTGTTTCCTTTACCAATAATACCTTGCTCTGTACAAGGACACCCCAGTTCTTGTTTGCCACTTACAGGATAGTGGCTAGATCTTGAGCTCCGTTGGGTTATATAATTTTTTTTGGTATGCTTTCATGCCATTTTCATTACTTTTTTCCTCTACCCTAGTTTTTCATAGCACATAGTGTACTGTTGTAGGTTTGCGTCTCTAGTATGTAGGTTAAGTAGTGTAGATTAAGTACTGCAGATTTATCTTAGTGTAATTTTATTTTGTAGCAGTCACAGGCTTTTCCCACCTTGTGTGTAATTTTCTTTACAGTTGAAAGTTTCTTTGTAATAGTATAATATCTGGAAGTTTTGCTGTGCTACTTGGGTAGTTGTTTGTCTAGTGTGTTGTGTAGTTTAACTGTTATAGATGGATAAGGGGTTTAAGAAGTGTTTGGTGTGTGGCTACAAGTTTCCTTCCAAGGACGTTCACAGTCAGTGCATTTACTGTCTCGGTGCTGCTTACTTGAAGAACCAGTGCTGCATTTGTGACAGTTTTGGGTCCAGGACTATGAATGAACAAAGGGCAAAGTTGATGCTTAAGGGTCTTTTACCCACCGGGAATGCTTCCTTCTCCTCCACTTCAGCTAGTAAATACGATGAGTGATCGCGGTCAGAAGGAGGGGGTCTAAGGACCCCTAATTATCTTTGGGGGATCACAAGTGAGTGGCTCTGCCTGCTTCTAGCCAGCCAGATGTAAAGATCCAAAGAGCTTCACCTCCTCCAGCTGTTTTGGAAATGTCTTTGGACCTGACTACTCTGACCCGTTCTCCAGTGGCACTGACTATGGGGAAGGCTTTTCTTTGATGCTCAGCATCCCTAGCCCCTTTCTGTCAAGAGAGGCACCCTTGGGCAGAATTCACTTGCCTTTTTACTCCTGTACTCTCTAGGAACTTTTCCCAGAATCTTTGCCATAGCTACAGCAGATGTCTTCCTGCCCTGTATGGGCCAGTACTCAAAAGTTTTCTGCCAGTTTTTGGGCCTCCAAGCCCCACTCGGTAGCCTCGTTGTCTTGGTCAGTCTGATTGGTCAGGACTATTAATGCTGCCAGTTTGGAGCAGCTGATGCAGTCTTTTCTGCAGGCCCAGATGCAGTTAGGCCTGATCCTTTTAGCCTCGGGTCCTTGACCTGAGGCTTTGGCTGTAGCTAAATTGTTTCCTTCCTCCGGCCTGGTGGCTCCAGGACTCTCTCCGCCACTTACCTTACCATCTTTGGGGTCAGGTCTGGCTGATTTCAAATCCTACCCTTGCCTTGGCCTTCTTGACATCTGTAGTCTCAGAGCTGAGCAGGCCTTGGAGCCAACCTTTCTGGGTCAGAGTTGAAACTTTGGGTTTCAGAATTGTCCCTCCTACTTGGCGCGTCAGCTGTTGATAGTTGGGTTCCGATCTTGGTGTCTTGAGTGGCTGTGGAGTCTGGCATGTCCTTGAAGTCTTCAGATCCAAGAATTGCGAACTCCAGGTTGCCTGCTTCAGTCTCTGCTTGAACTTCATAGAAAGGATGTTCTCCAGTCCAGAGACAGAGTGGCTGGCACCAACTGATATCGCTCCTCCCCTTGTCATCTGTACTTGTAGATGCACACCATCTTGTTCTAGGACAGCTGACTCCATTTGCCCTCTAGAGTACCCTGCCTCTTCCATTTCTCCACTGAATACCCATGGGTGGGAAGGTCGTGGCAAGAGGCGGCACAACAGGAAGCACTTGGATTCCACAGAGGAGTTCCTCACCAAAGATACTGACCTTGAGGATGGAGAAAGGTTGTCAAAATACCCCCCATGTAGATGCCTCTTTTGGTGATCTCAATGAGCTGCTGCACCAGCGTGGGGGTCAAACAGCCAAAGTCCCATCTCTGGAGGCATTCAGGGTGGGCCCATCCATGTCCTGGGTGGTTCTCCCTCCGGACACGCATTTTGACTTAGTATCTCAGAGGGCCTGTAGGGATCCTGATTTGGTGCAGCCAATTCCCAAAAAGCCTGATAAGATCTTGGCCCCTCCAAAAAATCGATAACATTTAATGTAATGGTCCCACTGTTGATACTGTTGTGATGTCAGCAGCACCAAGAAGGACATCTTGGAAGATAATTAATTGGTCTGCCCCCTCTGTTGCCTCTGTTGAGGAGTAAAAGGCGTTAAAGTGGTTATGGAAGCTCTCCTATGCGTCAGACACTTTTGTGCTGAGAGTGTTAAATTACTTAGCTAAATTGACATGATTTCAGTGAGGCATTGTGTCTGAAGTGTTGAGTGGTTAAGACACAGCAGACTCCAGAGTTATTACCCCTTAATTCCTCCACAGGGAGAGTCTCCTAGGGACACTATTCTTTATGCTTAGCTCCCAGGTCTGCTGTATGCTTATTTTCTGACTCGTCTTATAATAAAGTTCCTTCGGAAGGGTGCCTGTTGCAGAGTGACTGTGATCCTCATTGCTCCTTTTTGTCCCATCAGGTATGGTCACTTCTGAGGCACCCCTCCTTGACTGCTGGATCCCATTCCAGAGCTGATCTCTCATCTGGCGGGTTTAAATCCACCCAACCTCCAGACTGTCAAGTTAACTGCATGGTTTCTCCAATTCCCATGGTGTCTAGAGATCCCAAGCTTTTAGAGTGAGTGGTCCACATTTTGTCGTCTTCTTAAACATTGATTACATGTAGTCTATTCTAGCATGTGGAGATGCTTTCACTTTTGTTCTTCTAGAGGATTGGATGCTTTTTCAGCTCCTTTGGAAGATATCGTTGTTTTCCTTGCTGACCTCTTTCATTCTGCATCTAGTTATTCTGCTGTTAAAATGTAGTTGGTGGATATTTCCAACTTTCGCAATGGCAAAGCGAATACATTTATGTCAGCATTAAAGATTTCAAAGGCTTTTCTCAGAGGAACTTTTTTATTGCCACTGCCTGTCCAGGACCCTGTCCCAATATGGGACTTGCCTTTCATGCTTCACTTACTTGCTGGACCTCCTTTTGAACCTTGAATAACTGTTCCCTTGAAGTTGTCTTGGAAGACCCTTTTCCTAGTAGCTGTTACGTCAGCCAGGTGGATATCAAAGCTACAGGCTTTATCCTCAATACCTCTAGATCTGATTTTACATATTACCGGTATCTCTCAGAACAGATCCTGCTTTTTTGCCTGAGTTGGCATCAGAAAACCATTTGAATCAGGTCATTCACTTGCCACTGTTTTTTCCCTGATTTTTCAAACAAAGGAGAATATTTGCTACCTTGTCTCGATGTTTATAGACTGAAATTTTTGGAACTAAGTCCTTCAGAAAGTCTAAACAATTGATCTGAAGTAGTTGACTTCATTTGGTCATCAACCTGTGGGTAGTCGGATCCAGATCGGATCCGAAACAGCTGCTTCACCAGCATCAGATCTGAGTTCCAAGCTCCTCCTCTTGCCCATAATGCCCCTCTATCTCCTTCCTTCCCTCAGATCTCTTTTGCCACTGAAAAGCATAGCATCGTGGTTACTGAGCTCCAGGCTTATTGTTGGGTAAGTGTCATTTTTTTTGTGGGTTCTTTTGAGTGTAGGTTCCACTTTTCTTCCCTTTTTAACCTCCCCTACCTCGCGTTGCATGTCATGTTAAAAAAAAAAAAAAAAAAGATCTGAAGTGGTTAACTTCATATGGTCATCAACTTGTGAGTTTAGGATCCGGACCGGATCCGAGATGGCAGTTTCACCAGCATCAGATCGCCCTCCAAGCTCCTCCCTTTACCCATAATAGCACTGCACTATCCTTCCTTCCCTCAAATCTCGTTTTCCATGGCTTCGCCTACAATGTGATCCCTTGAGCTCCATGCTGGTAGGGCAGTTTCGAGGTATTTTTTTTTGGTGTGTGTAGAATTTTTGAGTATATCTTTAATCCCTTTTTTCCTTACCTCCCCTTCGTGTTCTCCATTAGGTTAAAAAAAAAAATAGAGTAGAGTTTCTGTTTGGTGGTGTAGTTAGTGCAGGCCTTCTTCCCCTTTTCCGCCTTGTGTTTGAGTATGTGTGTGTGAGTATTGGGGTTGGGTTTCTGCCTTTGTTACCTTCGTACTTTTTGGGCTGGATGATGTCTGATCAACAGAAGTTAATCTTTAGGAAACGCACAAAGTGTGGCCATAAGTTGTCACCGGAGGATGGCCACACACTGTGTGTTGTATGTTTGGGGCCAGTTTACTTGTCCACCAACTGCTCCATATGCATGTGATTTAACCCCAGGGCCCCTGAAAAACCGCAGGGGCAAGCTGATTTTAAAAGGGCTTCTCCCTTCTATGGATGTGGCCACCTCCTCGTCTACTGTTTCTGCGGCCACAGCTGTGACTGCTACTACCTCAGCTATTGTGTCCTCCCCTCCCTTCCAGGCTGGGACTCACCATCCTGACCACAGACCTGGGGGAAGGGAGTCTAGGAAAGACCGAGAGACAGAGAGAAAGAAAAGCGAAGGAAGAGATCCCTGGAACGCTCGGATCTGTTAGGTTCATAGGTTCATACTAGGCTATCTGCCCTAGGGCATTTATAACCCTAGCCAGAATGTGTTTGGCTTTCGCCACCCATTTTAAATTAATTTTGCTATGCCTTTTTTTGAGGTTAGTATACTGTGCCTCTGTCTAACAGTGACACAGAAGTGATAGCCGGGGTAAACCTACGATCTCCCATCCACTCATCAAGATTCCTCTTGAAGAGAGTCAATGTGGGACTCTGCCTAACCTGGACTGGGATTTTATTCCAAAGTGAAGGGAGCCTCTGGGTTATGAATCTGTCCCTCCAGCATGTCCTATTTATTTCATTGCTGAGGTTCAAGTCTCTCGAGCACGTAGCTCAATGGGATTTGGATTTTCTGAGGTGCAGCATGTCCATTAATTCCGGGTTGGACATGGCTTTATACGTCAGGCACAGATCGCCTCTGAGCAGGCGGTATGCCACTGAGTAGAGCTGGAGTTTCTTTAACCGGGCAGCATATGACATCTGTTTGAGCCCTTTGATCCTCTTGGTGAGGTACTTTTGGGGTCTTTCCAGTTGCTGCAGGTGTCTGGTAAGGTACATCCCAAAAGGGGCATTGTACTCAATTATGGGCCTGATGAGGGATGAGTAAAGAGGCACGATGACCTCCCCTGATCTAGATGTGAATCCCTTCATGATTAGGTGGGCTATATAAAATGTTTTTCTAACCACTTTGGCCATGTGGTTGTCAAATGAGAGATTGCTATCAACTTGGGTCTCCAGGACATGGATTATCACCTATGTGGTAATTTGTGGGCACTTTGTTTTTGCCAAAGGGGATGACTATACACTTTTTGGTGTTTAGCTTGAGGCCATGGCTCTGGCACCAGTTGTCTGTTTCTATGAGGCCCTTTTGGAGGATGCTTGTGTCGGCTGGAGAGTTGATTATGGCGCCCAGTTTGCAGTCATCTGCGAACTTGGTCAGCCACAGTCCTTCCGTATTGGCCTGTACCGCCGAGAAATATATACCGAACAAGAGAGGTCCCAGGACTGAGCCTTGTGGGACGCCACTTGTAACTGATTTGGAGTCTAACATCGCTCCAGCAATTCTAACCATGTGGGTTCTGTCCTTGAGCCAGTTTGCAACCCATCTAGTGACATAGGGGTTTATATTTAAGCTGGTGAGCTTATCTATAATGCCCGAGTGGGGTATTGTATCGAAGGCTTTTGCGAGGTCCAGGTAGGCTGTGTGGACCACCTTCCCCTCATCAATGGCCTTGGTGACTGTTTCAAAGAAATCGACCAGGTTTAAGAGGCAGGATCTGCCCTTAACAAAGCCAAACTGGGTAGGATCCAGTGACTGCAGGTCCACAATATCTTTATTTATGAGGTCCATGATGATCTTTCCATAGCTTTGCAGACCAAGCTAGTCAGGCTTATGGGGCAATAGTTTCCAGGATCCGTTGAGACACCACCTTTGTGGAGAGGGGACCACTGTTGCTGTATGCCACTCTTTGGGTACATATCCTGTAGTAAGGCTAAGATTGAACAGTAGTTTTATGTTTGGGTTTAGCTCTTCTTGGAGTACATGTAGGACGCAGCCCGGGACACCATCTGGTCCCATTGATGCTGTGTTTTTTGCTTTGGAGAGGGCGGCTCTTACCTGAGCATCTGAGATGTCAGGGGGGCAGCACTTTGTTGGGATAGATATTTGCCCTTTTGGTGGGGAGAGGGGGGAGAAGTTTGCACTGAACCTGTCAGCTAGGATGTTGGCAATGTCTGTGGGCTCGGTGTACTTTTTGTCATTTTGGACTAATTCTGAGCATATCTGGGAATTCCTACCCAGGTTCCTAACATAACTAAAGAAAGCCTTGTGATTATCCTTAGTGTCCTGTGCAATTTTTCTCTCGAAGCTGGCCTTAGACGATTTTATGAGTGCCCGTAGTTTTTTGCTAATACTGATCAGAGATGCCTTCCCTTTTTGGGATTTTGCTCTATCATGTAGTAGCTTCCTCCTTCTATTGTATAGTTTGTTTATGGCTGGGGTCCACCAGACAGGACGTCTGCCTTTGGAGGATTGGGTCTTGGTTTTATTTGGGATTGTATGATCCATGCATTTCTGAAGGTGTTCATAGAATGCGTTTATAAAGGATTCCATGGTCTGGGTCGTATTTTCCACAGGCCCGGGGGCTTTGAAGGATTTCGCCTCGGTTTTGAGGCGTGTGAAATTTGCTTTAGAGAAGTTTTTCACTGTGGTTTTCTGGGCAGGGGGTGGGGTCGGGATGTGAATATCCAGTGAGATTAGTTTATGGTCTGATCTTACCAGTGAGGGATACACTTCTGGTCTGGAGCATAGTGTCCCCATGTTGGTGATGATCAGGTCCAGTATGTTTTTCCCTCTTGTGGGAGTGGTAACAAGTTTTTCCATAGCATTTGAGTTTATAAATTCTAGGAACCTTTGGGCTAGGGTGTTGGAGCTAGAGTAATGCTCCCAGTCTATGTTTGGGTAGTTGAAGTCGCCCAATATAATGGTGTTTGGAGAGACCTTCATATTTTCCAGTATTCTCAGGAAGGCCAAGTGGGGTTCCTGTGTTTGGGAGGGTGGTCTGTAGCAGGCTATAAACTGGAAGGCAGTTTTACCCACAGTTAGTTGCACATGGATAGTCTCTGATGCTTCGTGCTGTGCCACCAACCTGGAGGTGTGGGTGTCTTTGACGAATATTGATACTCCCCCTCCTTTTGTGGTTCGGTCCAAGTTTTGGGGCCGAAAAGCATGGTATGAGGTATAACCTGGTAGTGCTGGGGTGCTCTCAGGAGCCTTGAACCAGGTTTCTGTTACTGCACAGATATCGATGTTCTCCATGCTAAGGAGAGTTTCGAGTGCGTGCATCTTGAGGTTTAGACTTCTGACGTTGAGTAGCATTACTCTTAGTTTCTTATCCCTTGTGATACCTATGGAGGTGGGTTTGTCTTTTGAGCCTTGCCTAACAAAGGCACTATGGGGGTAGCAAGAGCCTTTGCCAATATCCGAAAGCCCAGGGGTGACAGGTGCAAGCCGTCCCTAGCGAAGCATCGTGGCTTGTCGAGCATGTCATCCCAGGCTGACAGGCATTGCATCCCCTTTGAATGATACCAACACTTAAGCCAATTGTTGAAATTGATCATCTTGTCTTCATATTGTGGCATCATTCTTGGTGAGGGTAAGATGCTACTCAAGGTCAGGGTCATACCGGCCTGGGCTACATGCTCAGAGAGCTCCTCTATGTCTCTTTTCATGTAGTCCAGGGAGGTGCGTCTCAGGGCATTCACACCAGCATGGACAATGACTGAGTCATATTTGTACTTGCCTTGGAGTGACCTGAGTGCTTGTGTTATGTGGCGGATCCTAGCGCCCGACAGGCAGCTCACCGTGACCTTCTCCTTGTTCAGCCTGGTGAGCGGGACGTCAGTGTGCCTGACGATAGAGTCACCTATTACAAGTGTATCAGGTGTGTTGTTTAGCCTTAAGGGCTGTGACTGTTCGGCACACTGGCTTTGTGAGCTATGTGTTGCACGTGTTTTGTTTTGGGGTAGCGGTTGCTTGGGTGTCTGCTTTGGAGGTCTCTGCTGCTTAGGCAGATTTTTATTTAGAGCCTCCGAGTATGTTTTTGTGTGTTTATGTGTTTGGTTTGTTGTCGTGGTAGGTCTATGTGAGACTGGAATTGTAGTGAGTGTGGTTTCCTTCTCCTCCTGACTGGTTACGCCAGTACTGAGTTGAGAGAGCTTAGCCTCCAGTTTGGCTATATGGTTGCGTCTCTCACATGTGTTGGAATTTGTTGGGAGGAGGAGAGGGTTGTTTGTGTACATGAGGCAGTTGTAACATTGCCTCAAGATTCCCAGATTCACCAGCTGGACCGGAGAGGAGATTGACAACTGACCTTTGAACATGCTAGAATAGTATTGGGAATTCCTTTATAATTGAAAAAAAGGGCCAGTGGGGAACAAGGTACTCAAGGGGAGTTTGTGAGGGTGTAGTGCTTTTAATTTTTTAGAGCTGACTTATATAATTGTTTTAGTGAGCAAGTGCCAGGTAACTTAAATGCAATGTGTTACAGGTAACTTAAATGCAAAAACGACAAACAGTAACTTTCTTTCAAGTGAAACAAGGAAATAAGTACAGTAAGCAATGCAGATATCACTAGGGATCCACAGAAGTGCTAAAAGGCCGTGTTTTAGGTGGAATTAGCATTTCAGGGAAATAAACAAACAACAAGCATACAAATAAAGCTAGATTCAGCAGGCCTGGATCTAGTCTGTGCTACAGCAAACAAGGTGTACCAATTTCAGTAAGAAACAGTTAGAATATGCAGGCACTATAAGCCTTTAACCAGAAATTCCCTGCTCGGAAGGGCAGAGTCCAGCCTCTCCTCCCACAAGAGTGCAGACCGCAATCCTTCTTAACGTAAAAAAACTGTCCTGAATCCCAAGTGCATAAACCAGAACTAATACACTTTTAGAATAACAGACACTGAGCTCTCAATCAGCAGTTCCCAACTTAGAAGGATGTAAGCTACTTGTCCTTCCACCACAGTGCAGGCCACAAACCTTCCTAATGTAAAACAACTGGTCTGAAGCCCAAGTGCTTAATCCAAAAGACTTAGAAATGATAGCTACACTTTAATCAAGTTACTACCAGCAGTAATAAATACAACTGAATACTTTAAAGAATGCCTGGATTAGTGCTCAAGTTATACAAACTAAGCTAGATTCAGCAGGCCTGGATCTAGTCTATGCTACAGCAAACGAGGTGTACCAATTTCAGTAAGAAGCAGTTCAAATATGCAGGCACTATAAGCTTTAACCAGAAATTCCCAGCTCAGAAGGACAGAGTCCAGCCTCTCCTCCCACAAGAGTGCAGAACACGAACCCTCTTAATGTAAAATAACTGGCCTCAAGCCCAAGTGCTTAAACCAGAATTAATACACTTTTAGAATAACAGACACTGAGCCCTCAATCAGCAGTTCCCAACTTAGAAGGATGTAAGCTACCTGTTCTGCCACTACAGTGCAGACCACAAACCTTCCTAATGTAAAACTGGTCTGAAGACAGGTGCTTAAACTAAAAGGCTTAGAATGAGTTACACCAAGCAGTAATAAATACAATTGAGTACTTTTAAGATGGCGCAAAAGCAAAATAAAGTAGGAAAAAACACACAGTAAAAGCAGATAAAATTTTTTTTTTTTTTCCTTCCAAGGTACCTGCTGTTACCAGGCCGACTTCCCCTCGGCACCATTCCCCAAGGCTTTCCCCGGAGCCGGAGGAGGTACAGCCTCCTTCTAGGGCCTCCGTACACCGTCCTTCCCGGCCGGCATCGGTGGCCTCTTCAAGGTCTTACTAGAAGCTTATCAGAAGCCAATATGGACAGAATGATGCCAAGGTTTATTCGCACCCGGTTGCAGATGGGGGTCTTGCTAGCACCCTCACCTTCTGGAGGGGGTAGCTCACTACCATTGATTGTTCCTGTTTCTCCCTCTCTGATCTAGCTTCTGGTATCGGAGTCCCTGGATCCGAGCAGTTCTGGAGTCAGGGGGCTGGTGCGAATGGTACCCTCTACCTCGACGCCAGCAGTTACCTTGAGCGTGTCGGGTCCATCCGAGTCAGATCCGAGCTCTCAGAGCCTTAGCCTGGGAGTCAGATCCGAGGGGTTGGGTTTTTCTCCGTCGGCTCCGACCTTGTCGAGTCATAGCCTACCCCTCGGGGTCTCGATGCCTTCGGGCTCGGCTCCGATCCCCATGTCGGATCCGGGGAGAACATCCTCTCTTTCGGTGGAGGCTCGCTCTCCCTCGGCATTTAATGTGGTGGAAAGGGTTCTTTCACATGGATTGAGGCCCCTGACCATTTCCTCGGAGTCCGCCCCGACCCCCTCTCTTCTGTGTGTGCTTTGTGCCATTCTGTCCATGCAGGGACAGCCCGTGCTCGACATGCCCCAGACTGTTCCCCTCGAGGAACCACAGGCTGTTCATGAGTCCTGTCTGGAAAGCCCCACTGAAAAGGTTCCTCACAAACGCAACTGCAAGAGGAGGCACTTGGACTCACTTGAGTCCCTCATGGAGGATACTGACTTGGAGGAAGGGGAAGGCTTCCACACATCACCCCAAGGATGTCTCCTTTGGAGACATCATGGAGATTCTGCACCAGAAGGGGGGGTCCAACCCTAAGCATTCCTCGGACGAGTCATTGTTTCTGGAGGTGTTCGACACGGGCCTATCTACTTCTTTGTTGTGTCCCCCCCCCCCTGCTGACCCCCTGGTAGGCCTCATTACCACCAGGGCATGGAAATTGCCGGACACCGTGGAGCCAATCCCAAAATGTCTTGAGCCCCCCGTGTATAGACCGAGCTGGAACAAAGGGTCCCCATTGGATGCCATGGTGGTAGCAGCTGCCACGAAGAAGGAACTGGCTCAGGAGAGTTTCACGATCCATCCCCCGGACTGAGAGTCCAGGACGATGGACTGTTTGGGAAAGTGGACTTGTGCTTCAGCCACCTTTTGTATAAGGGTACTGAACTATATGGCCCATGTTACCAGACTGCAGTGTGACCTGGTCAAAGAGTACACTGCGTCTACCCCAGAGTCCATGTCACCAGAGGATAAATGCACATTCTCTACGCAAATGGCCACTCTGAAAGCAGTTACCAACACGTCCATGCAACTCCTTTCTCATGCCACAGAAGGAGCGGCACGAGCGGCCGGGTTCGGCGTTGCTATGAGGCAACACGCCTGGCTCAGGCAAAGGAATTTCACGGAACCCTTCAAGGCATCTTTTGCAAATGCTTCATATGACGGCTCTTCCTTGTTTGGGAAGACTGTCCATGACACACTAGTCCAGAGTGAGAAGGATGGGAAGACACTGTCTGACGTCGGGATCCGCTTTTCTAACCCCCAAAGATCCTTCTCCAGGAGTTAGCGGGGGCAAAAGATAATGTGGCTCCGCAAGTCTCAGTATTCCCAGGGCACTCAGGACTCCTTTTCTCCTAGAGGCAGAGGGGGACAAGACAGATACCGGCCCAGAGCAGGGGGGTCCAAAGAACTTTGGTTCTCGAGAACCGTTCTCAGACAGACCCGTGCAGCAGCCCTGAGGGGGTTGCCCAACTGCTCTGCTCTGGAAGAAGTTGGGGGCTGTTTTACTATGCACCTGACAGCATGGGAGTCCGTGTCAGCAGACCATTGGGTGCTCCAAATAATATCCAGAGGTTACACAATTCCCTTTCTGACACGTCCCTGTCCCCCAAAGCACCTCCCAGACATTCCACCCGTGCAAAGGGAGACAGCAGCAATTGATGTAGTAAAGCTGCTAAGCAAACGGGCCATCCAGCCTGTCCCCCCAGATCAGTCTGGATCAGGCATCTATTCCAGGTTCTTTTTGGTGCCAAAAAAGATGGGGGACTCCAGGCAGATTCTCGACCTTTCCACTCTGAACCTGTCAGTTGCCAAAGAAAAGTTCCGGATGGTCACTTTACAATCCATCCTGCCTTATCTGCAGGAAAATGACTGGATGTGCTCAGTAGGCCTTCAGGATGGGTACTACCATATAAACATGCACAGAGGCTCCAGGAGGTTTCTCCACTTTCGGCTAGGGGCCAATCACTACCATTTCCGGGCCCTACCCATAGTCTCACCACAGCCCTCAGAGTGTTCACCAAGGTCATGGCAGCAGTAGCAGCTCACCTGAGGCTTCAGGGCATACAGGTCTAACTGTACCTGGACTGGCTCCTTGCCGCTCTCATCAGGCATCTACTCTGTCAAGCCAGGGATTATTTCCAAAAGTTGTCAGACTTGCTGGGCATCACTATAAATATAGCCAAGTCCTCTCTAGGACCGGTTCAGGTACTAGACTACATAGGGGTGAGAATAGACGCATTGCAATCCAAAGTCTTTCTGACTCCAGAGAGGGTCCGGTGCCAAAATCTACATGTTCTCACAATTCTTCAATATCCCTTTCCCCCAGCCACAGTGGTGTTAAGAGCCCTAGGATCCATGGCAGCCTCTATCACTCTTCTTCCTTGTGCTCTTCACATGTGGGTTCTGCAGTTGGCGTTGGCAGTCCAGTGGTCTGTATTGGGCCGGCTATTAACACATCCGATTCGCATAAGTGAGGCATGCAGGAAGTCTCTCCTGTGGTGCCTTCAATCTCCAGAGATAGTGGAGGGACGGTCCTTTGTTGCAGCCTCTCCCCAAGCCACAGTGACCACAGACACCTCCCGACTAGGGTGGGGGGCATTGCTCTGGCAGGACTGTCCAAGGCATGTTGTCCCTAAACGAGACCAATCTGCATATCAGTGTTCTGGAGATGAGGGCGGTCTTATTAGCGTTGCAGACCTTCATGCCTGTCTTCCTCTGGGAACTGTTGCGATTCAGACAGACATGTCAGTGGTCTGGTACATCAGCAAACAGGGAGGAACCAGCTCCTACCCCCTTTGTCGAGAGGCCATGAGAGTGTGGGACTGGACGATCTCCACCAACCATTTTGAGATAGCAACGCACATTCTGGGTTGGTCCAACATACTGGCTGGCAAATTGAGCAGAACTATCCTGATCCCCTACGAGTGGTCTCTGAATCCTTGTGTAGCGAAGATCTTCCTCGAGTGGGGTCAGTCTTGCTGCAATCTCTTCACATCTCATTCCAACGTGAAGTGCATCAAGTTCTTTGCTCTGGTCCCCCCTCAGGGGGAAACCCCCAGAGACACTCTGGTCCATGCTTGGCCTCCTGGTCTTCTTTATGCATATCCTCCGTTACCCTTCATGACAAAATTTTTACAGAAGGCTCATCGGTTGGGGAGCAGAATCATCCTCATTACCCCATTCTGGCCTCACCAGATCTGGCAGCTCCTCCTTGGATCCGAGTCCGGATCTTATTTCGCACCCATCGGGGATTCCCCTTCCAGACCTGGGCAGTCTGAAGCTCATGGCTTGGCTGCTCCAGGTCCATTGATTGCCAGGACTCCCGGACTTTCTTCCCCTGTTAGGTCTATTCTGGTGGCAGCCCATAAGTCATCTACCAGAAATGTTTACCGTAGTAAGTAGAAGCGTTTTTCGATCTGGGCTTCTCAGAGGGATTTAGATCCTTTTACGGCTCCAGTGCCAGTGGTTCTTGAATTTTTAGCACACCTTTTCCAGCAGGGTGCCAGCTCTTCGATGGTGAAAGTTCATCTGGCTGCCATTTCTAATTTTCATGTAGGTGAGAACATGGGGTCCTTGGCTTCTTCCAAACTTTGCAAAACCTTCATTAAAGGGACCTTTCTTTTAAGGGCTCCAGTTAAGGACCCCACTCCTCCTATGGATCTTACCTTAGTTTTACAGGCATTGGTTGCTCCGCCCTTCGAGCTGGCTGCCTCTGTGGACTTGAAATTTTTGTCTTGGAAAACAGCTTTTCTAGTGGCTATCACCTCGGCTAGGAGAGTATCAGAACTTCAAGCATTGTCTGTTAAACCCCCTTATATGTTTTTTCATAAAGACAGGGTCTCACTTCGGACAAATCCTTCCTTTTTGCCTAAAGTGGCATTAGAATCAAATATCAATCAATCTCAATCTGCCTGTCTTTTTCTCAAAATTTCAGAACAAGGAGAAGTATAAACTGCTTTTGTTAGATGTACATAGGCAGTTACGTTTCTGCTTACACAGGACTAAGCCCTTTCGCAAGTCTGACCAATTGTTTATATCCTTCTCTAGACCATTTTTAGGCTAACCAGTTTCCAAGGTGACAATTGCCAAGTGGATTTCCCTTTGCATTCTGCAGGTCTGCAAAGATAAATGTATGCCTATTCCGGGAAGGGTTCATGCCCATTCTACCAGGTCCATGGCTACGTCAGCTGCTTTTTGGTCCAGAGTATCCTTGGACAATATTTGTTCAGCGGCTACTTGGTCCTCATCTCATGCTTTCATTTTGCATTATAAATTGGACATGGTTTCCAGAGGGAAAGCATCCTTTGTCTCCGCTGTGCTCCGGAATATCCTTCCTTGCGGGCCTTCCAAGGTTATGGTAGCTGGGGGCTCTGTCTCACAGGTTGATGACCAAATGAAGTTAACTACTTTAGCTAAAGAAGTTATGTACTTACCATAATGTTCCATCTGAGTAGTTAGACTTCATTTGTCATCAACCATCCCTCCCTCCTTCCCCCTGACCTTGTTTTGGGTTCATTCATCTGAAGTGTGTAAGTGATCGTGCCTTTACGGCCCTCTTGTGTTTTCTGGTGGATTAGATTTTTGCTGATCAGGCTCATTTGTTGGGTGGCAAACTTGATCTGAGGGAAGGAAGGAGGTGCAGTGGTATTATGGGTAAGGGGAGGAGCTTAGATCTGATGCTGGTGAAACTTCTGTCTCGGATCCGAAACCCACATGTTGATGGCAAATGAAGTCTAACTACTCAGATGGAACGTTATGGTAAGTACATAACTTCTTTTTTTGGTGTATATCTTTTGTGGTAGTTCTCTTGTCCTCTGTCACCCCTAGGGATTTGTTTTTGATAGCGGGTGTGTGTGTTTGTGTGTGTTATCTTCCCAGGCCTGTCTTTAGGAAGTGCACAGATTGTGGCCACAAGCTCTCTCCAGCTGATGGCCATACTCTATGCATGGTGTGCTTAGGTGTGCTGCATTTACTGATGGTCCGCTCTGTTTGCGTGGGATTTAACCCTAGGGCCCCCAAAGACAGGAGGGCTAAGCTAGTGATGAAAGGTCTCCTGCCAGCTTCGGGGATGGCTGTCCCCACTACTTCTAGCTCGGCCACTTTTGTGGCTGCTACTGTTTTGTCCCTTTTCCTGGCCCCTGGGACTCAACCTCTCGTTTCAAGGCCTGTGGAGGAGGATAAACCTAAGAAAGATAAGCTGAGGAAGAGGTTGCCGGACCATTTTGCTCCGGTAGGTCCTCCTCCCAAGATTAGGACTCCTCCGAGGCCTAGTACCCTCAGCTCCATTCACCCAGATTTTCTCCAGAGCCAGAGGAGTCTAGAACGCAGTCTAGTGCTTCCCACCACCGGCACTCCAGGCCGGCATCAGTGGCATTGTCTTCGTTCTCTACACGCAGTTTAAGTGAAGCTGAGATGGATAAAATGATGCTGAAATTCATACGCACCCAGATCCAGTTGGGAGTCTTGCCAGCCCCCTCTCCTTCTGGAGCGGAGGGTTCGCATCCCTTTTTTACACCCATTGCTCCTTCTCTGATCCGACCTCTGATTTTAGATCCCTTGGATCCGAGAGGTCTCAGGGCAGGGTGGTTGGCGCCGACGGTACCTTGTACTTTGACGCTGGCCTTTGCTTTGAGTGTGTCGGATCCGACTAGTTTGGATCCAAGCTCTCAATTCTGTAGCCTTAGGGTCGGATCCGAGGGGGTTCTGTTGGTGCCAAGTTTTTCAGAGTGCAGTCTCCCCCTTGGCATCTCGGCTCTCGGGGGCTTGGCTCCAACTCCCTCATTGGACCCGAGGAGAGTGGCCCCCTCTTTTGTATCCCGGGAGCTCGCTCTCCTTCAGCGTTCAACATGGTGGAGAGGGTCCTCTTGAGTGAATTGAGACCCCTGACCATTTCCTCTTCGGATTCCTCCCAGACTTCCTTGGCTCTGGGTGCGGCTCTGACCATTTTTTCCTCTTTGGGATAGCCCATGCCCAATTTGCCCCAGGTAGCTCCCATCAGAACAAAACAGGTGGTTTGTGAGTCTCCCTCGGTGGGTCCCACCGAGGAGGTTCCCCGCTAACGGTCATGCAAAAGGAGGCACCTGGACTCCTCTCCAGAGTCCCTCACAGATGACACCGGCTTAGAGGAAGGGGAAGGCTCCCCCAGATCACCCCCCTGACAATGTTTCCTTTGGGGACATCATGGAAATCCTTCATCAAAGGGAGGGTGGTCTGCCCAAAAGCCAACCCCCGAAAAGTCAGTGTTCCTGGAGGCTTTTGGCACGGGCCGATGTACTTCCTGGGTGTCCCCTCCCACAGATCCACTTGTGGACCTCATTGCATCTCGGGTGTGGAAGGAGCCGGACACCATGGAACCAATTCCTAGACGTCCAGATAATGTCCTTAGCCCCCCTCTGACAGAACTAGCTGAAGTAAGGGATCCCCGGTAGATGTGATGATGGCAGCTGCCACAAAGAAAGAGCTCGCACAGGAGCGTTCCACGGTCCATCCTCCTGACCGAGAGTCAAGGACTATGGACCACCTAGGGAAGCTGGTTTATGGTTCAGCTACCTTTTCTATAAAGGCGCTGAATTATTTGGTGCATGTTATTCGACTTCAGCGGGATGTAGCAGGTAGCTGAGTCACCCCCCGCAGTCCATGTCGCCAGAGAAGAAACGGGCCTTCTCCACGTGGAAGGCCACTCTAAAAGCGGTTTCCAATATGTCCATGCACCTCCTTTCTCATGCTACTGAAGGAACAGCAAGGGTGGCTGGCTTCAGCGTTGCCATGAGGCGACACGCCTGGCTTCGGCTATGTCAGTTCTCCGAACCCTTCAAGGCATCCTTTACAAACGCCCCATGATGATTCTTCCCCGTTTGGGAAGTCTGTGTGCAAGACTCTGCTCCAGAATGAAAAGGACGAGAAGACACTGTCTGCCTTCGGAATCTGCTTCTATGCGCCTCAAAGATCCTTTTCAAGGAATCAGCGAGGGACGAAGAAGATGTGGTTCTGGAAATCTCAGTACTCCCGGGACACTTAGGACTCATCTTCTCCCAGAGGCAGCGGGGCTTAAAATACATGCCGGCCCAGAGGCAAAGGGGGTCTGAGGAATTTCGGGTCTCGAGAAACTTTCTTGGACTGGCCCGCACAGCAGCCCTGAGAGCTTGCCCGACTACTCGTCTCTGGAGGCAGATGGGGGTCATCTCTCATTGCACTTGATGGAGTGGGAGTCTGTTGCCACAGACCGTTGGGTGCTACAGATTATATCCAGAGGCTATTCGCTATTCCATACACTTCTTAGTCACCTCTTCCCCCAAGACACCTCCCAGACATCCCACCCACGCAAAGGGAGGTGGCAGCTCTCGAAGTAGACCAGCTGCTAAAGAAGCGAGTCATCCAACCCGTCCCCCCAGATCAATCCGGATTGAGCATCTATTCCAGGTTCTTTTTGGTGCCAAAGAAAATGGGGGACTTAAGACCCATTCTGGATCTTTCCAACCTAAACCTGAGAGTTGCCTAGGAAAAATTCCAGATGGTCACTCTACACTTTATCCTACCCTACCTGCAGGAGATCGATTGGATGTGTTCGATAGATCTCCAGGATGCGTACTATCATATAAAGATGAACAGAAGCTCCAGGAGGTTTCTCCACTTCCGGATAGGGGCCAATCATTACCAGTTCCGTGCCCTTCCCTACGGTCTCGCCACAGCCCCCAGGGTCTTCACCAAGGTCATGGCAGTTGTAGCAGCTCTCTGAGGCTTCAGGGAATTCAGGTCTTTCTGTACCTAGACAATTGGCTCCTCACTGCCCCCACCAAGCATGTACTTTCACAAGCCAGATACTACTTCCTGACATTAGCAAATCATCTGGGGATTACGATCAGCACAGCCAAATCATCTCTGACCCCAGTCCGGACTCTAGAATTTATCGAGGCCCAGTTAGATACCACCCAGATGAGGGTTTATATCACCTTGGAGAGGGTGCAGAACTTACATCTTCATGTTTCCCAAGTCATCCACTCAAGTCTTTCTTTGGTGGAGAAGTGCTGCGGCCTCTAGGTTCCATGGCAGCCATCATTTCTCGTCTTCCGTGTGCACGTCTACATATGCAGGTACTACAGTGGAAGCTAGCTTCTCGGTGGTCGTTGCTAGACCTTCCCTTAGACCATCCGATACTATTTCCGCAGCTTGCAGGGAATCTCTTTGCTGGTAGGTCCTCTCCTCAGACCTAGTCGAGGGACGCCCATTTCTTGCAACTGCACCCCAGACCACAGTGACCATGGATGCATCCCAGTTAGGGTGGGGGGCATTGCTCGGGAAGGACAGTCTAAGGCATGTGGTCCCCGAATGAGACCAAACTGTATATCAGTGTTCTGGATATGAGGGCGGTCTTTTTGGCATTGCAGGCCCTTCTTGCCTTTCTTTTTCTGGGGACTGTTGCAATCCAGTCAGACAACATGTTGGTAGTCTGGTACATCAACAAACAAGGAGGAACCAGGTCTTATCCCCTTTGTTGCAAAGCCATCAGAGTGTGGGAATGGGTGATTTCTACTGGCCGGTTTCTGGTGGCAAAGCACATTCTGGGACAGTCCAACATACTAGCGGACAAACTTAGCAGGAGTATTCTGATGCCTTAGGAGTGGTCTCTGAATCCTTCTGTAGCAGAGCAGATCTTCCTTGTATGGGGTCGGCCTTGCTGCGATCTCTTTGCATCTCTTTCAAACATGAAGTGCAGCGAGTTCTTCGCTCTGAACCCCCCCTCACAGGGGGAAACCCCCAGAGATGCTAGTGTCCATGCTTGGCCTCCTGGTCTTCTTTATGCTTACCACCCTTTACCTCTGATAATGAAGTTTCTTCAGAAAGCTCGCAGGCTGGGGAGCAAGGTGATCCTCTTTGCCCCATTCTGGCCTTTCCAAGTCTGGTTCCCCCTTCTTTGGTCTCACCTTTAATTCCACCATGGATCTTAGATCTGGTTCCGGATTTCATATCGCACCCTTCGGGGATTCCTCACCCTGGCCTGGACAGTCTGAAGCTTACTGCCTGGCTGCTCCAGTTCCCTTGATTGTTAGGACTCATGGATTTATCTTCCCGGGTTAAGACTATTTTGGTGGCAGCTCAAAGTCATCTACCAGGAAATTGTATCATAGCAAACGGAAACGTTTTTCTATTTGGGCTTCTCAGCAGAACTTGGATCCTTTCATGGCATCAGTTCCGGCAGTATTGGAATTTTTGGCAAGTATTTTTCAGCAGGGTGCTAGCTCTTCTACGGTGAAAGTACAACTGGCTGCCATCTCTAATTTCCATGTTGGGGAGGACAAGGCATCTTTGGCGTCCTCCAGATTTTGCAAAACCACCTTGAAGGGCACCTTTCTCTTGAGACCTCCATTAAAAGATCCTACACCTCCTTGGGACCTTACCTTTGTTTTACAAGCTCTGGTTTCTTCCCCCTTTGAGCCCTCAGCATCGGTAGACTTGCAGTTTTTGTCCTGGAAGACTGCCTTCCTAGTGGCTATCACCTCGGCTAGGAGGGTATCGGAGCTTCAAGCCTTATCCATCAAACCTGTGTATATGATTTTCCATAAGGACAGGGTTTCTCTACGTACTAATCCATCTTTCCTACCTAAGTTTGCTTCAGAGACTAATATTAATCTGACAATTAACCCTCCCTGTTTTCTTTCCAAATTTTCAGAACAGGGGCGAATATAAATTGCATTTGTTGGATGTACATAGACAATTGAGATTCTACTTACACAGAACTAAGCCCTTCCGCAAATCTGACCAGTTATTTGTTTCCTTTTCTAGACCCTTTCTAAGTAAACCAATCTCAAGAGTGACTATTGCACAATGGATCTCTGTGTATCCTTAAGGTGTATGCAGACAAAGGCATTTCTCCTCCGGGTCAAGTTAAAGCACATTCCTCCAGGTCCATGGCTACCTGTGCAGATTTTTGGTCCAGGGTGTCTCTGGATGATATTTGTTCTGCGACTACTTGGTCCTCATCTCACACCTTTATTTCACATTACAAACTTGACATGGTATCTAGAGATAGAGCATCCTTTGGCTCTGCGTTGCTCAGGAATATCCTTCCATGAGGGCCACCCAGGTGTTTGGTAGCTGGGGACTCTGTCCCACAGGTTGATGACCAAATGAAGTCAACTACTTCAGATAAAGAATTTATGTACTCACTGTAACGTTCCATCTCAGTAGTTGTACTTCATTTGTCATCAACCGTCCCTCCCTCCTTCCCCCTGACCTTATCACTATTGTACTGCTCTGGTATACAGGAGAGGGTGCCTCTGAGGCTCTCTTGTTCATACATGGTCAGGTTAAGAAGAACCTTTAGTGAGATGGTCTTTTTGGATGGGGCTTATGTTTTATGAGTCAGCAAACTCGATCTGAGGGAAGGAAGGAGATAGAGGGGCATTATGGGTAAGGGGAGGAGCTTGGAGCTCGGATCAGATGCTAGTGAAGCGGCCATCTCAGATCTGATTCACATCCGACTACCCATAGGTTGATGACAAATGTAGTACAGTTACTCAGATGGAACATTATGGTGAGTACATAACTTCTTTTTTGTCTCTTTTTCAAAGGCCCAGTTGGGAAACCAGTGTCAAAGTCCAGTTTTTTCTGGCTTTATGATTGTATTTCATTTGTATATAGTTTGAAAGGGAAAGCTTTACCTTGCAAACTGAAGGGTCACTATACCAGAGCTATGGCTACATCTACAGCTTTCTTCTTGAGAGCTGCTATGGATAACATTTGTGCTACTGCTGCTTGGGTGGGTCCACACCTGTGGGTCTCACTACAAGTTGGATATTCAGTTAAGGGATAGAGCCTCCTTTGGTTCCACAGTATTGTGGAATGTGATCTCATAGGACTTCTCTGGCGTGTAATGTGGCTGTAAACTCTGCCCCGCAGATTGAACATGAATGGAAAAGACAATATCAGATACAAAAATTATGTACTTACCGTAACAGTAGATCCTTGTTTTCTGTTTCCCTCCTGTTCAACCATCCCTCCTACCTGCCCCTTCTTGTGTTGTGCTTCTCTCAATCCTTGGAAGACTGAGTCATGAAGGCTTCTTTTTCCTCTGTTTTTTAGGGGATCCTTGGTGTCATGATTTCAGAGTTAGCATTTGAAGTTGTTTGGAGTGGGGCAAACTCCATCTGAAGTAACTGTATAGAGCAGGGTGTTATGGGTAGGGGAGGCAGAGCATGGGGGCTGACATGTTTGGAAATGGCTGGTCTTGGATCCAAGTCAGATCCAAAAACTCACAGGCAACGCAAATCTATTGTTTTGGTAAATATGTAACTTTCATTTATATTTTACCAGAGAAAGAGAAAGTTAATCAACTACTGTATATGATGAAATATTGAATATATAAATATGGCGTTGGTTTCTAGAAATTTAAGGCAATTTCATTTATGTATAGAGACTCCATAGACATTGACATTAATTGTTTGAAATTTTCCACTTTTGTGTTTCAGGATGGTTCAGTGCTGCAGACTGTCGTAACAGGGTTTGGTGCTATACAGAACACCATCTGGATTCCAGAAGTTGGAGTGGCTGTCTGTTCAAACAGATCTAAGGTATCGACCAAGTATATTTACTTTAGCTGTTCAGTGTAAGGACTCAAGAAAGAAGTACATTATTTTGACCTAGTATCTGCTAGGCTCTGAACAGTCGTTCATGAATTGGCTTTGTTCTAGTAATGTTCATGTTGTTCGCAGTTCACAAGCATTTAAACCTGGGCAGCCGTAAAAAAATCAATCAGTTTGTCATCACTGAATAAAAACACCCTTTGGGGAGCCCTTTCTAGTTTTTCCCCAGTGATTTTCAGCCCTTTCTTGAGTTTGTTATCTTTGAATTCACTCTTCTTGAAATTTGATATTTTATCAAACTTCAAAGGCAGTGAAGATGATCTTTTCAAGTGATCCATGGCAGTGTATTATTTGCCTCTTTTTTAAATGCATTACTTATCACAGAAGGACAAAACAGCAAGCATGTCCTGTATCTGTGTTGTTAAACAAAGATATCAGGTAGGCTCCTGTTCTCTTTGACAGCACCTAAATGGGACCACTTTGGCTTATCACTGTTGTACATATGAAATTAAAATTTTGAAAAAAGTACCAGTTCTTTTATATTTCCTCTTTAAAGAAAAGGAATCATAATTGCTCTTTGGAGTATGGCTAGAGTGGTCTTTTTCTGCTAATTACACAAAACCCACTTTGTTTCATATGACACTGACAACTGCTAACACAAAGATCGTTGTTAGCCAGGTATTTGACGCATTCAGCAGCCAACTCCATTCCTTTTATATGTCCTTCTTAAACTCCTATATTCCCTTCAGGAGGAGGTTCTTGGCCTTTCGGCCATGATTATGTAGTGTTGGTGGTCTTTTCGAGTCTGTATATCTTTTGTATCTGTGGTGGGAGCTTACAGAGCAATAGCTAGCAATTTGGGCAGCCTGTGCTTGTCCTAGATCTGGTGCCCCCCACCCAACTTCAAGTAACCTCTAGTACTTGATGACCAAAAAAAAAAAAAAAACAGTCTTTTATGTTCATCATATTGACCACTACCTTAGCTATATGGATTATTTCCTCCCAAGGATATGACAGCCAGCCAGCTTCCACAGCTTCAGAGCATATTCCCACATACCCAGGATGTCAGTCAGTCAATCTGAAGAGGTCCAGGGGACCAAAAATGATTCAGAGAATTGAGTGTTTTGATCAGGTCAGGCACCTCTTTTATATTTACATGCTTGTGTCTGTCCTTGATATGCCACACACCTTGCACCTTTATCCCTCCTGAAACTGCTTCCCAAGCAAAGTCTGACATAACTGTAGTAACTGCTTTGGAACAGTGAGGGAGAAGGGGGATCCTGATTTAGGGATATTTACTGTCTCCACCAAGTGATTTCTGTTCTGACAAACCCTAGCACTGGGATTTATAAGACAAAGGATGTTGGTGCTGGGACCAAACAGACTTCAAATATCATTGTATCTTTCTTATGTGGAATCTTGCCAGGGGTATCATGAGAATCATAGATGCCATGAGACCCGAAATCTTGAGGTATTCCCTCACAGTGAACTGATAGTGTGATGCAGACACACAAAAAACTTAAGAAACACCTGAAGTCTGGTTGAATAGAGATGGGATGATAAATATCTTTTAAATCTAGTATTACTAAGAACTGTAATTAGGAATGCGTGGTGGTACGCTGTATAGTGGTTACAGTTTGAACTTGTCCACTTTCATAAACAAGTTTAGAAAAGAAGGATCTAGAACTGGTTTCCAAGTGTTTTCTTTCTTTAGCACTAAAACTTCCTTGAATGAAAACCTTTCCCAACCTGGGAAGACGGAACTGGTTCTGTCACTCCCTGGGACAGGACGGCATGTGGTGAAGGACAGGGGAAATAAGAATATGGTTTGCTGGATGAGGAATTATCCCCTGAAAAGTTATTATTTCCTCCCATTGCCATCTGTAACCTTGATCAATAATCTTCAGAACCGGGTTCATGAAACTATATGTTGCCAAAGAGAAAAGTGAAGAGTCAGACTTTCTAGGAGAAAAAAGGAACTTGGGGGGGGGGGGGGGCAGGGTCCTGTAAATAGTCTGACTTGTTGGACATTCCTTGATTTTGGGGGGATTCCTAAATTCTTTTAAGAAACTCCCTTGTCATTTCTTCTTAAACATCTGGTAACCTGCATTTTGTTGATACAGCTTTTTTTGCCAAATTTGTGTGAGGGGTTTGAGTATCCCTTAGAATATTTGGAAAAAAACTGCTGACAAATCATAGAGATAGCCTGTATCAACTTACTCCTAGCATCACACCAAAAGCTAGCTCTCTATCCAAAGGAGAATTTAAAATCTAATTTTTCACACCATCAAGGATGTTCTGAAAAAGCAGCCAGGCAAACCTCCTGAAAACAGTACCAGTGGCCATAGCCCTGGAATAAGTATCAACTGAGTAATGCACACACTATAAACATTGAGTTGTGACCTGGAAAATGGAAGGAACTAAATTATAAAGCGAATGTTCCTCACAAAAGAATCTGCAGATAAGACATCCCCCATATTTCTACAGTTAGAATAAACTTTAACATACGAAATTCAAAATTCTGAAAATCAGAGTTGCAGAAGCATACACTTTTTGCTTGTTAGAGAGAGAGTACGACTGGAATTAACTTAATGCTACTGGGTCAAGTTTGGGTAGAATATATAAAAACTTAAAAGACTGAGGAACTTCATACATTCTGTCTGCCTTTTTAGAGGCAGCAGGCTGACTGTTAGGATAGTTATAGGTAGTGATGTACATATCCTTCAGAGCTGACAACTGTGGGGAATGGGTGAAGGTTCTAGAAATTCCTTCTGTAATACCTCGTAGTGTTTTCTGATGACCTGGGAAATATCTGTGTTCTCCCACTTAAAACACTGGGCATATTCTGTGTAGTGTCAGAAAGAGAAACCCTCACAGGGAGAATCAGAAACTGAGCTCTCCTTTGAGTCTGAGTCATAAAACTGAGGAGGAACCCATGTATCCATCCCTTCATCTTCCTGTCCAGATTCAAAGTCTTAAATCTCTTCAGGAAAGTGTCCTCCTTTGTCTTACCAGACACCACTGTATAAGAAGGATTCGTAGCTTGAGTTAATCCCTAAAGCAAACCCAGAAAACTACTCCTCTCTAAGGAGATTTATGGAGGAGTAAATACATTTTTAGTTTTCTGTTTCTTTTTGACCAACAGAGTGTTGTTAATGTCAGTGGCAGCTCCCCCAGGGATGGGCATAGTATTCTGACTAAACAGGGAACCCTTCCCTTTTCCCCTGTCCCAGAACCAACAAAAGTGACTCTCCCTTGCCCCCTGAGAGGACTCCAACAGCCTCAGAGGATGTGGCTAACCTCCAGTCCATAGGGGGCTGTAGGTGCTACACCAGAGAGATTCAGAGTAAAAGATGAATAGTCTGAGGAGCAAGCTATGACTACTGCAAAGTCACCCACCTGCTGCTGAGGCAAATTGTTAGTGTGCTGTGGTGGCAAAGGCTGTTTGCTTAACATTCTCTGTGCTGGAAGGATGGACCATCTGTTGGACCTATCGTTTGTTCCATGGTCAAGCTGAAAATGGTGCCTTTTTTCCTGAGGAAAATAAGCAGCAAAAGCCGGTAAAAAAATTTTTAAGTCTTTAAAAGTCACTTTTTCATACAAAGACATTGTAAAAAGCACTTTCCAACACTTTGCCAGTCCCAAAAAGTAAAATAAACACAGTTTCTCCACAGAAAAAATGGTTTTCAATAACTTTTATACCAACAGAAACAAATGCATCCCCTGTTTAAAAGTACAGTAAGTATTGGGAGAAGTCATTTTAAACATAAACTCCTAGCTTAAAAATAAAACAAAAATGCTTTAATGTGGAAGGTTTTTCCCCGAGCAAAAGAACAGCACAAGTCAACTGACAGTCCTTGAAAGTTTACAGAGGAGTGCTGTCTTCAACATTAGGAATGCACTGAATGGCTTGCAGCCCAAGTATGTCTTTTTAGTCATCTCAGCTAGAGCTGATTGACTTGGCAGGGTATCACTCATATTGCTAAGGCTACTTGCAGCAGTGATCATTCAAGCATCTTTTAAAATGTAGATCCTATTGCATCAGTTCGTCCAATCCTATAGTTGTGTACTGAGCCACATCTTTGGTCTGATTTGGCCAGTGTTGTAGTGCCTTCGGCTGTCTCAAAATTTCCCATTATTCCTTATGTGCTTCCCTTTCAGATTTATTCTTCCACCATTGCAAGTGGATCCTGATTTTGTGCTGAAATCTAAGTGTTAGTCTTTTTTTTTTTTTTAGGAGGTTTTGATGTTTCTTTATATTAATAGATTTTCTAAATTTATCTACAATGGCTGTATTTTTGTAGACCTTTTTAACTCCACTTCTTTTGAAGTGTTACAGCTTCTTTACCCTAGCATTAGGCTGGTGTTTTCTTTCCCTCTCTGCAGTTGACATATAAAACACAAATTATTATAATAGGGTTAATATTTAAACTGTTGGTTTAGGAATCACTTACTACTCATTTTGCATTCATTACTGGGATTACTGTTATTGTCTGTATAAGCTAGTTGTTTTAGCTACTAGGGACAGAAGCCTCAAGAAATTTACTGGTTGTATGACTTCCAAGATGGCTGCACGCTAATCAACATGTTGATTAGAGTTCTTGCAGCATTTGTGAAAGCATAAATGTTGGAATACAGCCAGCAAAATCCATTTATATAAGTAAAATTCAACTACTGTTTAGTCACTACACTTTCTGAATGTCAACAACAAAAAAGTTTGGAAAAGTAAGAGAAGATCAGCTAGAAAAGGAGAAGGAAAAGCTGTAGTGTGGAAGAGTCTTGCAGCTGTTAAGCAAAAAGTAGACCAGGTTTCAGCTTCAGTACAGGATATGTCTTTCAGTTAAGTTGGACAAAAATGCATTTAGGGGTGTTTAAAGTAAGTGAGACACTGCAGAAATGGATAGAGCTTCTTCTATTTGGTCCATCCTTTTGTCATTTGACTGTAAGTGGCAATTCAGATCACCCAATAAATCTGCAAAATTGAAAGGTTGAAATGAACGAAAGACTGGATGAATATAAGGCTTCTCAAGAAGAACTGTTTCAAACAATAATAGAGCTAGAAGACAGAGCACAGATATTGTCTGTGGTACCAGAGAAACTGGAAGCAGATTGAATTAATTTTATGAAAGGAAAAAATAAGAATCTGGATTGGTATTCCACCGCAGGATTTGTTAATAGAAAGGTTACATCATGTCTGCAGTCCTAATTTAACCAAGAGAAAGAGGCTAAGACCTATAGTAATAAAGTCAGCATAAAAAGCTGTTCCTGACATAAGAGGGTTATAGTATAATCAATCTGGAACACCAGGGTGTTTGTAGATAATGATTATTCAGTGTAAACCAGGCAGAATGGAAGTGAGTTTATCCCTGCAATTAGTGGGTGTTTAGAAGCAGGTATGAGATTCAAATTGCTGTATTCAGCTGTCTTCAGAATATTTTTTTTTCAGAAGCAGTAAATGATTTCTTGGATGCAGAATAGGCAGAGGAGGAAGTAAAGCATTTTTTCCAGGAAAAACGAACCAGGATGTTGAAAAATTTTCAGCTTCTTATTTCTGTTGATGGCACAGCCCATAGACAGAACATGCCAGTAAAACATTTTCCAGTCTTCCAAAGGAAAATGATTGAGTAACAGAAAAAAAAGGCAAATTAGTTTTGTAAGAAAAACAAGGAGTACCTTAGATTTGAACCAGAGAGTAGTGATGGGTTTTAGAGATAATGAAGAGGGAGGCTCATCAAGAATCGAAAGAAGAAATTAAAACTGGCAGACTGTAAAGGGACATTTCTGTAAAATGCAGTTTGGACAAAAGAACTGTGTTTCTACGAGAAGTGAAAGGAAGAAAGGAAGAAAAGACTAGCATTTTGTGGATTTTTTAAACTTGTGGAGTGTGAAGTATAATTTCCAATTTGTCATTAATGTTTAGAATGATAATGAAGGAAATGAATTAGAAACTGTAAGTAAAATGCTTCCCCTACTTTCTATAAATATGTGTATAAATTTTAACTATTATTTTCTTCTGTTAATAATATGTGTAACACATTTCTTGAAGTCCACTGCATGTTACATTGTAAAGTGGGTTATGTATGGAAAATTACATTGAACCAGCCATATCAGTGATTATTAATGCCAGTGATGTTTAAGTAGGAATGTACTTTTTTAATCTGCTGACAGACCTCTGCAAATGGCAGATGCTGTCTGCAGCCATGGGTGATAAATCAGAAAATGACTGATCCATGAACAGTGGGGTGTTTGTTATGTGGAAGCACCTAAAAATTAGTACTTGAAGAAGGGGTGACAAGTATCTCAGTGAAAATAAATAAAGTATATAACACCGAAGAGAATGGAAGTAGTTGCATTCCTAATAGTAACAACCACCTCAGTATTAATCATAGCAATGCAAAATCTTTTCATTTTATGATCGCCTAGGTACTTTTTCTTAAAGCTGTATGAAATCAGCTAATTTTAAGTATGAAAGTTGTTGGGAATAAAAAATAAGACAGAAACAGTTAGCAATTAGTGTAAGTAGGATCACAGGCTCTAACAAGTGCCTTAGCATGGCTAATCTTAATTTTAGGTTAGGTAGTACTGGTGGGTGCAGCTGTCAATTTGAGACAGTTGTTACTAGTAGGAGGGTTAAACTTCATTATTTGAAGATGTGCATTGCTTTTTGTCTTTGTTTTAAGTTAATAGGTTCTGGGGTAGTTGTTTTACATTTTTTATTAAAATAAAAAGTTTTATAAAATGTGACATAGGTGAAAATGCAGATGACAAGAAACAACCATATACAGGATCAACCTGCCAAACTTTAGTGGGTGCATGTAACACAAAATCTGAAAGTAGACATTTAAAAATAACTATCCTGTATAATAGGTGGAAATAATATCTTCCTGTCATAATGTCTACACTATCTGTATTATTTTGGAAGATGAATGATGTCATAGGTGTAGACAAAAAGGTAAGACTATTGTATTATATTAAGAAATGCAGAGTGCAAACAGCTATACTACAGGAGACACATTTGGAAAAAAGAGTGTGAATTTAATAAAGAAAGGATTTTGGAATGGATATTCAGCAGAATTTCAAGGACATTGGAAAAGGGGAGTACTTTATACTAATTGCTTGAGGGGCTCCAGTAGTAACAGAAGAGGAAAAAGGGATAATGGTAGATTTATGGTTATAAGGAGATTCTGGCTTGGGAGGAGGACTGTGCTGACATGTACTTATATTTCACCTAAAACTGGTATTACAGAGCTTAAGAAAATTTTGAGAGAAATAATTAGCTTTCAGCAGGGGATGTTGCTTATAGGTGGGAACTGAAACTTAATTTGCAACAGTGAGGATGCATCTGGGGGACCTAGAAAGGAGAATATAACAAAAGAGGGTAGATGTTTGAAGAAATTTATGAAAATATTTAGTATGGAATATGTGAATTCAGTAGTAGGAAATTAAAGAGAATTTACATTTTTATTCCGCAAGGTACAATAACTGAAGCTGCGGTGGTGCAGCGGTTAGCGTTGTCGCCTCACAGCAAGAGGTTTTCCTGTTCGATTCTCGGTTGGAGCGCCTTCTCTGTGGAGTCTGCATGTCCTCCCCGCGATCGAGTGACGTTAAAGACATGCAGGTTGGTGCAAGCGTTAATGTGCATGCCTTTGTTGAAGGTTGGGCATCGGGCTGGCAACTTGGCACCGTAAAAATCTACTGCCAGTCATAAACGGACCGGAGTTCCGCTGTGGCGACCCCTAACCAGGAAAAGCTGAAAGTCTTCATTCCCCAAGGTACAATAACTGGGTTAGACTATACAGAAATTATATTTCACAGGAACATTTGCTTTTAATTGAAAGCTTTGAGAGGCATGCATTAACTACTTCAGATCATTTACCAATAACCGTTAAGATAAAAATGCAGGGTAATGAAGTAAAAATGAGAGACTGGCACTTCCCCACCTACCTGGTGAAAAGGAATATAAGGGATGGGTACTGGAAATTATTCAAGTTATTAGGGAAGGTAGAAATTTTTTCAGACGTTATAGTTAGTGAGTGGGATAAAATGAAAGTGGAATTTAAAAATATGGTAGAAATAAAAGAAAAAGTGATATGGTTAAGAAGTAACAAGTATTATTTAGAGGCTAAAGTATTGCAGAATAAGGGGAATGTCACAGAACAAGAAAAGGCACAACTGAAAAGCACTAAAGAAAGAATAACAGAGTATCTGGATAATATGGATGAGTTTAGAAGAAATTGCTTTTAACTGTTTTTAATAATAACTGCAGAGTAGATTTTATGAAAATGTGTATAAAGCAGAGAAATGTGGATGTCAGGGAGGAGCACAAACGGAAATAGTCATGGAAGACTAAAGTATGCCAAGGTTAGAGGTAGACGAGGGTCAACAATTAACAGTTAAGGTAAGAGGAGATGAGAGAAAAGCAATGATACTGGAGAAACGTCTCTAGGAATAGATGATATTCCTGTGGATGCTTGGACATTAGGAGGAAAAAAGTGATAACGATCTGAAAGGTTTTAACAGTATTTGAAAAGAAGAGGAAGCAGCAACATCCTGTAAGAAAGCCATAATGGCTGTAACACCTAAAGACAGTAACTACTTATCAGACCCAGCTTCATATAGGCCCATTTCAGTTTTAAACCCTGATTATGAAGTGCTTGTGTGTAATGGCTAAAAGAATGGCAAATGTGTTGCTACAGTTGGCATACATGGATCAGTATGGTTTTGTGGAGGGGATGCTGACATTTGACAACATTAACAGAACAATAGTTGGCAGATTTTTAAAAATGCCCTCTAGAGTACCCTATCAGAAATATGGATGAACAAGTGGCTGTAAGTAAGGAATATATTTTTTTGAGCTGGGATATAGCATCTGAATTGCCTAGACATAGTAAGGCCTTATTGAGGTTAATTCTGTTGGCTGCCAAAGTAGCAATTACTAGAAAATGGAAATTACTGCCTACACCAACTGTTATTAATTTGAAGTATTAAATATTGTAAAGGAGCTAAAAGAAATGGAAGAGGGGTGTTTAGCAAAGGGAAGGAGCAGATTACATAGCTGTAAATGGAAATTATGGAAAGAATAATAATGCATACCTAATAATGTTCAGGAAGAGGAGAAGTGAGATTTAAAGGAAGGGTGGAAATCATAATTTTTTGTAATGTTGGACTGATGAAAGTAACAAAGAAAATATATGTGATGGATATTGTAACTAAATGGAAAATGTTACAATAGTTTATTTTCTTTTCTGTTAATGTATGTTTGCCTATGTCTAAAGTGGTAATTTAATAAATGTGTTAAACATAGAACAAGGATTATCCAGAGAAAAACAAAGTAAAAGAGGACCACTGATGTTGGTGAGTCTTGATGCACAGTAAACTGGGATTTTATTAGTAGGGCAGTGGAGGCATTTGCATTCCCTAATAATGTTAGGAGGATATATGAGTAATCAGATGCATAAATTAAAGTGGGAAGGTTCCTGTTTGATAAGTTGTATCTGAGCAGGGGAACCATACAGAGATGTCCTTTTTCCCCTTTTTTATTTGCATTATATTTAGATCCAAAGAAAATAAGGGACTCAGAAAATCAGGATATAATTGGGATGGTAATCAGTAAAACTTGGCTTTATTTGCAGACAATGTTTTGTACATGACAAAACCAGAAAAAGAACGTCTTAGTGTTGTGGAACATTTTGAGACAATTTCAAGTCTTTTCTGGGTATAAAATTAATGAAGATAAAAAGAAAGGCTACTGCTGTGAACTGTGTACCCACACATACATTGTTTCAGCATTACCCATATATATGGGGACATGATAAAATGAAGTACTTAGGAGTATGGATTAAAAAGGAATCTGAAGTAGGCAGACTTCATTTGTCTGCAACCTGTGGGTATCGGATCCGACCTCGGATCCGAGCCGGCATTTCAAAAGCTTAGGCTCCGAGCTCCTCCCTCTACCCATAACCCCTTGCCAATCCCTGACTGACCTCAGATTTCGTTTGCCGCTTTCAAGTTGCGACGGATTCCTTGAGCTCCTAGTGCAGATAAGTTTTCTGACAGGAAAATTTTAAAAAACTTTAACTTTTTTAATTTAATTAGTTAGAAGTGTTTGTGTTAGGCTTTCCTCTCTCTATCTTTTTAATTTTTTTTCTCGGGTTTTGCGTAGTTTGTGTGTGTGTGTGTTTTTAGGCCTGTTAGGGCTTAACATGTCTGAAGCCCATAAGGCAGTATTCTCTAAATGTACCAAGTGTGGCCATAAGCTGTCCCCAGCGGATGGCCACACTCGGTGCGTTAAATGCTTGGGGGTTGAACACCTGTCATCTGGTTGTACCCTTTGTGCAGGGTTCAACCCCCGAGCTTTGAGGGAGCGGAGGTTGAAGCTGGTTCTGGCGGGACTTCTCCCTCCAGATACCGCTTCGGTTTCTGCCCCTTCTCCACAGCAAACAGTTGCTGTGGGCTCTCCTCCACCGGCTGGGACTCAACCTCCCTCAAAAATGCCGGAGGAGAGAGAGTCTTCTAGGGAGCGAGAAAAGAAGGAGAGGCACAGGGAGAGGCACCACAAATGGAGAGCTGAAACTTCTAGTTCGGCTCCTCCATCCAAGCGGGCCTCTCCTGTGCCTTCTAGCTTCCCTCCTCCTCGGCTCCACTCCCCTCGGTTCTCTTCTGGGCCCGAGGAGGAGGAGGCTAGCCCTTCAACGAGGTCCCCAAGGCGGCTCTCTAGATCCGCTTCGGTGGCCTCGACCAGATCCACCTTCTCCATGAGTGAAGCAGACATGGACCGGATGATGAGGAAATTCATCCAGGCCCAAATGCAAATGGGAGTGCTCCTAGCCCCCCCCCATCCGGGAGGGCTTGACCCTTTTTCCCCTTTGGCTCCTTCTCCGACCCACACCATGGGTTCGGAGCTGTCGGCGCCGGGCAGAGTTGGATCCGGGTGGGTCGGATCCGATAGGTCGGCGCACCTCGGATCCGTCCCATCCCTTGAGTGCTTGGTGCCGGACCCGACCTCCCGGAGCCGAGGACCGAGCCTCGGATCCGAGGGAGCTGGTGTGTCTTCGGCTCCGTCTAGGTCGGAGCACACCGGTCTCTCGGATCCGACGGTCTCGGCTCCGGCTCCGATCCCTTGGTCGGATCCGAGTGGGGGTCGGCTCTCGGGGTTTAGAGAAGCTGGCTCCCCCTCGGCCTTCGACGTAGTGGAAAGGGCACTGTTGAGGACTTCCGGACCCCCGGTCACTGCCACGGCTCCATCCCACGCTCCCTTGCAGTTGGGCCAGGCCCCCCCCAGCCGGTCCCAGGGACAGCCCGCCTCGATGTCCCAAGTAGTTCCCTTGGAACATCCAGCTGCGGAAGAGTACTCCTCGGACAGCCCCCCCGAAGAAGTACCTCGGAAGCGTAAGTGCAAAAGGAGGCACATGGACTCCCCCGAGTCCGTTACCGAAGACACAGACTTGGATGAAGGGGAAGGCTCCCCAAGATCACCCCCTGAGGACGTCTCATTTGGAGACATTATGGAAATGTTGAGGATCGGGGGGGTGGTCTGCCCCAAGGCCTCCTCAGACGAGTCTGTGTTCTTGGAGGCATTCGAGGCGGGCCCATCTACCTCTTGGGTGTCCCCTCCTGCCGATCCTCTGGTGGACCTTATATCCATCAGAGCGTGGAAGGATCCGGACACCGTTGAGCCTGTACCCAAGCATCCTGACCGTATCCTTTCCCCTCCGGCGGACCGCACTCACTGGAGCAAAGGCCCCCCAGTAGATGCCATGATGATGGCTGCAGCCACTAAGAGGGAATTGGCCCAGGAGAGTCCCTCTATGCATCCTCCGGGCAAGGAGTCCCGCTCGATGGATCGCATTGGGAAGCGAGTTTTCAGTTCAGCAACCTTCTCTTTGAGAGCGCTGAACTACATGGCACACGTCATCAGGATGCAGCGGGATCTGATTAAAGAATACGCTGCATCTCCCCAGAGTCCATGTCGGGTGAGGATAAGCAGGTATACTCCACCCGAATGGCCACTCTTAGAGCAGTTTCTAATACATCTATGCGGCTGCTTTCTCACGCTACCGAGGGAGCCGCTAGAGCCAGCGGAGCAGGCCTAGTCATGAGGCGGCAGGCCTGGCTCCGCCACTGTGATTTCGCAGAGCCCTTCAAGGCGACTTTCGCGAATGCCCCCTTCGATGGTTCTGCCTTGTTTGGCAAAACTGTTCGCGAAACATTAGTCCAGAGCGAGGAGGACGGGAAGACGCTGTCTGCCGTCGGAGTCCGCTTCTCAGCTCCCCAGAGGTCCTTCTCGAAGAACCAAAAGGGACAGAAGAAGATGTGGTTCCGGAAGTCGCAGCAGTCCCAACCTGCTCCGGATAACCAGTCCTTCCGTGGCAGAGGAGGACGGGAGGTCGCCGTCCTAGAGGCAGGGGGGCTCCTAGCAACTTTGGGTCCAGAGAACCTTTCTCTGATAGACCCACGCAGCAGCCCTGAAGGGTTGCCCGACTGTCCGTCTCTGGAGGCAGTCGGGCGTTCGAGGCACCTAACTTCTTGGGAGTCCATCACAACAGACCGTTGGGTGCTTTGCGTGATATCCAGAGGTTATACAATTCCCCTTTTCAAAGTTCCCAGATCTCGCAGCCTCCCAGATGTTCCACCTGACCAAAGGGAGGCAGCAGCTATCAAAATCGGACAGCTGCTAGAAAAAGAGCTATCCAGTCGTCCCCAGATCAAACCGGGTCAGGGTTTTACTCCAGGTTCTTTTAGTGCCAAAGAAAACGGGGACTTAAGACCGATCTTAGATCTTTCCCTGCTGAACCTGTCAGTAACCAAGCAAAAGTTCCGGATGGTCACCCTTCAATCTATACTCCCCCTCTTGAGGGAGAACGACTGGATGTGCTCCATCGACCTCAAGGACGCGTACTACCACATTCGCATGGACAGACGGTCCAGGAGGTTTCTTCGCTTCCGGCTGGGAGCCAGTCATTATCAGTTCAGGGTCCTTCCCTTTGGTCTCACCTCAGCCCCCAGGGTGTTCACCAAGGTTCTAGCTGTTGTAGCGGCCCACCTGAGGCTCCAGGGATTACAGGTCTTTCCGTACCTGGACGACTGGCTCCTAACGGCATCATCAAGGCATCTCCTGTGCTCAGCCAGGGACTACTTCCTGCGTATAGCCCCAAGGCTGGGCATCACTGTCAACTGGGAGAAATCTTTACTGCACCCCACACAAGTTATAGATTTCATAGGAGGAAGACTAAACACCAGGTCAATGCGAGCCTTCCTCACCCCAGACAGAATTTCCAACCTGAAGTGTCATGTCGCAGCGGTCCTGCAACCATTTCCGACAGCAGCTTCGGTCCTGAGGGCCCTAGGTTCGATGGCGGCAGCTATCCCGCTTCTTATTCATGCGCGCCTATGCATGAGGGTTCTTCAATGGACCCTTCAAGTTCAGTGGTCCCCTCTCTGTTCCTCTCTCAACTCTCCGATAGCGGTCAGCAAAGCATGCAAGGATTCCCTTCTTTGGTGGCTTCAATCTCCGGAGCCTCTGACAGAGAGACCTTTTTGTGCAGCATTTCCCCGAGCCACAGTGACCACGGACGCTTCTTGCCTCGGGTGGGGGGGGCATTCTGTGGGGAAGATTGTCCAAGGCACGTGGAACTCCACAGAGACTTCGTTGCATATAAACGTCCTGGAAATGAGGGCGGTGCTTCTAGCGTTGCAAGCACTTCACCACGTTCTTCCTTCAGGGATTATTGCGATCCAGACAGACAACATGTCGGTAGTCTGGTACATCAACAAACAAGGAGGAACCAGGTCCTATCCCCTTTGTCGAGAGGCCATGAGAGTCTGGGAATGGGCAATTTCCACCAAACGCTTTCTTGTAGCAACGCACATTCCGGGAAAATCCAACATCCTTGTGGACAAACTCAGTCGCACCATTCTTTCCCCTCACGAGTGGTCTCTCAATCCTCAGGCAGTGAAGAAGATTTTTGCCGTTTGGGGGCAACCCTGTTGCGATCTTTTTGCCTCTCACTCAAACGCCAAATGCGACAATTTCTTCGCTCTGCTTCCCCCACCAGGGGAATTCCCGAGAGACGCGCTGGTGCATGCTTGGCCTCCTGGTCTCCTTTATGCCTACCCTCCACTACCTCTAATGCAGAGGCTTCTGCAGAAAGCCAACAGTTTGGGGAGCAGAATGATTCTCATTGCCCCGTTCTGGCCTCGTCAACCCTGGTTCCCCTTTGTATGGTCTCACAAAGTGAATCCACCCTGGATTCTGGATCCGATTCGGATCTCATCTCCCATCCTCTGGGAATTTCGGTCCCCAATCTACGCACCCTGAAATTGACAGCTTGGCTGCTCCAGTTCCATCCTTGATTAGGACTCCCGGTATCTCGTCACCGGTCAAGGCCATTCTAGTGGCAGCTCATAAACCTTCCACTAGGCAGGTTTATCGGAGTAAATGGAAGAGATTCTCTATTTGGGCGGTCCAGAAAAGTTTGGATCCTTTTTCAGCACCTATGTCGGCAGTGCTGGATTTTTTAACAGACCTCTTTCATCAAGGGGCAAGTTCTTCCACGATTAAGGTACAATTGGCAGCCATCTCTCATTATCACATTGGCCATGAGACAGCTCCCCTCATGATGGCGAAATTGTGCAAAACCTTTCTTAAAGGGATTTTTTTGTTGAGGCCTCCAGTCAAAGACATTGTACCACCTTGGGACCTATCTTTAGTTCTGCAAGCCCTTACTGCTCCTCCCTTCGAGCCTGCAGCGTCTACAGACCTGAAGTACCTTTCCTGGAAGACTGCCTTCTTAGTAGCTATCACTTCAGCCAGAAGAGTGTCTGAACTTCAGGCTTTATGCGTCAAGCCTTACCTTTCCTTCTTTCCAGATAGGGTGTGCCTCAGGACCAATCCATCTTTTCTTCCAAAGGTCGCTTCAGAATCTAATATCAACCAATCAATCAACTTACCTGTGTTTTTTCCCAAGTATTCAAACAAAGGAGAATACAAACTGCATTCCTTGGATGTTCATAGACAATTACGATTTTATATTCACAGAACAGCTGGTCACAGGCAATCGGATCAGCTGTTCGTCTCCTTTGCTAAATTTGCTTTGGGTAAAGCAGTTTCTAAAGTCACACTATCGAGGTGGATTGCTAATTGTATTCTGCAGGCTTATGACACTTCAGGTAGACCTGCTCCTCAGAGGGTTACGGCTCATTCTACTAGGGCAGTCTCCACGTCAGCCGCCTTTAAGTCCCGTGTGTCATTGGATGATATCTGCGCGGCAGTCACTTGGGCCTCACCTCATACCTTTATTTCTCATTATAAGGTGGATGTTGTTTCCAGAGGAAGAGCATCCTTTGGCTCAGCGGTGCTCAAACATCCTTCCATGACGGCCGCCCAAGATTCAGGTAGCTGGGGACTCTGTCCCACAGGTTGCAGACAAATGAAGTCTGCCTACTTCAGATTTAGAAGTTATGTACTCACCATAACGTTCCATCTGAGTAGGTGACTTCATTTGGATGCAACCGCCCCTCCATCCCCCTGACCTTTATACAGCGAGTATTTTTTTGCTTTGTTCAGTTACTGTTGTCAGTATTATATAGGCAAACTCAATCTGAGGTCAGTCAGGGATTGGCAAGGGGTTATGGGTAGAGGGAGGAGCTAGGAGCTCGGAGCCTAAGCTTTTGAAATGCCGGCTCGGATCCGAGGTCGGATCCGATACCCACAGGTTGCATCCAAATGAAGTCACCTACTCAGATGGAACGTTATGGTGAGTACATAACTTCTAATTCTGTTACAGCAGCTAAGGATATGTGGGAAGAGACTAAACAAAATATAGTACAACATTGAAAAACTGGAAGCTCTTGTTTATGGATACGGCTAGCAAGATAAAAGCAGCAAAAATGTTTTTACTCTCTTTACTTTTATATACAGGTCACGCATATCATTATCAACCAGAGGTGAAGTTTTGGTCAGCAATTAGTAAAGAGTTAAAGGATTTTATTTGGGAGTGGAAGAGGGTAAGGGTCAAGTGGGATACGTTGATCCTTCCAATAGAACAAGATGGTTTAAGATTACCTGATTTGAAGGGATGTTTTAGAGCTGCACAGGTAAAGCTTATATATGTATAACCCAAGCAGAAAGCTATAATTCAGAGTGGAAAGTGATTAGGAAGAAGTCCGGGAGGGGGTGGGGAGGGATTTCAAGAAATAAGGAGAGAGTGGGATTTTGGATGCAAATCCTTAAAGAGAATTACGCCCATACAGACTATTGTATTCATAAAGTTGCAGAAAGCATTCTAAGAACTAAACCAACACAAGAATGGAGGAAAGGACATTTTACCAGTAGGAATGACTGTTATTAGGGGAACAGAGAATAGATATGAGGAGCTGGAATTTACTGCAGAAAAGTAGCAGAGGAACCAAGGTACAGGGGAGCAAATAACTTGAGAGGTAAAGGTAATAGAATGGGAAGAGGACAAAGAAGACATTTGGACTGCAGGCTAGAGACTGCCTTCCCTGTCAGGGATTGATACCGGAGTAAAGGCAAAGAGAAAGGAATAGGAAATTGTAAGTGAAAGACCTGCTATAGTAGAGATTTTAGTTGAATCTAGAACAGAAGCTGCTGTTAAAAAGATAATTTGTAAGGCACATAAAATTGTTTGTTTGTGTCTTTTGGCTTTTCCCGGTTAGGGGTCGCCACAACGGAACTCCGGTCCGCTAATGATTGGCAGTAGATTTTTATGTGCCGAGTTGCAAGCCCTGAAGCACAACCTTCAGCGAAGGTGCGCCCATTCACGCATGTCTCCACACAGAAGACGCTCTAGCTGAGAATCAAACAGGAGAATGTCTTACTGTGAGGCGACAACGCTAAGGCACATAAAATATTGCACAATAATTATAAGAATCAGAGGGAATTAGAAAAGATTGGGAAGAGAGATTAGATGCACAGTTCAAAGAGAAACAGTGGAAGGACGTATGTATGGCTCCCAAATTTGCAACAGAGTGTAGAAGATTTAGGATTTTTGCTTGGAAGTGTTTGCACATTTATACCCCAAGCAGGCTCCAAAGAATTTTTCAAGTCGATAGCAAATGTTGCAGGTCTGATGGGGAAGAAAGAGGTAACTGGGAACATATGTTTTGGGAGTGCAATGAGAAGGCACACTTTAAAATACCCTAGAGTGTAGTCCGTCAGAAAAAAATGTGAGAGCAAATATAGGTATAAGGATAACTAAGGAAATTATTTATTTATTTTTGAGCTGGTGTGCAGGATCTGATTTGCCTAGACATAGTAAAGCCTTGTTAAGTTTAATTCTGGTATCTGCCAAAAAAGCAATTACTAAAAGATGGAAATCTGGGTCGAAGCCAACTGTATTTGAAGTACTGAATATTGCAAGAGAGAGAGAAAAGAACTGGAAGTGGTATGTTTAGAAAATGAAAGAAACGTCCTTAGTGATGTACAGAGGACAACTTGGAGCCAGCAATAATGTATAAAACTTTATTAACCAGAGTTAAGCGCTTTCATTCCCAAAATTCACTGGAAGTTCATCAGAACTAAAATATTGGGTTAAAACAAACATTTAAATATCCCTTCTAAAAGTCACATGATAGACAAAATAACTAATAGAAGGGATATTTAAATGTTTGTTTTAACACAATGTTTTAGTTCTGATACAGTTCCAGTGAATTTTAGAAACAAAAGCACCTAACTATGGTTAATAAAGCTTTATACATTATTGCTGGCTCCAAGTTGTCCTCTGTACATCATTAATGAAGTTTCTTTCATTTATTCGTTTGTGGATTCATATTTCTCAGTTTGTGATATTTAGAAAATGGCTGGCGCAAATTACAAAGAAAAAATTAAAGTTATGTGTATAATACATGCAGAATAATGTTTTGGAGTAGGAGGGAGGTTTAGGGGAAGGCGGGAATTGACCAATTTATGTTATGTTGGATTGATGATTATACGGGTTTCTGTCAGAAGAACGAATACACATTATGTCGAATGCATCTTTGTTGAACTGTAAATGTCAAAAACGCAAAATGACAAAGCGTCTTTTAAGCGAATTCTTTCCCTAGGAAAGAAGTTGCTCGTCCGCTTCCGTCACTTTGAAGTTTTCGGCATTGTAGTGCGATATTGGAGTTGGTATATTTAAGTATGGTGGGTGTGGGGGGCAAAGCCCCCCACTTAAACTAGTGTTTAGTGTGTTTTTTTTGGGAACAGCAAATTTTTTCCCTGGGACAAAATGTGCTGTTCGCTCTTTTTTTGTTTTCGTTCTTTTGTGGTCGATATAGCAGCATTCGATCTTTTGTTCGTTCGCTGTTATAACATAGACCTGATTATACGAAGGAACACATTGGCTATGTAATGTGTGTAATTGGGAACATATTAATATTTATTTTATTTTATTTTATTTATTTAACATTTGGTAACTGGGAAATTCTGACTTTGAACGAATACAATTTTCAGCGGATGCTTGGGGGGTAACATGGGAGGAAACCACAACACCCGGAGGAAACCCACACGAACACAGGGAGGACATGCAGACTCCACACAGAAGGCACCCCAGCTGAGAATCGAACTGGAGAACCTCTTGCTCTGAGGCGACAACACTTCCACTGCACCACCTCGCCTTTTCTTTTATGTTAATGTTTGTTTATGTCTTATGTGACAATTCAGTAAAGATGTTAAAAAATTGAGAATATGAAAGATTTTCACCTCTGGGAAGGAGGTTGCTATGGAAGTAGAAAAGGTTCCCCTAATTGCAGTCATCCCTACTGGTAAAATGTTCTTTCCTCCATTCTTGTGTTGGTTTAGTTCTTAGAATGGAACACGGACTGTAACTTGCATTGTCAGCATGATTAAACCTAACTTTAAAAGTGGTGAAGCCTGTGAATAAAGTCTTTCTGTGCACCTGTCCTTATATGGAGGAGTAACTTTCCTTTTTGTAAAATGTATATACGTGTGTGTGTGTGTGTGTGTGTGTGTGTGTGTGTGTGTGTGTGTGTATAAAGGGGTTGGGGGGTTAAAAATTAGTGTGTAGATTTTTTTTTTTTTTTTTTTTTTTTAATTTTTGGTCTGACGCCTTTCTCTACTGGAGAGAGGTACCTCGTAATTGTTGACCACACATACTAGAGATGTTCTTCGTTCCACATTGCTGCAGTCCTTACTATTGGGTAGTCCGCTGTCCAGTCGGCCCGAATACCAGAGTATATGGCTGACGTCAGTCAGGGCGCATTAGACTGACGTCAGTACGTCAGGGTACTAATGCGCATGACCGACGTCATATCCTCAGTCTTTTTTTGCCGCATGGTCCGATGCAGAAGCAGTTTTGCGAGTGCAGGTTGGCGTTCTGAAATATTTCCGAAACCGGAGTTTCAGACCGAATCAGAGTTGGCTAAGTACCCGTTGGGAACATTTTGGTTTTTCTTGCCTCAGTATTTTACCGGATGTCAGAAAAAGTGAATAACTGTATTTCTTGTGGGAAACAGATACCTCATAGGGATTACCATACCTTGTGTATACCTTGTTTAGGGCCTGAGCACGACGTTGTTGGATGCCGCTCTTGTGCTAGGTTTAACAAACGCACTATTAAGAGGAGGTTAGACTGTGCCAGGTTAGTGTTTGGGAAGCGTTGCAATTATAAAATGCCGTCGGATGCTCCGACGCCTGCTTCGTCCAAGAAGCGCAAGGACAAAACAGCGAAGCCTAGGGTTGATGAACCGGCAGTCCCGGACGTCGGTTCTTTAGAAGGCTCAGTGGAGCCAGAGGTATTGCCAGGAGTTTCTTTGGAGTCTCAGGCAGAGACTTTACTGTTACAGGATGTGCCTTCTCAGGAGGTAGGCCAGGCTGAGGGGGCTTCTCCGGTAACTGTTCTTCCCTCTCTTCCCAAGGTAGTTAGAGCCTCTCCTTCTGTTGCCAAAACTTCTTTCAGAGGTAGGCCAAGTTTAGCTTCAGTGGGGGCTTCTCCTAGCACTTCAGGTTCTGTGCCTAAGAAACATATGCTTAAAATGGCAGAAGATTTGATTACTATGATTAGAGGTTCTATGGCCCCTCCTGATAAGAGGCCTAGGGTGGAACCTGAGTTTGAGTGTTTGGAACAGTATTCAGAGGCTTCAGAGTCTTCTGCGGAAGATTTGCAGGAGTTTCCACCTTATTCTGATTCTGATGTGGATGATTCCACTCCTACAGCTTCTCCTCCTGAGGATTTCTCATTTTCAGAGACTCTGCATTCCCTGAGAGAACACTTTAAATGGGAAGGCCAAGATTACTCTGATTCCAGGAAAAGGCTTAGGGAATTCTTCTTTTTACCCCAACATAGGCCCTTAGCTATACCTCCTGTGTTGAATGTGGTGGAAGATGTTTTTGCAGAGGCTTCCCTGAACCCTGACTCTTTGCCTCCTGCTCCTGTTAAACCTGATAGGTACTATAGGGTGCCCGAAGCTCATAAGTATTTGTTTAAGAGTCCTAGGGCGGATCCAGAAACTGTTTCTCAGGGGCCTAAAGGTGTTAAGGCCTCTGTGGTTAAAAATCCTGTTCCCACTGATAAAGAGGCAAGGGCTTTGGATAGGTGGGGAAAGAAAGTGTATACTTCTTCCACTCTAGCCATGAGAGCGTTGAATTGTCAGTTTCACATGCTAAAATATCAAAATTATCTCCTTTCACAATTGAAATCTAAGGTGGATGCTTTAGCGGAAGGTATTGAGTGTAAAGAGTTGCTGGATTTAGTTCATGTGTCTGAACAAGTAGGTAAGCATTCTTTGCAATGTGGTTTTGATGCTGTACAGGCCTCTTCGAGGGTGGCTGCTACTAGTTCTGTTCTTCGCAGGCATGCCTGGTTGAGGGATCAGAATTTAGCTGAGCATGTTAAGACAAGGATTTTGGATGCTCCTTTACAGTCTGATGTGTTGTTTGGTTCGCCTGTGGAAGCAGTTTTAAAGAAAATGGAGGACAAAGCTAAGTCTATGCAAACTGTTAAAGATTTTTTGCAGGTGCAGCCACCGAAGTTTAGTAGAAATTGGCCTGCTAAGGGGTGGACATATCCTGCTTATGACTCCCAGTCTAGGGGTAGGTCTAGACGTGGTAGGGGCAGAGCTCAAGGTTCTTTTAGGCCTAGAGCAGGGAGTTCACCTGCTCAGACTTCTGGTGAGGGCAGGGGTCAGTCCTTTCGTAAACAGACCCAATGACCTGCCTTTTCAGCTGCCAGAAGATTCTCGTCTGGCAGCTCCTTTGGGAGGAAGACTGTCTCTTTTCAAAGAAAATTGGGATTTAATTACTCAAGACAGATGGGTGTTGGATATCATTCACCACGGTTACAGGTTTTATTTCCATACATTGCCCTCTTTCAAAGGCATGCCAGACGTTCCTCCTCCCCAAAGAAAAGAGGCACACAAGCAAATTTCTCAGTTACACCAGATGGGGGCCATTCAGCCAGTCCCTGTATCAGAAAGGGGCCTAGGGTTTTATTCTCGCCTGTTCCTAGTACCAAAGAAGGGGAACACGTGGAGACCAATTTTGGATTTATCTCTCCTCAACACTTATCTGGACATTCCAAAGTTCAAGATGTTGGCGTTACAACAGCTTTTACCTCTGCTGGGCAAAGATCACTGGATGGTAACTTTAGATCTCAAGGAGGCTTATCTTCATGTGCCTATAAGGCTAAGTTGCAGGAAGTATCTGCGGTTTCGAGCTGGAAATTCTCATTATCAGTTCTCTGCATTGCCCTTTGGCTTATCTACTGCGCCCAGAGTATTCACAAAGGTTCTGGCTCCAGTGATAGCTTACTTCAGGCTACAAGGAATTCAAATCTATCCTTACTTGGACGACTGCCTGATTCTGGCTCAAGAAAAGGAAGACCTTCTACAGCATCTGGAATATGTTATAGCAGTGCTAAGATGCCTAGGGTATTCTGTGAACGAAATAAAGTCCAGTCTAGTACCCTCTCAAGACGTGTGCTTTCTGGGTGTGAGACTGAATACAGCAGCCCAGATGGCCTTTTTAACCCCGGACAAACAAAAGAGTCTATCACATTACTTCCATCAACTATCTCATCAGTCCGTGCTGACTGCAAGGACAGTCCTTCAAGCATTAGGGTTCATGGCATCTTGTATTCTGGTGCTTCCCAATGCCAAACTGCATATGAGGAAGCTACAATGGTATCTCACAAATGTATGGACACAGCACTGCCAGGATTTGGACACTGTCATTCAAATAATACCTTGCCTTCAAAAAGAATTTTTGTGGTGGGCTCAGGAATGTCACCTAAACAAGGGACTCTCTGTGACCCGGCCAGAGGCGAGTCAGATTTTAACGACAGATGCCTCGGACATTGCTTGGGGAGCTCATCTAAATGGAAAGTGGATACAAGACAAGTGGCCTGCCAGACTACAGCATCTACATATCAACATGAAGGAGATGTTAGCAGTCCAGTTTGCATTAATGGCTTTCAAGGAGTTACTTCTTCCAGGGCAGGTGTTGATTCTAACAGACAACACAACTGTCATGTGGTACATCAACAAACAAGGGGAACACATTCTTACCCATTGTGCAGGCAAGCAATGATTTTATGGGAGACTGCGCTCAGCTTGCAACTAACTCTTCAGGCAAGGTTTCTGCCGGGAGCACAGAACTCCTTAGCAGATGTGTTAAGCAGACAAATCATGGATCCCCACGAGTGGAAACTGGATCTTCATGTTTTTCAAAGGTTGACAGTGTCCTGGGGAACTCCAGACATAGATCTGTTCGCTTCTCCACTAAACCACCAGCTGCCAAAGTTTTGCACAAAGAGGTTACATCACACAGCTTGGAAAGTGGATGCTCTCTCTTTCAGTTGGGTAAATCTTCATGTGTATGCGTTTCCACCTCTTCCTCTTCTTCCAAAGGTGCTTCTAAAGGTCAGACAAGACAAGCCAAGGATGATTTTAATAGCTCCAGATTGGCCTCGGCAGCACTGGTACCCATTACTGAGGAGTCTAGTAAGGAAGCCTCCATGGCCTTTACCCTTGATTCCGCACCTGTTGTCTCAGAGAGAAGGCCACCTGCTCAATGTCAAGCTTCGCTCTCTTCATCTAACAGCATGGCATATTCTGTTTTGAGAGACAGCCGGTCTCAACTTCCTCAACAAGTTTTAAATGTGATTATGGAAGCTAGAAGACCTAGTACAAGGAAAGTGTACGCAGAAAAATGGAAGAGATTTTTATTTTGGAGTGCAGCAAGGAATTTGGATATTTCTGAGCCTAATTTGAGTGTGGCTCTTCAATATCTTACTGAGTTATTGGACAAAGGTTTGTCCTTCTCTTCCATTAAGATTCATGCTGCAGCAATTTCAGCTCACTATGATTGTGACCCACCATTGTTTTCGCATCCTTTGTTCAAGCAGTTTCTCAGAGGGGCAAAGAATATAAGACCCCCACGTAGAGCTCCTACTCCTGCTTGGGATCTCAATTTTGTGTTGGAAAAACTTACTCTACAACCTTTTGAGCCTGCTGGTACTGCTGATTTGAAATATTTGTCATGGAAGACTGCTTTTTTGTTGGCTATTACTTCTGCAAGAAGGGTGTCTGAGTTGCAGGCCCTTATGGCAGTAGAGCCCTTTCTGATTTTCCATAAGGATAGGGTATCATTACGTACTAATCCTTCCTTTATGCCTAAGGTGGTTTCTAGTGTGGCTTTAAACCAAACTATTCATTTGCCCACTTTCTATGCAGATCCCCAAAATAAAGGGGAAAAGATTTTGCACACTTTAGATGTACATAGGCAGTTGCGTTATTATTTAAGCAGGACTAAGGACTTCAGGCAGTCTCAGCAGTTGTTTGTTTCTTTTGCTTTGAGTTCTCAGGGCAAGCCTGTGTCTAAGCAAACTATTTCTAAGTGGATTGGGTTTTGCATTTCATTTTGTTATTCCCATCATGGCAAGGAGATTCCAGCTGGGATTAGGCCTCATTCCACTAGGGCTACTGCCACTTCAACAGCATTTCTAAGGGGTGGCAACTAAGGATATTTTGGAGGCAGCTACATGGAGTTCAGTGCATACTTTCTCTAAGCATTATCACCTTCCTCTCTACTCTAAGTCTAGGGCTGGTTTTGCCACAGCTATTTTGCAAGGCATGTTGTCAGCTCCTGCTTCTTTATGATTTGCCAGCCTCCCTTACCTCTGCTTTGGGATTCTACCCAATAGTAAGGACTGCAGCAATGTGGAACGAAGAACATAGTACAGTTTTGTACCTACCATAAATGTAGATGTTCGAGGATCCACATTGCTGCAGTCCAATTTACCCTCCCTCCTTCCCTCTGTGTTTAGGGGTGGTTGTGTAGGTGAGGTTATATGTTGATATTTTTGTATATATTTCTGTATATATTGTACATATTTTTGGTGCAGGTATTTTGGGCCTTGTCTTTTTAGGGTCTTCTGACATCTGGGGCAAGAAAAGACTGAGGATATGACGTCGGTCATGCGCATTAGTACCCTGACGTACTGACGTCAGTCTAATGCGCCCTGACCGACGTCAGCCATATACTCTGGTATTCGGGCCGACTGGACAGCGGACTACCCAATAGTAAGGACTGCAGCAATGTGGATCCTCGAACATCTACATTTATGGTAGGTACAAAACTGTACTTTATATATAATCCTACAAAAACCCATGGGAGCAAAACCTGGTTAATATTTTTGGGAATCATGGCTAGGCTTAAAAAGGCCCACTGCGGTTGATAGCGTCGTAATCCCCAGTGATCTTATGATGATGAGTTTAAAGCATTTTATGTAATCACCATACCCACTGTCAGATCCCTGCTTTTTTTTCTGTGTCAGTTTTGTCTTCTGCTCCTGAAGAGCCCTTCTCTGAGTTGCTGTTTTGGAACATTGGTCTTATAATCTTTTTTTTTTTTTTGAACACCTTTATTGAATTATCATTTGTGACATAGGCAAATTTGCATTGATATAAAAGTGATCAAACTGTATTAACATGTTCACATTTACAAGCGTTATACTTCACATATATTGCTGTATATCATATAACCTAAGCATGACACATCTTTATTAAGCCATCACTTACAACATAGGCAATCATACATTTATATAAATGAAAACAAATCACACTGGCACAATTCTAGATGCAAGTATTTTATATCACAAACCATACCGAAGTAGTTCCAGTTGCAAACCGTGTATATCACTTGTAATCTACCCAATCATTTTCAGTCAGACATTACATAGGTCATTTAAGTCCTGCCTCCTTTTAAACCTCATTCCTCTGCTGTATTTATTCATAGTTTCATAGTTTAGTACTAGGCTATCTGCCCTGGGGCATTTGTAAGCCTAGCCATAGTGATGTGGCTTTTGCCATCCCATGAAATGGTACAAAAATGTACAGAATAAATCTAGAATACTGTGCCTCTGTCTAGTAGTGACACAGTGAAGGTCCCCTTATATAATAGAATTAGTTTACTGTGCCCCTGTCTAGCAGTGACACAGATGTGACCCCTGGGGTAAACTTACGATCTCCCATCCACTCATCAAGATTTCTCTTGAAGAGAGTCAGTGAGGGGCTCTGCCTAATACGAACTGGGATCCTGTTCCAAAGCATGGGAAGCCTCTGGGTTATGAATCTATCCCTCCAGCATGTCCTATTCATACTTGTGCCGAGGTTTAAGTCTTTAGCTCTCGTGGTCCTGATGGATTTGGATTTTTTGAGGTGGAGCATGTCCATCAGATCCTGATTGGACATGGCCTTGTACGTCAGGCAGAGATCACCTCTGAGCAGGCGATATGCTACTGAATAGAGCTGAAGTTTCTTTAGTCTGGCAGAATAAGACATATGTTGGAGACCCTTGATCCTTTTGGTGAGGTACTTTTGTGTACATACCAAATGGGCCATTGTACTCAATCATGGGTCTGATGAGGGAGGAATGTAGGGGTACAATGACATCCTTGGATCTGGATGTGAAACTCTTCATGATGAGGTGTGCAAGGTAGAATGTTTTTCTAACCACTTTGGCAACGTGGGTGTCAAATGAGAGGTCGCTGTCTACTTGGGTCCCTAGGTCTCTGATTACTTTTTCTGTACTCAGTGGGTTGCTGTCTATGTGATAATTTGTGGGTACTTTGTTTTTTCCAAAAGGGATGACTATACATTTTTTGGCATTTAGATGTTATGTGATCCAATCTCGCCTACATTCTGACTGATGGGCTCGGAGCCGATCCCTCGGCTCCGACTCGGCACGCTTATGCTATAGAGCAAGGCCTCTAATTGGCTGAGCTATCTTTATCCCAGGATGCACCACCACTAATCCCCTAGATCTCGTTTGCCGCTTTCAGAGCTTGGACGTGGTCTCAACATTAGCTGGGCTAAGTACTATATTTATAGTCTCTTTTCCTGTCAGTAGTTCACTCTTTTCAACCCAAAAGCTGTTTTAACGGCTATTTTTTGTGTACGAGTGTGTTTCTTGTTATTTCATTGAGTTTAGCTTAAATTTTCCTGTCAGAGAAGGTTCCGTTTAAGTTAGAGGGGCCTTCCCCTGTACTAACTACTTTAGTGGTTGTGTGTGGGTCAAGTACCCGTTTGAGTTAGAGGGTCTTGACCCTCCTTGCTTTTTTCCCTTTCTCTTTCTGTGTGTAAAAAAAAAAAAAGTTTTTTTCAGTTTAAAATATTCTGAGTTTCTGGCATACTTTGTACCTGTGTCTTAAAGTTTACTGTTGTGGTCTGTTTTTTCTTGTAGAACTATGTCTAAGGAACATAAACCCTCCGGGTTTAAAAAGTGCACGAGGTGTGGGTTCAAAATGTCCATAACGGACGACCACTCCTCGTGCGTCTATTGTCTTGGCGCCAAACATCTCCAGGAATCGTGCAGTGTATGCCATGCGTTTTCCTCCCGAGTCCTCCAGGAGAGGAAAAACAAATTAATCCTCAAAGGATTAATCAAGCCTTCTTTCGAGGAGGCTTTATCTTCCTCTCCGTCTCCTTCTAAGAAGAGGAAAGCGCCGGCTCCGACCAGTCAGTCGGAACCGACGACTAAAAAAGCAAAGCAGACTTCTCCATCGGCTCCACGGACTTCGGAGCCGAGGTCGGAATGGTCTGCCTCGATGCCTCCAGCCTCGACCCCTCTGGTTTCGGAGCCGAGGTCTGGGGCATCGAGAGGCGGGTCACCCTCATCGGCTCCACTGATTTTGGAGCCGATAAGGGTCATCGGCTCAGACACTTCCCCCTCGGAGCCGAAGTCCTTATCGGCGCTGAGGGAAATTTCCTTGAAGGTTTCCTCGGAGCCGATAATTGTTGAGTCCTTTCGGAGCCGGTCCCCGAGCCCTTCGGAGCCGATGGAGAAATCGGTTCGGGCCCGATCGGTATCCTCGAGATCTTCCAGGATGTCTGATTCGGACATCGACAGGGTGCTCCTTCGACTCTTCCAGTCTCCGGTGTTCCAAAAGATGGTTTCGGCTCCAGCCCATTCGCTCGGAGCCGATGGTCCACTCCCTTACTGTACTTCCTCCTCCAACAGCTTCGACACCGTTGGAGCAGGTGTTGGTGGAACCAGTGGAGGTGTTAGGGTCAGGCCCGACCCTTGCTCCGACTCCGGCTCCTGGGTCGGAGTTCAGTGCACGGACTTCTTCCTTCGGCCCTGGGGGGGGGGCTTCGGGATTGATACCTTCGGTCCCAAGTCTCCCTCTTGGTGCGTCGGCGGGGGTACCGTCCACTGTCGGGGCCACGGAGGGGACCTTCCCAGGATTCTGGTGGTCCCGCCTTCAGGGCTATGAGGAGTGCTCTAGCCAAATCTTCTTTGGCTACCTCCACAGTTTCCCCAGCTCCTTCCCTACATTTGGAGACTGGGTCGTTGGCAGTTCCCCTGTCCGCAGACAGCGGAGCCCCTGGGCCTCAGGTTACCCCTGCTAGGGTTTCTCCCCCTCCTGGAGGTCCTTCTGAAGCCTCTTCGGAAGAACCTCCCAGGAAGAAAACGTGCAAGAGGAAGCACGTTGACTCCCCTGACGAGTCTTTGACATCTGACACCGATCTCGATGTTGCAGAGGGGTCCCCCAAGTCGTCCTCGGATGATGTCTCCTTTGTGGACATCCTGGAAGCCCTAAAACAACGAGGCGGCTGGCAGTCCAAACCTCCCTCTGCTGATGAGTCTGTGTTCCTGAAGGCCTTCGGGGCTCAGCCCTCCGTCTCCTGGGTGTCTTCGCCCTTCGACGAGCTCTTGGATTTGATCTGTCGAAGGGCGTGGGAACACCCGGACTCTCTGGAACCGGTGCCCGCTCGTCCAAACAAATTTCTTTCGGCGCCCCCAGATAGAGAGTTCCTTACGAAAGGTGTGGCTGTGGATGCTATGGTGGTGGCATCTGCTACACAGCAGGATGTAGCAGAGGCTTCTACGTCCGTCCATTCTCCTAATAAGGAGTCTAGGAGCATGGATCGGTACGGCAAGCGCACCCTAAGTTTACCCTGAGGTCTTTGAACTACCTGATGCACTTTACGAGATTCCAGAGGGATCTGATTAAGGAGCTATCCGATACCCTCTTAGGTAACCTGCCTGAGGAGCTGGCCCAGACGGTTGGATCTCAGCTGGCTACAATGTCATCCATTTCGAACTCGTCCATGAGGCTCATTTCAGATGTGGCGAAGGAAGTAGAGCGGCAGGTACAGGCATTGTTCTACGGAGACAAGCCTGGCTCCGCCTGTGTCATTTCGCGGAGGCCTTCAAGTCTTCATTCGCCGACGCCCCCTTTGATGGGTCCTCCCTGTTTGGGCCCAAGGTGAAAGACACACTTACCCGCTGTGAACAGGAGGGTAAGACTGACTGCCGTAGGGGCACGATTTTCCACTCCCTTTCGGCCTTATCCCAAGGCTAAAAGAGGAGGGAAGATGTGGTTCCGGAGATCGCAGAAGTCTTACCCCTCTCAGCAGGAAGGTTCCCCCTCCAGAGGCAGAGGAGGGAGAAATTCATCAGGAAGACGCCGTCCCAGAGGCGGCAGAGGCCCCCGCAACACTGGAGACCGCGAGTCCTTTCGTGGCTCTTCAGCTTTTCATAGTCCCTGAGGGATTGCCCGACTGTGCTGCTCCGGAGCCAGTCGGGGTCGTCAAGCACCTAAAGGCCTGGGAAGGGATCACTCAGGACCGATGGGTGCTTCGAATTATCGCCAGAGGTTACTCCATCCCATTCTGTTGTCCCCTCCCTCAGTCCAAAAGAATCCCGGACCCGCCACCCAGTCAACGGGATACCGCAGCCATAGAAATTTCAAAACTGCTGCAAAAAGGAGCCATCCAACTGGTCCCCGCAGACCAGATCGGATTAGGGACTTACTCAAGATTCTTTTTGGTGCCAAAAAAGACCGGGGACTTGAGGCCCAATTTGGACCTAGGCAACCTAAACCGTTCAGTCAAGAAGTCCAAGTTCCGAATGGTCACTTTACAAACCATTCTCCCATTGTTGGAGAAAGGTGTTTGGATGTGCTCCATAGACCTCAAGGACGCGTATTACCATATCAAAATACATCAAACGTCCAGGAGACACTTGCGCTTCAGCGTAGGAGGCAGTCATTTTCAGTTCCGTGCGCTGCCCTTTGGTCTCACCACAGCCCCCAGGGTGTTCACCAAATGCTTGGCAGTAGTGACTGCTCACTTGAGGAGTCTAGGATTCCAGGTGTTTCCGTACCTAGATGACTGGCTTCTAACTGCCACCTCCAAGCATCTACTTCTACGGAGCCTGCAAGCCACAACATCACTGGGCAATTCCCTCGGAATCACCTTCAGTTGGCCAAAGTCTGTGTTACGGCCATCTCAAAGAATAAGATTCATAGGGGCAGAGATAGATTCAAACCAGATGCGGGTCTATCTACCTGCAGACAGAATTCAGATCATACAAAATCAGGTTCGAGCCTTACTCCCCAGGTCCAAAGCCCCAGCCAGAATGGTCATGCAGCTATTGGGATCGATGTCTGCCACAGTTCTGCTAGTTCCCTTGGCAAGGTTACACATGAGAATCCTCCAGTGGCTTCTTTCAACTCAGTGGTCCTTTCAGGAACTCCCTCTCAATCATCTAATATGGATCACAGAATCTTGCAGACGGGACCTTCGCTGGTGGCTAGTGTCCTCCAATTTGGGTCAGGGACGACCCTTTGTTCTTCCTCCTCCGGCCACTTTGACCACGGACGCCTCCCAGACGGGGTGGGGGGGGCATTCCCTGGGCAGGTCAGTCCAGGGCAAATGGCATCCGGAAGAGACCTCTCTCCATATCAACATCCTAGAAATGAGGGCAGTACTCCTGTCCCTTCAAGCCCTTCACTATTACCTCCCTTAGGGCGTAATTGCTGTTCACTCAGACAACATGTCAGTTGTCTGGTACCTGAACAAACAGGGAGGGACCAGATCCTATCCTCTTTGCAGGGAAGCGATGAGGGTCTGGGAATGGACAGTCTCGACCAAACGCTTCCTAGTGGCTACTCACATACCGGGCAAATCCAATGTCATAGCCGACAGGTTGAGCAGAACCATCCTCTCTCCTCACGAATGGTCTCTGAACATGACTGTTACAAGACAGATTTTCAGCGAATGGGGAGTTCCGTGCTGCGACCTTTTCACGACTCCTCTGAATGCGAAGTGCAAAGATTTTTTCTCCCTAACCCCGGCTCCGGGGAAGAGCTCTATGGACGCGTTAGTCCATCCTTGGCCCACCGGCCTGCTTTATGCCTTCCCTCCAGTTCCCCTTCTACCCAGGGCAATTCAGAAGGCGTCTCTCTTAGGGAGCAAGATGATCTTAATTGCTCCTTACTGGCCTCGTCAAGTCTGGTTTCCCTATCTTCGGAAACATGCTCTGGAAGGTCCATGGTTCCTGGACCAGGTCCCAGACCTACTGATTCATCAGTCGGGACTACTACACCAGTCCCTACACACATTAAAATTGACGGCCTGGCTCCTCCTCTTCTGACCATAGTCAGGAGACATGCACTAGACCCAGATGTAGTGCACATATTGTCTTCAGCCCACAAGTCTACTACAAAGAAACTGTATTCTAGCAAATGGAAAAGGTTTGCTATTTGGGCTCAACTCCGGGGCCTGGACCCCATTTCTACTCCCGTGGCAGAAGTACTCAAGTTCCTGAAATCTCTTTTCAACCAAGGCTCTTCTGTCTCTACCATCAAAGTACAATTGGCAGCGATTTCTAATTTTCATGAATCCATAGACCCACCCTTAATGAGCAACAGGTTGTGTAAGACCTTCTTGAAAGGTGCTGCTCTATTAAGACCTCCGGTTTCTCATCCTGCACCTCCATGGGATCTCGATATAGTATTACGTGCCTTGACTTCTTCCCCCTTTGAACCGGCAGCTACCTGTGATTTAAAGTTTCTATCATGGAAGACAGCTTTTCTAGTGGCAATTACTTCAGCCAGAAGGGTTTCAGAACTTCAAGCTTTGTCAGTGAAACCCCCGTACTTGGTTTTTCATACAGACAGGGTTTCCCTCAGACCAAATCCTTCTTTTGTTCCTAAAGTCTGTTCTACTTTATGCTTGCAACAGTCATTAGAGCTCCCAGTTTTTTTCCCAAAATACTCCAATAAAGCGGAATTTATTTTCCACACACTAGATGTCCACAGGCAGTTACGTTTTTATTTGGATAGGACCAAACAATCAAGGAAGACAGATCAGTTGTTTGTGTCCTTTGCAGAAAACAAATTGGGCAACTCGGTCACAAAGGTCACTATTGCCAAATGGATCAGGGACTGTATTACTCAAGCTTATATTTATTCTAACAAAGAGCTTTCCACCTCTGTCAAGGCTCATTCTACAAGGGCTATGGCTACTTCGGTAGCATTTCATTCTAAGCTTGCTATTAGTGACATTTGTGCTGCGGCTACATGGTCTTCCCCGCATACCTTCATTTCTCACTACAGATTAGACGTGGCATCTAGAGGACGAGCTTCATTTGGTTCCACAGTGCTCAGGAGTGTTTTCCAATGAGCCACCCGGGATTTAGGTGCTAGGGACGCTGTCCCATCAGTCAGAATGTAGGCGAGATTGGATCACATAACATCTTTTAGTTATGTACTCACCATAACTTCAGATGTTTGGGATCCATCTCGCCTACATTCCTAATAACCCACCCTCCTTCCCCCTTCCTTGGAGATGAGAGGATATCAGAAGGTCCGAATCCTGTTGTTTCATCTGAAACATCTAACAATGTTATATAATCAAGCTGTGCATGTGTGCATGAATGCGGACAAACAAGATCTGGGGGATTAGTGGTGGTGCATCCTGGGATAAAGATAGCTCAGCCAATTAGAGGCCTTGCTCTATAGCATAAGCGTGCCGAGTCGGAGCCGAGGGATTGGCTCCGAGCCCATCAGTCAGAATGTAGGCGAGATGGATCCCAAACATCTGAAGTTATGGTGAGTACATAACTAAAAGTTTAAGGCCGTGACTACGGCACCAGTTGTCCGTTTCAGTGAGGCCTTTTTGTAGGATGTGTGTATCTGCTGGTGTATCGACTATGGCGCCTAGTTTGCAGTCATCTGCGAACTTTGTCAGCCACAGCCCTCCCATGTTTGCTTTAACATCTGAGAAATAAATGCCGAACAAGAGGGGTCCCAGGACAGATCCCTGTGGGACACCACTTGTGACTGGCTTTGAGTCTGACATTGCTCCAGTGATTTTAACTTTATGGGTTCTGTCCTTTAGCCAGTTTGCAACCCATCTAGTGACATAAGGGTTTACTTTTAAGCTGTTTAGCTTATCTATGATGCCTGAGTGGGGTATTGTGTCGAAGGCCTCAGCCAAGTCCAGGTATGCTGTATGGACTGCTTTGCCCTCATCAATGGCTCTAGTGACTGTTTCGAAAAAGTCAACCAGGTTTAAAAGGCAGGATCTGCCCTTTACAAAGCCGAACTGGGTGGGGTCAAGCGTCTGTAGGTCCCCTATGTCTCCGTTTATGAGTTCCATAATGATTCTTTCCATAGCTTTGCAGACCAGGATAGTGAAGCTTATGGGGTGGTAGTTTCCAGGGTCTGTAGAGGCATCCCCCTTGTGGAGTGGGACCACTGTTGCTGTACGCCAGTGTTCAGGTACATATCCCGAAGTAAGGCTAAGGTTAAATAGCATTTTTATGTGTGGGTTTAGCTGCTCTTGGAGTTCACGTAACATGCACCCCGGGATACCGTCAGGTCCCATTGATGCTGTGTTTTTTGCTTTGTTTAGGGCGGTTCTCACTTGGACATCTGAGATGACAGGGAGATTACATTCAGCTGGGATAAGTATTTCTTCTTTTGGGGTGAAGGAGGCGAAATTTGCACTGAACCTGTCAGCCAGAATGTTAGCAATATCTGTGGGTTCAGTGTATTTTTTGTTGTTGTGAACCAACTCTGAGCATATCTGAGGGTTTCCGCCCAGGTTTCTAACATAGCTGAAGAAGGCTTTGTGGTTATCTTTAGTGTCCTTAGCGATTTTTCTCTCAAAGTTTGCCTTGGATGTTTTATGAGAGAACGTAGTTTTCTGCTAATGTTGATCAGAGATGTCTTCCCTTCATGGGATTTCACTCTGACGTGCAGTAGCTTCCTTCTTTTGTTATACAATCTGTTTATGGCTGAGGTCCACCAGACAGGACGCTTACATTTGGTGGAGAGGGACTTGGATTTGTTTGGGATTGCATGATCCATGCATTCTTGGAGATGTCCATAGAAAGCATTTGTGAAGGATTCGGCATTGTGGGATGTGGTATCCACTGGCACAGTGGGCTTAAAGGATACCATCTCAGTCTTACGAAGAGTGAAGTCTGCTTTTGAGAAGTTTTTCACTGTGGTCTTTTGTGCTGGGGGTGGAGGTGGGATATGTATATCCAGGGTGATTAGTTTGTGGTCAGATCTCACTAGTGAGGCGTATACTTCGGTGTGGAGCATTTTGTCCCCATGTTTGTGATGATCAGGTCTAGTATATTATCGCCCCTAGTGGGAGAGGTGACTAGTTGTTCCAGTGCATTTGAATTTATGAATTCCAGGAACCTTTGGGCTAGGGTATTAGGGCTAGAATAATGTACCCAATCTATGTTTGGGTAGTTGAAGTCTCCCAGTATGATGGTATTTTGTGATACATTCATATCCTTCAATGTCTTCAGGAAGGCTGAGTGGGGTTCTTGAGATTGGGAGGGTGGTCTGTAACATGCTACCAGTTGTATAGCAGTTTTGCCTATGGTTAGTTGCACCTGTATGGTCTCTGATGCTTCATGTGTTGCTACTAACCTGGAGGTGTGGGTGTCCTTTATGAATATGGACACTCCCCCTCCCTTTGTGGTTCGGCCCGGGTTTTGGGGCCGAAAAGCATGATACGAGGTATAGCCTGGTAGCGCTGGGGTGCTCTCAGGAGCCTTGAACCAGGTTTCAGTTACTGCACAGACATTGATGTTCTCCATGCTGAGGAGTGCATCAAGTGCCTGCATCTTGAGATTTAGACTTCTGGCGTTGAGCAGCATTACCCTTAGTTTTTTTCCATTTCTGTTTTTCCTCTGTAGTTTGCTCCTACTCTTTTCTAAAGATATCAATTCCAGTAATTTTGTCTCTGTTACTATATTCACTACTTCTAGTATACTCTGTTTATATTTTGATTTCATTTTCTAGTAAATACTTTTTTGGAAGCCACCATAATTAGACACAGCAATGCCTTACTATGTCAGGCAATTCCGATTTTCTGTCATACCTCAGAAAAATAATTTCCCCCATCACACCAATATGCTCACCCAACATCTCTGACAGTGCATCCCACAGGGAATCCTTAAAGTATACCAACTCACTGCACTCCCAGAAAATATGTTCCCAGTTACCTCTTTCTTGTCTGTTACACCTTCAATATTTGTTGTCTATCTGAGGAAAAGTTCTCTGGACTCTACTTGGGGCATAAAAATATCTATGTAAACATTTCCAAGCAAAATCCTAAATTTTTTAGACATACATATATCCTTCCATTGTTTCTTTGTGAATTTCTTATCCAGTCTCTCTTTCCAATCCTTTATAACCTCCTCTGATTGATTCTTATAGTTATGCAGTATTTAATATGCTGTACTAATTATTCCTTTTTTAATGGCAGCTTCTGTTCTAGATTCTACTAAAAACTCTACGTGCTGGTCTTTCATGTAGGACCCCACCCCCACATTTCTTTATCTTTGCCTATACTCTGATATCAATCCTTATTAGGGAAGGCAATCTCTAACCTGCAGTCCAAATAAATTCTTGGCATCTTCCCATTTTGTAAATTCTCCCTCTTTAGTTATTTGCTTCCAGTACTTTGGTTCCTTTGCCAGTTTCCTTCAATAACTTCCAGCCCCCTCTTGCCCATTGTCTATATCTCTAATTGCAGTCATCCATATCGGCAGAATCTCATTTCTCCATTCCCGTGTTGGCTTAGGTCTTAGGAAACTTTCTTCAACTTTATGGATATAATATTTTGCATGATTATTATTTCCCTTAAAGACCTGCACCAAAAATCCCAGTCTCTCCTTATTTCTTAAGCTTCCCCCATTTCATCTTCATCCCTTTCCACTTTGAATTATAGTTTTCTGCTTATGCTATGCATAGGATCCTTAACTGTTTAGCTGTGAAATAACCCTTCAAATCGGGTAATCCAAATCCACCCTGTTATAATGGAATATTCAGCTTATCACACTTGACTCTTGCTGTCTTCCCTTCCCAAAAAAAGGCCTACGGTTCTTTATTAAATTGCTGTTCACAACTTGTCTGGTTGATAATAATATGCCTGACCTGTGCATAAGATTAATGGGCCTAAAAACATTTTAACTGCTTGTATGTTAGTGTCCATATCCATATAACAAAGCTTCCATTTTCTCAGTTTTTTTTTTTGGTTATCTTTTGTTTTGTGTCATCCCACATATCCTTAGCCACAACACCAGAATCATTTTAATCCATACTCCTAAATACTTTATTTTATCATGTCACCATAAATATGGATATCGCAGAACCAGTTCTTGTGTGGGTACATAATTTAACGCTATTGCCTTAGTTTTAGCTTCATTCATTTTTTTTATCCCAAAAGGATTTGAAACTGTCTCAAAATGTTCCTCAGCACTGTAATGTCTCTCTCTGGTTTTGTCAGGTATAAAATAATGTCATCTGCAGATTGACCCAGCTTTTCTTGACTGCCACACCAGTTGTACCCTTGAATTTGTGAGTCCGTTATTCTCTTTGCCAGTGGTTCAGTTATAATGCAAATAAAAAGGGGAAAGAGGACACCCCTGCCTGGTTTCTCTGCTCATGCAGAAATGATCAGAGAGGACCCCACCCACTTTAATTTTCGTTTACAATCCATCATATATCCTCCTAATCAGCCTTATCATTTTTTTCAGGAAATGCAAATGCCTCCATTGCCTTGCTCATAAATTCTTAACTTACTCTTTCCGATGCCTTCTGTGCATCAAGACCCACCAACAGCAATGGTATTTTCTTACATTCTGCTTCCCTTTGGATCATCAGTGTTTTGTTAATTTCGTCAAATGTTTGCCTCCCCTCCACAAAACCACATTGATCCATATCTATCAATTTTGGCATTTTTTTGCCATTGTAGACTTGAACACTTTATAATCATGGTTTAGTATTGAAATGGGCCTGTATGAAGTTGGATCTGATGGACGTTTACCCTGTTTACGTATGACAGCTACCACTGCCTTCTTTCAGGATGTTGGTACTTCTCCTCCTCTTAAAATACTGTTAAACAAAACCTTATAGCTCTTTATCATTTTTTCCCTCCTAGCTTCCAAACTTCCATAGGAATACTTTCTATTCCTGAGGACTTTCCTGTAGATTTGTTACACATCAACATTTTTGTCTCATCTCCTCCTATCCTAACCATTAGTAATTGAGCATCATCTGCCTCTAACCTTGGCATATTTAATTCTTCCATAAATATTTCCATTTGTATCTTTTCTCGATTTCCATATTTCTCTGCTTTATACGGACTTTCATAGAATTTCCGAAATATTTCTAATACCTCTACAGGATCTCTTGTTACCTTCCTTGATATAGGCTCCCTTAGCTTAGTCACAGCTGTTTCTATTTTTCTGTTGCCTGAGTCGTTGAGCGAGCTAAAAGTTTTTCTGCTGTAGTGTTATCAAAAAAAAAAAAGTTGCTTAACAGCATTCTTTCTAAACTTGTGTATATTATTGATGTGCTCCCTTATTTTCTGATTAGCATTCTCCAATTGGTCTTCCTCTTGTTCTGTGAGATTCCCTCTATTCTGCAATACTTTAAGATTTGTCAGTCCCTCTAAATAGTTCTTGTTGCTTCTTAACCATACCCTGTTTTTAAACTCTACTTTAATTGTATCCCACTCCCCAGCTATATTTTCAGAAGAAGACTCTGTCTTGTCTAATAACTCCTAAATAATTTCCACTACCCAGTCTTTAAATTCCTCTCTTTTTACCAGCGAGGTGGGAGAAGCACCAGTGTCTCATTTTTATTTTAGTTGTTATTGGCACATGATCTGAAATAGTTATTGTGTGCATATCAAGACCTTCAGTTAAATACACATTACTGTGAAATGCAAATTGTATAGCCTAGTCCAGTTTTTATATCTTGGGGAATGATATATAAATTCACTCCAAACTCTTATTACTGAATTCACATCTTCCATACCAAATATTTTTGTAAATTTCTTCAAAATCTACCTTTGTAATACTTTACTTTTCTAGCCCTCCCAGACAGATCTTCACTGCTGCAAATCAAATTCTAGTCCCCAACTATAAGTAATATTCCTTGCTGAAAACTGATTATTTCTCCCAGAGTTTTCTTAAGCTCCATTATAGCAGTTTTAGGTGGAATATAAATACATGCCAGTGTAGTCCTCCTCCCTTGCCAGTAAGCTCTTAACACTACAAATCTGACATTATCTTTTTATCCTCTTTTGTCAGTATTGGATCTCCTCTTGCAGTTAATGTAAGTACCAGATATTCCGCTGAATAACCATCCTGAAAACCTTTCTTTATCAAATTCACATGTTTAGTTCTTTCCAAGTGTGTCTCCTGTAACATAGCTATTTGCACTCTACATTTTTTAGTACAGTTCACTATTCTTTCTTTTTGTATTTATCTGCGAGACCATTGGCATTTAAAGACATTGCAGAAAGCATCATTGTATTCAAAAGTTATTATTCCCACCTTTTACATATAACATCTTTTTTGTTAAATGTATTCCTACCTTTTATGTATAGCATTTTTTTTTTTTGTTAAATGTCTAGTTTCAGCTTTTCTATTACATGCATAGACCGTTTGTTAGGTTGGACTTTTACATAGTTGTTTTTTGTCATGTCCATTTGAGCCTATGTCACATGTTACAATTTTTTTTTTGTTTTATTGAAACCCCTCAAAAAAATCCTTAGGTATCCCCTAAAACCTATTAATTTAATACTAACACACAAAACAATGTACATTTTCAAATGTTGTTAAAGTTTTATTCTCCTAATAGGAACAAATGTCCCAAACTGACAGCCACACTCACAGACTTGAGTTTACCTAAAAGATTTACAGTCATTCATAATGAGACTGGACTTGAATTTGTTAGGCTTTTCTTGAATGGATGCGCTAATTTTAATGTGAATAACATAGATCAGTGTTTTCACTTTTAGAAATTATTTTAGAGAATTTATATTAGTGCTAGGTGTCATATACAACAAACTGGTGTAGCTGTGGGCACAGTGTGTGCGAATAGCTACACTAATATTGTAATAGTCTATTGGGAATCACAGTTTGTTTTTAATGAAAGGAATAGATTTTTGGATAAGATTTTGCATTACGGACATTTTGTGGATGGTGTATCTTTTATTTGGTTTGGTTCTAGTCAGACCCTTGGTGAGTTTGTTGAATATCTAGAGACTACGACTACTTTTGTCAGGTTTACTTTTAAGTATTCTTATGATTCTGTAGGCTTTTTGGATGTTTCTGTTTTAAAATCCCCTAATGGTATTCATACAACTCTCTATAAAAAATGTAGAAAGAATAATTTGTTACATGCAAAGAGTTTGCATCCTAAACACTTAAAACAAAATGTCTTGAAGGGTCAGTACTTTAGACTTGCATGTTTGCACATGAAAAATAGTGACGTATGCTCACTTTGATGCTCTGACCACTGGTTTTAATGAGAGAGGTTATGGATGTTTTGATGTTTCAAGGGCACAAAATGAATCTATAGTGAATAGACCTGCTACAATAAGACCATTTTTTTCTGAAGCCGCTGTGACCTCAACCTCGTTTTATGAGGAAGTGAATTATATAGGAATGTGTACCACATATTCTAATGATATCCAACAAATATGTAATATTAAAAAACACTGGAGAGTACTGATGTCAGATGGTAAATGTAAGCAATTGTTGAGTGATCAACCACGTTTTTGTTTTAAGAATGGTAAATCTATTAAGAGGATGTTATAAGTCAGTTTGTAACAATACTAATGCATCTCAGTGTATGGGTTCTAGAAGGACTGGGACCTTCCCATGTTGAGGCTGCAATATATGCAAGTACATAAAGTGTGATTATCAGTTTTTCATCCTGATAATAATCTTGTTTTTGAATTTAAGTTGTATGCGAACTGTAGTACAGCTAATATAATTTATTTCGCAGTATGTGATGTTTGTCATTTGTTTTGTGTTGGGAAGGCCAATTGTTGTTTAAAAGATTGAATTAAAGAACATCTATATAGCATTCAGAGAGGTGATCTTCTTGAAGTTAGCTCAGAACATAGTTTTAAATTTATGGTATTGGAGCTTGATAGAATTGGTATGAGAGTGGGTGATATAAGAACATCCACAGAGTGCTTAGAGATAAAATGGATACTTATTTTGCAAGCAACTAAGGGTAAAGGTCTTAATCCTTTGTACCTTTAAAACCTGTGCTCTGGTCACGTGGTCTAAAGCATTAGTGTTTAAATGTGTTTTTAAATGTGTTCCTAATTGGATCTGAAGAAGCACCTTGTTTGGGTATGAAAGCGCTTATCCTGTTTTTTGTCTTTTCTTTTTATTAAAGTTTATAGTGTCTTAGCTACCAACTGCCTGGCTGGTTTGTTTTTAAACATTATCTCCTAGCCAGTCTCGCTTTTCTTTTTTTCCTCAGCCACTCACACTCCACCAGACTGTAACCAATTTCTTTTATCAGATTGTCTCCAGGGAGACATGAGAACCAGACATACAATTTCTCATCAGAATGTCTCCATGGAGACATGAGAACCAGGCAATCACTTTCTCTTTATCTGGTTGTTTTCATGGAGACATGAGGGCCGGATAAATTGCTACTTTCAGTTACATTCGTTTGTTAGAAAAAAAGCATTACAATAACTGATATTCTTCTTCATTTACTTGCCTTGTCTTAAAACTTATCACTAAATCAAACTATGGTCCTTAATTCAGTCATTCCTTTATGCAAGAATGAGAAAAAACATGTTCATTTTTCTTTTATGATGCTCTTTTAACCAGGCTTTTTTTTTTTTTTTTTTACATTGCAGTGCCTACATTTCTTAAAACTGAACAAGAACAAAGAGCGAAGAAAAAAATAAAGGAAAAAAAAAGAAACAGCAGCACATATTTACAATCCCCATTACACTTAAAAATAACTGAGAAAACTTTACTTTATAGCATGCAAAGAAAACACCACAAAAAATGTACTAAGTCAAAAACTTTTTTCTTTACTTACGGTTGACTTTCTCCCCTCTCTTCCTCTCCCCAAAGCATTTTTCTGAACAGTAAAGGCTTGAAATAGGGCATATATTTCCCCCACAATTTTAACAAGTTCTGAAAAACTCCAACATTTCCAGATGTTCTTCCTCTGTCATATTTCACAAACATAATTATTGCATTGTAATCCCACATTGTTACTGGTTTTATTACTGTTCATCTTCATCTCCCATATCCTGTCTTTGCTTTATCTCCAACATATTCTTGATTCTTCTAGGCAACTCTTGTGCTCCCTTCCTTCTCTCCAACATTTTCCTTTGAAACATTGGACAAGGTTTCATGTGTACAGTCTCTCTGTGGTCTTTTACCAGGAGAACAAGAAGCAGAATCTCCTCCTGTTTCACAAGCTCACTTTCTGTTGGACAAACTTTTATTTCCTCCTTAGCATGTACTTCATCAATAAATGATTGTGTCCCTCCATGGAAGAATACCTTGAAGACAGCTGGGTACAGCAGTTTGAATCTCACACCTGTGGCTTGACATTACCTGAATAGAATTAATTTACTCCTCCTCTACCTGGTGTACAATGAGTAATCATGCTCCACAAACACTCTGTCTTCCACTTTTAGTATTTTGTCTCTCTGCTCAGTTTTATCAGAATCAACTCCATCCACTGATAGGATTGCACCTTTATTTTCTCATGGCCAGGTTTGGAGCATACACACGATGTGCTCTTTAAACTAACAATACCTGAAGTTTTAAGAGGATTTTTTATACCAGTCTAGTTGCTTATTTATGCTTCACAAAATTTATGCAATCTGTTTCTTCTCTGGTATAGCTGAAAATCTCAGGTTTTCCCTTAGTGTTCTGCCCTCTAATTCTGTTATTTTTTCAAACGTCTTCCTGAGCAGTCTCATATTCAGACAGCCTTTTCTTCTTTTCAGTCTTTGATTTTTGCAGTTTTATCACCTCATCTGGATATCTGTTTAAAGTTTCTTCCATTTTCCCAACCTTTTGTTGTGTTTGTTAATATGCTCCATCAGTGTTTTATTTTAACCTGGTATGTGTGCAGTTGTCATATATTCCTGTAGGTTACTGGAAGTCATTTCTGGAGGTTGCATTCCATTTTGCCTAATAGCTGCAGAATTTTCCCCAGTCAGTATATTTTCCTCACTTTTTGTAGCTGATTTTTTCCAGGTGCTTTGTATTTCTTTTATCTTGGTTCCAGGCAGTACACTTACTTGTCAGTTACTGAAATTTACCCATAAACACAAAATTCTACTGGCCGCCTCCATTGAATTTCTGTGTTCACACTGGGAGAGCTAGAGTTTGTTACGCAGTGTGCCGCCGTCCTGGAAATCTCAGTCTTATAAGTTTTTAAAACGTGTTGGTGGCATGAAATGTAGATAGCAAGGTGCTTGGGCCTACCAGAACTTCCTCCAGAGTTTCTGCAAGTAATTCTTTCAGTCATTTATTATGTCATTAAGTCTGCTTAGAAAACCCCTGCATCACTGCAGGCCAAACCTCAACAAATGGGTCTTAAGAACCCTACAGTGCAAGGTCACCATTATTGGACCAACAGCCGCTGGCCTCTGCTGTTGTCACAAGAGGTGTGCATGAGGATCAAAGTACAGTTTGCTACCTGAGCGGGTTTTCCCATCTTAGAATTCTGAATACTTGAATTAATGAGAAAGCAGGGCATATCTCATTACAGCCAAATGCGCCTTCAGGCATTTCTGCAGTTACCTCCTACTGACACCACTGGGCTTCAAATATTGCTTGTTCATATTTGCATTAATAATTCCAAAACCATGCTACATACAAGGTATCAGAAGATTTCTTCTTAAAGCATACATGATGGCAAAAACAATTGTACTGATATTTGACCTCTGTCTAATGAAGCTATAGAGATATTCAATATTATTTCTCTATTGTTTATTTGTATTGTAATAATGTTCATATTTCTCTAAATATCGCAACATTCAGGTAACACAAACACATCTGTATAGCATCATGAAAGCTCACAGCTGTTTGAAGAAAATCCTGCTGGCAGTGTGTCTCTCTTGCTTGAATGGTTACTGAGATATCATAAGCTCTTTATACAACATCACAAAATTAATATATGCCTTTATTTTGGCTTATAAAATCCAGTTTAAAGCTTTGAACTGAATGCCACCTATGCAGAGATTAATTTAACCTAAATCATTTGCCATCTACAGTTTTCTAGTAACACATACGGTTCCAGAGATATGAATATTTATTTGAAATGTAAAGTGATAACTTCATTTTTTAAAGGCTCAAGCCATACCCACTGGGAGTTAAAAGTAGACACTCAGAAGAGCTGTACTGGAGGGAATGAGTTATGCAGCAACCATACTTGACTTTCACATTACTGATCAATATGTGCTCTTGAGTTTTTACTGGGGTATTTTTATAAAAAAGATTAGGACTGATTTTCAGTATGCATAACTTTTGAACTGAAAGCCAAGTATGAGAGTAACCTTGTCAGACGGTGTTTAAACTCATACACATCTGCCTAAGACTGTTTGATATGATTGACCCACAAGACATTATTGCTGCATTTCAGGGCTGGTACATTGGAGAAATGCTTGGTTGTGTGTTTCATATATTTTATTACATTTCAGCAAACGTTGCATAATGCTTTCTACACTGTCTTGAATCTGTTTGGCTAGCACATTTTGGAGGTTATGTCTGACCTGAAGGGGAGTGGTAGTGGTTACTTTTTTTCACCACGTACTCTAGTCAAACCACTGGTGGTTCAAAATCCTAAAAATTTGTACCATGGAGTGAATCAGTACTTGAGCTCTTTTGCCCTGAGGTAGTTCACCGGTGCAACCACAAAACCTCCTGCTGTCAAGGAGACTCTACTTCTTCCTAAGTTGCAGCCATTGTCAGCTATTTGAAGTCTTTAATATCATCCTGTAGTTTCCAAAGTGTCTAGGACATTTTTTTGTAGGTGCTTTTTGCCCACCACCCCAAGTAGGACTTGAGCCCTTTAATTTCCACATGCTAGGTATCACCAAAGCAGCTGCAAGAGCTATCAGAAGGAGCCATCATTCAGGCAGTTGTAAGGTTACTTTGTACTTCTACACCTGCTCCTGCATTCATCTCTGGACTAAAAGTGGTGACTTTGCCCGGGTAAGCCTGGCTTGCCCCCCCCCCTCCCCCCATGTCTGAGGCCCTTAGGTGACCATATGTAATATGTCTTCAGACCAAGAGCTACCTGTTAATAATTCCATCCGGAACTGTAGGCAAGTCATTTCCCAACCCCTGCCTCCAACATGAAGTCGAGGGTGAGAAAAAAAAAATTCACTAAAGTTACTAAAGTGGACATTGACTCTCACATGCACTATAAGCAGATGAACGCATTCTTTGAAGGAGGTGCAGTATTGGGTGTGGCTGTGTAAGTGACTGCTGTTGCTGTACTTTTGTCTTATCATCAACTCTTCTTTGCTACTGATTGCGACCCCTAGTAACTTTCTTTTGGGATACTTGCTCCCTACTCCCTGCCCTAGCTATGATAGCCTGGTCTGCAACTCATATAATTCCAGGCATGGAGTAATGGTGTATTTCTAGGCATTAACGCTACCCTCAAATGCTGATATCAGCATCTTATCACTGCAGGGTCTCCTGTATCCTTCCTCTGCTGTGTGCATTCTCCAACATGCACATCTCATGAGAGCAACCATCACCAACTTGTGATACTAAGGTAATGTCAGCGATTAGCCAGTAGGAAGCCATCACTTTCTCTGTAACACCACCTGACCTGGAGCCATATCTTCCACCATCTGGAGCAGGCAAACCAGCAAGATCTGCTTACATTCTCCCGGGAGGCTCCAGGCTTTACAACTGTGGGAAGCACAGAAGAGTAAGGTGATCTTCAGCATCATATATATCACTTAAGTTGGGGCTTTTGTTGTATACTGTAACCAACCCCTGACATGCAGTGGTTCCATGGGGAAGTTGCCCCAATCTGTGCAGTGACACATCCCTCAATACCTGCTCCCTACCTTGCCATTAATCTTTCTTGTCATATCTTTGTTATTACTAGTTTTGTGTAACCGTAAATGACACCACCAGGCCAGTTAGTTCTGCTTTCTCTGATGCCAGTGTCAGTTGGGTCTGAAGTTGTTTAGCAGGCCTCAGCTTCCGACATCCAGGCATTGATTGCCAGGGGAAATGGTTCATTTTCCACATTTGTTTTGGAGGGACACACACTAGTAATTCATACTGAGGCCGCAGTTGTCCAACTGCATAATGTGGCTTTTCTTTCTAAATGGACACCTAAACTGAAGAGAACAGTCAGTTGACCTTAGTCTGTGTCCCAATCATCAGGCACTACAACCCAGGTTGAAACTCAGGACAACCTACAGATTGCCCAGGAATTCACTGCCTTTATGAAATCCGGAGAGACCTGGCAGGCACGACAGACTACTCCTGAAGTTTCTCCCAGTAAAAGGAAGAGGGATGTTTCTTTTCAGGAGGAATCTGATTCTTCAAGATCTGAGGACCAGGAAGAATTATAATACTCTGAACACCCCCCCCCCCCTAAACCCTACCCTGACTTTGATTCAGATGGTACCCTCTCTTCTGCTTCTTCCCCAGAAGATTTATTGTTTGGAATACATTACATAAGGTAAAGGAGGTTTTTAGTGGGAGAGCAAGGAATTCTGTCAGGCACAGACCCATTATAGGCAGCTTTTAAGCCTGCCATGTACCAGACCACTGGCTATCCCTCCTTTCTATGTGGTATTAGATGATATCTTCTAAGATATCTCTCTGCACATAGACTTTCTGCCACTTGCCCCGTGAAAGCCCGATCATTTTTATAGAGTGCTGGACACTCACAAACACCTCTGCAAGAACCCGTAAGTTGGTCCTCCTTTAATGTCAACTGAAGTCACTGAGCCTGCTGCTAGATATCCCTTATGTAATGACAGGGAAGGTAGATTGCTATACAGGTTTGGAAACTAGAATTAGACATCTGCTGCCATCTCTGAATGCCCTCATCTGCTAGCTTCACATAATAAAATACTTAGTCCTTCCATGAACTGATCATTACTAAGGCAGTAAGCAGTGGTCATTGCAGACAGGTCCTTACAAAGGGACATACATGAGACAGCTAGAGCTGCACTGCAGGTTTCCAAACACTCTCTAAGATGTGCTTGTGATGGTTTAGATGCATCATGCAGAGCTGCTTCTACTGGTTCTGTATTCACAGGCATATCTGGCTGAGGAATAATAAACTCTTGCACATGCCACTGGATAAAGAATTCCTTTTTGGCCCCCACCAGAGAAGATTTTTGAGAATTTAGACAAAAAGAGGAAGCAATTAAAAACACTGAGAATTTTGTTTCCCACCCCTAGATTTAATAGGAATTATCCTTCCAGCCTTGACCTCTCCCTCCTAGGCAAGATAAGTGGTGGCCTTCCCGATCAAACAGACCAGGACAATCCAGAAGATGGCAACTTGAGCAATGCCCTAGACCTGAGGATCCAAAGTCTCTATCCCCCCAGAGAACAACTGTAACTATGCACAGCTCTCTCACCTTCTTTCCTTCCCCATTTCCACCCCCTTCCTCGCCCCTCTAACAGAAAGACTTTCTTCCTTTCTCCTCCAGTGAAAAATCATCACCTCTGACTGATTCCTAAGCATCATAGAAAACAGCTCATTCATTCAGTTCAGAGAAAGCCCCACCCTTCTTAGGGATGCCAAAGCCACCAAAAGACCAAGAAGGTTTCCTTACACCCATTTTGCAAGAAGTCTTGCAACAAGGATTCATCCAACCATTTCCTGCTGGGAAGGAAGCAACAGGGTTCTACTTCAGGGTCTTCCAAGTTCCAAGAAAGGAAGCCACTTGGAGACATATCCTCTCCAACTTAAACAAGCTCCTAAATATTCCCAGATTCATAATGCTAATCCTTCAAAAACTGCTACCTGTGATCTTTCCAGGAACCTAGAAGGTTACAATAGATCTGAAGGATGCCTGTCTTCATGTTCCTATTGCAAAGGAACACAGGAGATAATTTAGGTTTGTAGTAGCAGGTTTGTACAACCATTTCTGTGCTTTACTATATGGTTTATCCACTGCACCAAGAGTTTTCACCAAATGTCAAATTCCAGATCCAATGTTGTCTGTTTTATTCTGATTCAACATTTGGGTTTGATCTGATTGGATCTAACCTTTGCTCCTTTTTCCAGAGCATTGGGTCTGAAGCTCTGATGCCTCTACCCACAATTCCTTCCTCCTGCCTAAATTATCTCAGATCTTGTTTGCCGCCTTTGCTATCCAGACATGTTCTATTCATGATAAGTGAAAGTTTTCTAAATGTTTTCCTGCTCACCTCCTCCCTTTAGGGTTTTTGTAGAATTAGCCGAAAGAAGAAGGAAGTGTAGCATATTGTAGTGTTAGGTTTAGATTTCATTAATTTAAGGATTAATTGTCTGTTATGCTTTTCTGATTTATAGTGTGTGTTTTCTAGATAGTTACATAGATTATAAACTTAGGATAATATAGTACTTGTGTGTGTGTGTTTTTTTAACAATAGAATAATTGGCTAATTTTTCTTAGATATGTTTTAAATTGTTGTGGTGAAACTGTGGTATTTGTGCTGCCTTTGGCTATAGTGCTATACAAGGTAGGAGGGGAAACAGATGTGCAAATGGAAGCACGCAGGCTCTTCCTCTGAGATTGTCACTAAGGACACGGATTTGGATGAGGGAGAAGGATCTCCCAGATCCCCCATGGAAGACGTCACATTTGGTGAAATCCTGGAATTCGTGAAGCAGAAAGCATGTTGGTCCACTGAAACTCCTTCTCCAGATGAATCTGTGCTTCTCAAAGTTTTTAGTCTGGCTCATCTGCGTCCTGGGTGGTTCACCTTCCAGTTGCCCGTATAGTTCTCATGACACAGAGGGCATGGAATGATCCTAATATTACAGAACCAGTCCCCAAAAATCCTGACAGAATTTTAGTAATCCCAAAAGAAAGATAGTATTGATCAATAGGATCTCCGTATATGCCACAGTAGTAGCAGGGCAGCAGCAACACAGAAAGAAATGTCTGAGGAGAGTTGTTCTGTCCATTCCCCAACAGAGGGTCAAGGGCTTTTGCCAGATTATGGAAATGGGCTTATGCTTCAGTGACCTTTGCTGTCAGAATGCTGAACTACCTTGCACACTTGACATGTTTCCTGTCTTGGATAACTTTCCTTCAGATGTCCAAAAAGCAGTGGACACCCAAATATCTTACCCTGCAGTCTACCTCTAATTTAGCTATGCATCTGCTTTTTTAATCTAGCAGGTGGCATAGTAAGAGCAGCTGGTAGAGGCATTACCATGTATCTCCATGCCTAGATGTGACTATATGATTTTGCAGAAAGCATCAAGGCATCCTTTATTAATGCCCCTTTTGATGGTTCAACTCTTTTTGGATCCAAAGTTAGAGACTCTTACCAAGAGTGAGCATGACGGTTAAGACCCTATCTACTGTAGGAATCAGTTTATCTTATCCCCCCACCCCCCCACAAAGATCCTATTCCAGGAATAAAATGAGAGGTAAGAAAATGTGGTTCAGGAAAGATTGGGTTTTCACCATGGCACGTGACACGCCTATGGATAGCCCCCCCCCCCCCCCCCGAGGAGGCAACCATAATGGATGTCACCCTAGAGGCAGAGGAAGACCTTAGAATCAGGGTTTCCATGGTCCCTTCACCAAGAAACCCTACCAGCGCCCCTGAAGGATCACCCAGCTGCCACACTCTGAAGACAGCCAGCAGGGTGGTTAACCATAAGGTTCCTGGGTGTTAAGGATAATCTCCAGAGGCTATACTATTCCCATTTTGTTTCCTTCAAAGAAAAGATTAAAGATTCTCAGTATTACACCCAGTGAATTGGAATCTGCAGCAATAGACCTTTCAAAGGTGCTAGAAAAAAAGAGAGTTATCCAACAGTTCCAGAGAATACAGGGAACCTCTGGGCTTCAAGCCAGTATTGGACCTTAGCCACCTTAATCAGTTTGTCAAACAGACTAAGTTTCAGATGGTCATAGTACAGTCCATGCTATTCTACTGAGGAAGGATGATTGACATGCTCTATAGATCTCTAAGATGCCTAATTTGAATCAGACAAAAATAGATAACTTTGGATATGTAAGTTATGTACTTAACATAATGATAGATTCGTGCTGTCTCATTTTCGTCCGGTTGAACATCCCTCCCTCCTTTTCCCTTCCAGATTGCCATTTGCAAACTTCTAGCATTTGGACAGGCCTCAACCAAGAGCATGTCTGCTTGTGGTCATATTTCCTAGCTTGGCATACTTAGTAAGCTGCTATTTTTGTTCTTTGGAATTTTTCATACTTATCAAGTTGTTTTATCTCTGTGGTTAGTAAGGGTCAGCAAACTCGATCGGAGATAATTTAGGTAAGAGGAGGGAATTGTGGATAGGAGAGGAGTCAGAGCCTCCGATCCAAAGCTGTAGAAGAAGGTGCTGAGTTCGGATCCAATAAGCTCCAACAACCCAAACGTTGAACCGAATGAAAGTGAGACAGCACAGCTCTGTTGTTATGGTAGGTACATAAGTTTCATTTATAGCCCATTGCCGAATGCTAGGTGTACACATTTACCTCTACCTGGATGATTGTCTCTCATACATGGAAAGTATATCCTGGAACTTTAGGTAGTCATACAGGTTACCATGGATTGCTTTTAGAGGTTTAGAGTTGCCCTTAATCTCTGCAGGACCCAATTTCAGCCCCAGACAAGAATTCTCTTTCTGGGAGCACTGATAGATTCCGTACAACAACAGGCCTTCCTACTCCAAGACAAGGTATCCTTTCTGACAGACTATCTTCTCCACTTACTGCCATAGCAGACTATCACTGCAGGGGAATATCTGAAGGGATCTGGATACATGGCATTGTGCATCCTAATGATTCCCCTTGCAAAACTACACAAGAGAAAACTCCCACTTGCTCCTGAAAAAACAATTGGAAACAACATTCTCATTCCCTGGAGACCCTGGTGCTTCGTTTACCCTTCTTGAAAAGGGAGCATCTGATGTCATTTTCATTCATTCATTCCTCAACTGTTGGGGTTCGGAACTGATCTTCTGATCTGACTCGACTGCATCTTCCAGCTCATGGAACACTGAAACTGTTGAGCTCCTCCCTTACCCACAATGCTTTAGTCACCTAACATACCTCAGTCGCTGCATACTGTTGAGCATTAGCGTTTATTCTTGTGAGTTAGAACTTTGTTATCTTTATATCTTTAAAGCCCACTATCCTCTCTTTAATTTTAATTTTCTTACTAGTGTAGTTCTTGGTTACCATTGCTGGTATTCTCCCTTTATCATACCTAAAGTACCTCTTAAGTACTATAGTTAGTATTTCCCTTTTCCTTTCTTAATTTGATTAAAAAAAAACTCTCTACTACTAATCTTCTGCCTTTTTCTTTACTGATTGAAACGTCAGTTCTGGCTTCAAGAAGTGTGTGGCCTGCAGCCACAAGATACCGTTATCTGTTGCACATTTAAAGTGTGTGTATCGTTTAGGCCCAGCACACCTTGACTAATTGTGATATCTGTAAGGCATATAATTTGAGAGCCTTAATTGATAGAAACAAATGTTAATTTTGAGAGGTTTGCTCCCCTCCAACTCTGCTTCAACATCATCTGGGGTTCAAACCTCCCAAGAAAACTGACAGGAAGGCAGAGTCCCTTAATGAAGAATCAAGAAAATGCTCCCTGGATATGACCTCTTCTCCAGCTCCAGTATCTGAACCTCCTAATAAAACCTCCTAGTAAAATACCAAAAGTGTCAGATCTGAACTCTTCAGATCCGAAACCAAGACCAGAAAAATCACCTCTGATCCAATCTCCACAACTGGTACTAGATCCTGTTTCCTTTTGGCTACCTTCTCCCTTTTTAGAATGGTCACTGAGACACAACCACTCCTGACCATCTTCAACAGCATCTTCTGTAAGATCCTCCAAAATTCTGACTGAAGCCGATGTGGACAGGATGATGAGGAAGTTCTTGTTGATGCAGATTCAAATGGGATTCTTCCAGCTCCAACCCCCTTGGGTCTAGTGACCCTTATCAGTAATACTTTCCCTTTACTGGTTTCTTCTCTGATACAACCACTTGACTCTGGTGGCATCTCTGAGTGGACCAGTGCTGAGCACTTTAGAGTCAGGTGACTCTCAGAGGCATAGCTGGAGTCCATTCCAAATTTGTTGGAGACGTCTCTGCCCCACAGAGCTTCGGCACTAGATAGCTCGGCTAACAGTCCCCCCTCGAATAGTCTGCCTTCTGGATGGAGGGAGCCTATGGTATGTAAACATGTCTTTTCAGAGCCATCAGTCTCTTCCTCTCTAAAGCATTTGAGCTAGTGGAGAGAGCTTTTTCTGTTCCTAGAGTTCAGATTTCTCTCCCCTCTTCAGCTTCACCTACCCACTGAATTCGTCTCTGTATTTAGAGTGTCAGCCAACTGTGCCACTGAGATGGCCAAAATTAGTCACCAGGATACTCAGCAGGGTATACTAATTTCTTCTGATACTTCTCCCGAGCATCCCACTGAAGAAGGTCCCAGGAAGAAAAAGTACAAAAGGAAGCACTTGGATTCTCCACAGGAGTCTGTCACAGAAGGTACTGACTTTGATGAGGGAAGGGTCCCCCAAGATTGCCACCTGATGATGTTTCATTTGGAGATATCCTAGAACTTCTAAAGCAAACAGTTGGTTGGTACCCTGACAACTCTTCCCAAGAAGAGTCAGTATTCCTGGAGGTTTTTGGAGCTGGTTCATTTACTGCCTGGGTGACTCCACCCACCAATTAACTCATTGATTTGATCTCTCAATGGGTGTGGAAGGAAGCTAATTCCATTGAGCCTATCCTAAAGAGACCATATATGATCCTGGCACCACCTAAGGACAGAACATATTGGAGCAAGGGAGTACCAGTTGGTGCCATGGTCATATTAGCAGCCACAAAGAAGGAACTAGAGCAGCAAAGTTCCTCTCTCCACCCCCTAACAGGGAGTCTAGTTTGTTGGACAGGTTTGGAAAGTGAGTCGGTGCTTTAGCAACCTCCGCTGTATGGTCACTGAATTATTTGGCACACTTTATGAGACCTCAGAGAGGTTTAATTAAGGAACTTGCCAAATCCTTCTCTGGGGACACATTCTCCAAGGCAGAGAGCACTCTAGTCCATTTCTAATTTGGCCATGAGATTTCTATCCCATACAGCTGAAGGTACCTCACGGGCAGTGGGTTCAGGCATTTCCTTTTAAGACATTCCTATATGCGATTGTGACTGTGCTGTACCCTTTACATCTTCCTTCGTCAATGTTCCTTTTGACAAAAGTTTATTTGGCCTGTAGAGTAAAAGATGCATACACTAGGTGAGCAAGAAGACAAAACCCTGTCTGCTGTGGGAGTCCATTTTTTTTGACTTCTCAAAGGACCTTCTCGAGGTGGTCGGAAAATGTGGATCAAGAAATCCTGGGACCCCTTCCAAGATCCACAGGGGCAGAGGGGGAAACTCTAATGGAAGACGCCACTCCCACAGTGGAGGTGGTCTGCAAAATCATGGATCCAGGGATACACCTACTCTGACAGGTCCTAGCAGTGTTCCTGAAAGGAGGTCTAATTGTCCATCTCTGGAGGCAGTTGGGGGTTGTTTATCCCTGCACCAGATAGCATGGCAAGAGATTACAAAAGATTCATGTGTGCAGGTGATATAATATCCAGATGTTATATAATACCATTTTCTCATCCACCCCTGTTAGTTTTGAAAAATATCCCTAATGTTCCACCCACGGAGGGAGGCAGCAGCACAAAAACTAAACAGGCTGCTATAAAAAAAGAGTCATTCAAGAGGTCCCCCCAGAAATAGTCCAGAACTTATTCAAAATTCTTTTTAATGCCAATGTAAATGGGACTGGAGACCAGTTTTGGATCTCAGCAATCTGAATCAGTTGATTCAGTACAAAAAGTTCTGTGGTCAGGGTTTAGTCCATTCTGCCATTCCTGTACAAGGACTATTGGATGTGTTTGATCAAGCTACAGAATGTATACTATCACATCAAAATAAATAGATGATCCAGGAGATATCTGTGCTGCTGGCTGGAAGCCATTACCAATTCAGAGCTTTGCCCTTTGGTCTCACCACTGCCCCCAGGGTGTTTACCAAGTGTATGGCATTAGTAGCAGCTCACTTGAGACTCCACGGATTCTGGGTGTACCCATCTCTGGATGACTGGCTCATAACTGCTCTGACCAGGCATTATATGATTCAAGCTCAAGATTGCATACTCCAATTATGCTCTCACCTGGGGATTTTGACCAGTCACAAAAAAACTCACCTCAAACCAACACAAACACTGTAGAATTCATTGCTGCCTTAATCAATACAGTCGCTTACACAGCTTTTTTCCCCACTGTCCATGGATCAGTCTATATTTATTTATTTGACATTTGTTGACCAGGATAGTCTGACTGGGCAAGTGCCCTTTTTCAGCAGAGGCCTGGGGAGAAAATCTCCACCAAAAAAACATGTAGGATACTCACAGTACAAAATATGCAAGAAAATGTACATATTAGATGATGAACAAGAAAATAAAAAATAACATACAAGTGTATAAAGTAAAATTCAGATTTAGCTAGAAAATATATAAAATCACAAAAAAGCCAATATAAGAATAAGGAATCTAAGGAAGATATTAAAACATGACAGTACAAGAAAGGGAAAAGGAATCCAATTAAAAAGGGAAGGAAGTATAGAGGAGGTAGGTAGGAACCGAATAAGGGAAGCAAGAGAGTTGAGAAAAAGGTCAGGAAAGATAGGTAAACCAATAAGTTTAGAAGAAAAAGTGTAAAGGGAAGTAATAGTAAGAGGAAGAAGAAAGAAGAGGTGATAGTGAAAGAAATCTAGTGAAAGAAATCTGGGAGTAAAGAGACCAGGAGGGGAAAAGATAGAAGAAGTTGAAACAGGAAAGAGAAAGATTTCAAGTGGGATGATTACAGTGACAATTCCAGGCTCTGTTTAGGAAATTTCTAAGAGCAGTTTTGAAGGGGTCTGTATTACGGCATTGAAAAAGCTGTTAATCGAACAACTTTATAATCAAAAATGCAGGTAATAGAAGTGTGTTTTGTGAGATCATGGTACAATGAAGATCGGAAAATTTGCCCTTTCCTCACTGTAGTGCGATCTCAGAGTTGGTATATATAATTAGCGGGGGGGGTTCTGTGGGGCACAGCCCCCCACAAAAGCGAGTTCTATTACCAGCATTTTCAGTTATAAAGCCGTTCAGTTAACAGCTTTTTCAATGTCGTAATATAGACCCGTTTTCAAGTCATGAGAACTGGTAAATATGTCTGAGGGGTAAGGGAAGCTTATTCCAAGATAATGCAGGAAGGTAGCTATAAAGATTTAATCCTAAAGATTTTTTTGGCTTATGAATCTGCAGGAGAAATTGATCAGAACTTCTGAGAGAGCAAGGAGTGTTCTAAAGAGAGACAAGAGAAGGAGATGCTAGGGTAGGAGGAGGGTTGATTTAGGATGGTATGGATAATGAGAAACTGTGTATATAAGAGTTGGTTTGGAAGCTTTAACCAGCTGCGCAAGACAGTGATGAGATTTAGGTGGCAGGTTGGCTGCGAATCTGGCAACTTTCAAGTTTGGAAAGAAGAGAGGATTGTAAGTTAGTAAGAATTTGAGAAGAGTAAAAGAGGTTAGGGAGAAGATAAGCCTGGGTCAGTGAAATTCTGGAATTGGATGTTAGGAACTTTTTATTCCTATAAAGAAGGCCAAGTTTTTGTTGGGTCTTCTTTATACAGTGGTGCACATGGAGATCAAATTTAAGTTGATCATCAATGATTACTCTAAGAAATCATTCGGAATTCTTCCTTATCAGCTCAGTTGATTCTCCATGCCTTAGGGTCCATGTCAGTGGCAATCAGTCTTTTTCCATTGGCAAGATGCAACGTGAGAATTCTCCAGTGGACACTCGCAACCCAATGGTCCATCTTTCATCAACCATTATCCACTCAGGTCAAAATAACACAAGTTTGCAAGAATTATCTTGTGTGGTAGTTACACTCCAGTCAAGTTCAAGAAGGCTGACCCTTTGTTCTTCCCCATCCCAAGGCCATAGTTACCACAGACGCCACCCAGATCAGGTGGGGGGGGGCACTTTTTGGGAAGAACTATCCAAGACACATAGTCCCCTGAAGAGGCCAACATGTATATCAATATTGTGGAAATGAGAGCTGCCCTTGTAGTGTTGCAGGCCTTTCAAGACAGTCTTCCCATTAGGACAATTGCAGTTCAAATGGACAATATGTCAGCAGTCTGGTACATCACTAAACAAGGGGAAACCAAATCTTACCTCCTTTGTTGAGAGGCTTATGAGGTGTGGGAATAGGCAATCTCATCCCACCACTTTCTGATAGCAGTGCACATCCTGGGGAAGTCCAGTGTGATTGCAGGCAAGTCGAGCAGGTCTCTTCTGATGCATCCTAAGTGGTCTCTCAACATGAAGGTGGTGGAGAAGATATTCCATTCATGGGGCCAACCATGCTGCATCCTCTTTGCATCTCCCCTAAACAACAAGTGCAACAGGTTTTTTTGCCTTCATCCCCCCACCAGGGAGTCACCGAGGGATGCTTTATTTCACGATTGGCCTCAGGTCTGCTTTATACCTAATCCCCAAATTTCTTCAGAAAGCATCTCGATTGAAGAGCACAGAAATTCTCATTACCCTATTGGTCTCATCAGATTTGTTTCCCCTTTCTTTGGCTTCCTGTCCTTCGCCCTCCATAGATTCAGGATCAAACTCCAGAACTAATGTCTCACCCAACAGACAAGCTTCATCTGGACATTCCAGGCCTAAAATTGATCACATGGTTTCTCCAGTTTCATTGATCACTAGACAGCCCAGGATCTCATCCCCTGTTCTTCACATTATTTAATCATCTCATAAAGCTTCCACTAGGAAACTACAAAAGTAAATGGAAATGATTTGTCATTTGGGCACAGCAAAAGAATCTTGACTCCTTTTCAGCACTGGTTCCAAAAGTTCTTGAATTTTTAGGTTCAGTTTTCAGTCAAGGTGCTAGTTCTTCTGCTGTCAAACTGCGACTAGCTGCTATATGCAGTTTTTATATAGGAGTAAATAATTCATCTTTCGCTTCCCCCAAACTTTGCAAAGCTTTTTTAAGAGGGACTTTCCTACTTAAACCATCAGTAAAGGATCCCACTCCTCCTTGAGATTTGAACAAGCAAGCAAGCTTTAACATAGTCTCCCTTTGAAACATCTACTAAGTTTGAACTAAAGTTCTTGACCAGGAAAACTATCTTTTTAGTGGCTATTACCTCTGCCAGAATAGTATCAGAATAACAGGCCCGGTCATCTAAACCTCCATATTTGTTTTTTCATAAGGATAGAGTATCCTTATGGACCAATCCCCCTTTCCTTCATAAGGTTGTGTCAGAATCCAGTGTTAATCAAGTTATCAACCTTCCAGTCTTCTTTCCAAACTTCTCAAATAAAAGAGATATGTTACATTTTTATCTACATAGAACCAAAAATTTGAGGAAATCAGAACAGTTATTGGGAAAACCAGTTTCCAAAGTGACTTTAGCCAAATGGTTAACTGAATTACATTTGTTTATGAAAAATTGGGTTTGTCTTTACCAAAACCACTAAAAGAACATTCCACCAGGTCTTTGGCAATTTCTTCATCTTGATCCTCATTGGATGATGTCTGTGCAGCCACAACTTGGGCTAATCGTCATACATGTATTTCTCATTACAAATTAGATATGGTCTCTAGGGGAAGAGCAGCCTTTGGCTCAGCAGTACTCAGGAATATCCTTCCTTAGAGTCCTCCCAGGATTTAGATAGCTGGGGACTCTGTCCCAACAGTTGAGGAACAAATGAAAGTGATAACATCAGATAAAAAAAGTTATGTACTCACCATAACTTTCCATCTGTATTGTCCATTTTCAGTCTTCCTCAATTTCCCTCCCTCCAAACCCCCTCCTTGTTTGACTTTTGGAAGGATCGAAAGATGCTGGTGAAACTAATGTTTTTGCTTGAGTCCTAGATTCTGTTGTTTTATTTTTTCTTCCTGCTTTGTAGGTTTAAGGTCCAGCAAACAAGATCTGAGGTATGTTAGGTGACTAGAGCATTATGGGTAAGGGGAGAGCTCAAGAGTTTGTGTTCCACAAGCTGGAAGTAGCGGCCAAGCTGGATCCAAACCCCAACACTTGAGGAAGAATGAAAATGGAGAAAACAGATGGAACGTCATGGTGAGTACTTAACTTTTTTCATCGGTGGAAAGACACCATCAAGCTGAATCCATAGGCAAACTTCTCTGTATCAGAGATGAACAAGACAATCACCACAGACAGTCCAAATGTAGCCTGGGGAGCACACTTAGGAACCATGAAGGTGCAAGGTATCTGGACACCAAAACAAAGAAAACTTTGCATAGGCCAGAAGGAATTGCTGGCAGTGTTTCTAGTGATGAAAACCATTCAGAGCAACCCATCCCCATGACCACTGCAGATATGGATCAACATTGTGTGGTACATAAGCAAGGGGAGCTCATTCCTTTAAACTGAACACGTCCTACTGGTAAGAAATAACCAGACTGATATCCCAAACACGAAGTGCTTTATTGGGCCAACCACAAAGCAAAATCACAATGTTAAATAACAGGAAACACACATAAATCTACTAAGTGCTTTCACCAGTAAATTAAAACCGGGCATCTTCAGAGCCACTGACTCTGTTTTAATTTACAGGTGAAAGCGCTTAGTAGATTTATGTGTGTTTCCTGTTATTTATGGTTGTGATTTTGCTTTGTGGTTGGCCCAATAAAGCACTTCGTGTTTGGGATATCAGTCTGGTTATTTCTTACCAGTAGGAGCTCATTCCATTCCCTCTGTGCAGTCTTGCAATAAAGATTTGCTCTTGGCACAGCAATTGCTACTGTTAGTTGTAGCATCTTTCATCTAGGGTCACATCAGCAGCTTCGCAGATTCTTTGAGCAGGGACTTTCTGGTGCCCGCAGAATGGATGCTAAAAAGGACCTCACCCATTAGTGGGAACAACCCAATGCTGACCTTTCTGCCTGTCATCAGAAAAGACAACTACGATGGCTCTACTCCAGAACCCACCAGACAGGAACATGGAGAGCAGATGCTTTCTCCTTCAAATTGACAGGCATCTTTCTTTATATGCCTTTCTGCGTTTCCCCTGATTCCCAGGGTGCTGATAAAGGTAAGGTCAGACAGGCTGAGCATGATTCTCTTAGTTCCCTTCTGACCAAGGCAACAATGGTTTTCCCTCCTCTTGACTCTCAGCCATGGGAAATATTACATACAAGTGGTAGAGCTACCCATCCAGCTAAAGGGGTCTGTCATTCATCCTCACCTGACCACTTTCAAACCTAGCTGCTTGGAGGATTGCTATCAGTCCTGAGAAAGGCAAGAAAGCCCAGTAATAGAAAGTCATTCTTACCCAAATGGAAAAGGTTTCCCTTTTGTTGCAAGAAAAAAAGCCATTAGTCCTGCTCATGCAGACATAAAATTAGTGCTGGAATACTTTAATGGATTGTTTCACCAGGGCCTTTCTTAGTCCAGTGTTAAGGTACATGCTTCAGCCATCTTTGCATGTCTTACATGCTCCATTCCTATCTATTCTCATCCCCACCTGAAGCAGTTCCTAAAAGGAGTCATACATCTAGGGAACCCCCAGGAATAACTCTGCCCCTACCTGTTATTTAAGCTATGCTTTAGAAAAAACTACTTTACCACCTTTTGAGCCAGCAGCTTCTGCTCCTCTAAAGATGCTCACTTGGATGAACACTCTACTGAGCCAGAGATGGTCTCAGAGGTACAAGCTCTGATATGCAAAGAAACCTTCACTGTGTTCCTTGGGGGCAAGGTGACTCTAAGTACTAACCCCTCCTTTATGCCCAGAGTTGTGTCAGACCTGTCCTTGAATCAAGCTATTCACTTATCCCAGTGTTTTTCCTAACCCACAAAATAAAGCTGAACAAATCCTGCATTCCTTGGATGTACAGTAGCAGATTAAGTATTGTCTGGATAGGACTAATTTTCCAAATAGAGCAGAACAACTACTGGTGGCCTTTGCTGAAGGGAAATAAGGCAGACCCATCTCCAAGCAAATTCATCTCTAAATGGCTAGTCATTGCATTACTTTCTGCTATGCCCATCATGGCAAGCCAGTAACTGCCCATGTCACAGCCAACTGCACCAGAAGCAGTGCAGCTACCACTACCTTTCTTAAAGGTGTCCCTACACATGCCATCTTAGAAGATGCCACATGGGCATCTGTCCACACATTTACTAAACATTACCATTTAGCCAATACCTCTAAGGCTAGGGCAGGTTTTGCTACTGTTCTTCTACAGATCCTTCCTTCTCAGGTGCCACTGAGACATCCTGCCCCTCATCTTATAGCTTTGGGAGTCCTTCTGAGAATCAGTATTGCAACATTGACGATGACAAACATAGTACAGTTGTGTCACCCTTAACACAATTGCAGATGTTCGAGTAGATCAATGTTACAGTACATACTCCTACACTCCTACCCCTCTATCTGTTGGCCACAGTGTTTCAGACAGGTAGTTTTTATCCACCATCATCCTCTACCTCTGCTGCTGTCACAAAGTGGGAATCTTCTCCTATCTTTGAGTAAACCTTTGACATCTGGAAGGGTTGTGCTGTCTTCAGGCATCACTCTGCTGTTTGCTGCCTAGAATGGCCTATAGATGACACTGACTAGTGCCTGTCTTCTATCATGATGTCGGCCATTATATGTCCATTGTCTAGGGATGATAAAAAAACACTGGAAATCAGGCCGGTCGTGGACCCAAGAATCAGAACTGCAACATCAGTCTGCTGAACTTCTACAATTATTGTAAGTATGACACAAATGCACTTTGTGTTTTCTGCTTCCCAAGGGAATTAGATCCAAGATCTGAGGAAACTCCACCCTGAGTCCTGGGTTATGTCTGTTTCACTGAGCATGCTAACTCAGCCTATCCCATGTACTGTTTGGGAGACCTCATAGCTAGTACTACTTTCTACAGCAGTTCTGTTACTCAAACAGCCTGTAAACTTTGAAGACAAGGATCATTTAGCCATCTAATAGTGTCTGCTACAAGTGCCTATGTACCAGGAGCTTGGTGACTACTGTCTTGCAGCCAGAGACTCCAGTGTCTTATAGCGCACATTGGTCGCTGTTTGTGCGCAAACTCATATGTCTGTTTGGGCAGTTGCTGCTTGCACTCAAACTCGAATATGTGTTTGGGCAAGGTGCAGCAGCCATTTGGAGAGAGTGGAGCAGTCACCTTTCCTGAGCATGTTTGTGTTTGAGCAAGATAAGTGCGGCAGCTATTGGGAGGGAGTGGAAGGGGAGTGTGACATAGCTTTTCAGGCAGCCATTAGGAGGGGGTTTTAAGTTTAGGGAGTGGGGTGAGTTTGGGGATAAGGAGCAATCATGGGGGTTTTAAGTTTACAGAAGGAGGTGAAGTTTTAGTGTTAGGGGGTGATACTTTAATTTAGGGTTAGGGAGCAGGAGTAGAGTTTGAAGTTTAGGGAATGATTAGGACCTTTAGGTTTAGGGAGGATGAGTGGAATTTTAGGGTTAGGGTGTGAGTTAAATTTAGAGTTAGGGACCGTATGGTAGTTTTAGGGCTAGAGTTAAGGCTATGGTTGCGCAATGTAGTTTAGTAGGGTAAGGACGTGAGATGTGACGATAATGAAGTAGAATCAGCTAGTGAGAGTTTGCGTACTTGCTATTTATACCTAATTGCAGCAATCAATTTTACTGTGAGCTGCTAGGATTTGAGCACTTGTAGGAGACCCATCTGATATTAGAATGAGTATTTTACACTGCTGTAGTATCCCAAGGCTTGGAGGTGACCCAAACTGCATACATTTCTCTGCTATATTCCAAAATGTAAGTTTGACTTAAAGGTAGTAATAGTATCTTGAAGCTTAATAGATTAGTTTCTTGAATAAGATGCAATAATATCAGAAGGCTCAATTTGTAGCACTGCTGCTTTTGTTTTTGGTAGCATTGGATGACCCTCAGATATAGCAGCATGCATACATAAAAGCAGGTCATAATTCTGATGGCTTTCTCAGAGTCCAGCACTCTACCCCTCTGACATACCCTTTTGACAGTGTTAGTTCTCTCACAAATACCAGCATTTCAGACATGCAGCTTACTAGTATCAAAGAAGGATGCTTGAAGCCTTTTTTTTCAGTCTGGAGCACTGATGAAGAGTGTCTACACAAGCCATCCATATGGCTTGCTAAACAATATCTAGAGGGGACTACAAAAATGTGAAGGTAAAATATTCAAAGCCCTTGCTTTTGCCCAAATTTGACTCCACTTCTAAAGTCCACTGAGCCTATATTTGTCTCTGAGTTGCAGCCTGTCTTATTGACATTAACTAGCATAAGGTCATTGTCCCTCTCCTTTCCTTTGAGATCTGTATTACCCACTCTTAAGAACTCGACCTCTAGTATTGCTGCTGCCTCCTCCTGGGGATAGAAACATGCTGTTACCTTGCAGGCATGTAATTTGCAGTTCCCATAAGTCCCATTGATACATTTCTTCATCTGAATATGAGTTTTGGGGATCCAGTGCCTTAAAACTTTATATTCCCCTAGAATTGTTGGCCGGGTGCTACTAATGGTTGAGATAGATCCTCCCGCATGTGACATCAGGGCTATAGCTTTTCCATTGCCCACTCTGGACTTCACTAAGTTGTCCAGCACATTTTTGAAATTATTGAATTAATAAAGCAATTAAGTTTGATTCTAGTTGCTAAGGCATGTCCATATCCAGGAGCTGCCCTTGGCATCAGTACCTCCATCATAGGCTGTGATGGAATCTGTGTCATCTTTGTAGCCTTTTCCGTGCATTGGAATAGTGCAGTTAATTGTTTCCTTGGGTATCTGCTAGCAGAGGTCTTCTCTTTGTCCTTCAGGTTTTTTTTAATCTGAGAGTACAGAGGTGCCTTTGCCTGAGGCAGACTGGAAGAATGAGTTGTCTTTTTGGGGGGGGGGGGGGTAATGATTTTTGTTTTTCTGCTAACTCATCTCCATGGAATTGAATCTGACATGATGTCCCTTCAGAACACCTATTGGTGAAGAAGGAAGAGAAGCCCTTGTTTATCCTAAACTAGAGCCTGTAATCAGAGACTTCAGTTTTGCTCCATGGATATGTCCAAACTTAGATGCTTAAGAAAGGTGAGCATTTGTAGAGGTCACTTCTTGAATGGTCTTCCCTTCTGACCAATCCTTTTAAATGTGATTTGTCTGGCACATGTGTTAGATGTCTTGATAATCAGACATAGTCTTCCGGTACAAGAAATCTGAGGTTAAGGTTTGGTTTGGCTATTTTTTTTCCTTCTGCCATATTAGTCTTTGGACCCTTTAATTGTCTTTGTCATATGTCTCAGTTTTAGTCTTGTCTAATGTACTAACCTTTGGAACACCCCCACCCGACTCCACTGATCAGCAGGCTGTTGAGGCATTAATGGGCTTCCATGGCACTTACTCTACCTTTGATGCTGAAAAAGCACTTACCAGACCTGTAGCCACTGGCTCACTTCTCGGAGAACTGTACCAGGCCATCTTTGTTGATACCATTATGGATGACGATTCATTATAGATCCGTCCTATGGAGGTCTTGTAATCATTTGTAGAGGAGAGAGGCAAGGTACATTCCACAATTAGGTATATGCAGAGATATCCAACTTTCTCCTATATACCTTTCCAATGCTTGGACGATGAATGCTACCTAATACAAGAGAAGGCTTGACTGGCGTTAGGTCATTGTTGCCCTTCCAAGTAGAACATTTTCCAGGGTATTTCTTACTACCCTTACTCTGCACTCTTTTGTAACAGCAACTTCTGTCTTAGACTCTACTAAAACACTGCCAGAGTGATCTTTCATTTAGCAATCTCCATTTCTAATTGACTATACTCTGGCTTTCACATCAGTTTTGAGTAAGTTTTGCATAGTTTCTCTTCAGATCTTAATGTTGTCATTCCCTCAATGCTTTTGAATGGCATTGGTAGATGTGGTGGACGCTTATCAGAGCTTAAGTATTTGTGCAACAGTTGTAGTGATTCATATTATTACAATACAGAATCTTATCTAGATGTATTTTAAAGTTTAATCTTCAATCACTGCATCTGAGGTCCTGTTATTCTTTAATCATATCTTGTGTGACTGTGACTTCATATTTAGAATGTATAAGTTCAAGGATGTGAAGTGTTGATCTCCCCCAACAAGCACTTGACCTTGAAAACTGTATTTGACTTGCAAGTTCAAGTATTTTTTTTTTCTACATTTGGACCTATCTTTTAAGACCGTTGGACACTACCTTAGCACTTCCTGTACTTTGCTGTGGGTGGTACTTTGCACTGGACGGGGACAGCCCTTTCAGTACACATTGCTAACATTTGGCCTTTCTTTCATTTTTGTGGTGCTCTGTAGGAATGTTTGCATTGACTTGAGCTTATCCTTTGCTGTATTAGCTTGAGGTCACTGTCGACTCAGAGAAGTTCTTTGTAGTGCAGTCTATTCTTTTCGGTGATTCTTGCACTAATTTCATAGACAAATTTCCCCCGTTTAGAAAGGACATAAGGGAGTCATGTTTCTGTCATCGTGGGTTGTAGCACAGCATAGAGATCAATTCAGATACACCTTCTTTTGCACATTCTAGGACTGGTAGCTTTTCCTTTACTCACAGTCTGTTTTGCCTACTCTTGTATATGAGTTTGTGTGGAAAGTTCACTGCTGTTGGGCTCCAGCATCTTTTTGTCTGGGACCGGCTTCATGTTTCATACTGTTGCTACTGTTCCCTTGGAATTGGTGGGGTTTGCCCCTTCTTCCCCAGCCTAGAGCCAGGTTGCTTCCTTGTTTTTCCTTTCCTGGTACATTGGGCATAGATTATCTTGACCCAGGATTACTGGAATTCACTAGTTGAAGCATTTCTTCATAAACTGAATTAAGCTGAGCTCTGTTCTGACTACAAGTCTGTAGAATCTTTACAAATGTCACATTTCTCCTAATACAGCCATGTAGTGAGACAGTGATTTGGTACTTGAAAAAATAAGTGATTTATATGCTTCTGCTTCCTGTGTGCAGGGTAGGGTGCCATGCCAGAGCAGCATCCTGGTGTTGACTCATATTTTCTGGAACTTGATGGACACTCTTGAGTTGTAATAAAGATCCCATTTTTGGAGATTCATTTTCATAGGAACAGAGCATACACTGCTGATATTCATTTTCATACAAACAGAGCTTAGACTGCTGTCAGAAAAATGGAGTAGTCTGGAAGCTGAACTGTTTGTTATAGTGGGTACATTTATTTTCAGTTTCTGTTTCCTCTTACAGGGTTGGGGGATGGGTGAATTCTAGTCAGAATGAAAGAATGCTGACCCAGTAGTGTCTGGCTTCAGCCCCTGCAAGTACTAATTTCTCCAAAGAAGATTACTTTATCTCAAGTACTGAAGGTCCAGATCTTTAGTAGGGTGAATCATTCTACCTCAGAAGCATTACTGCTGGAGGTAGAGTCTAATCAGCAGATTTCTGATCCATTCAGCCTACTTACATTTCTCAGTATTCCCTTATTTTTCCAGAGTATCTGATCTGGAATATTTTTTTATCTAGATCTCTCATATTTGATTATTAAGGTACTTTTGTCTTCCATCTTGAAAAATCTCATGGAGGTCAGATATTTGGTACAGCACAGACTGGTGAAATAATTCTTGAGGGGAATCATTCTCCTCTATCCCCTGTTAAAGATTATTTCTTTGTCTTTGAATCTGAACATCATGACCAAACATATTGCATTCTCTCTTTCAGCTATTTAGTCTATAGAGCCTGAAGGGTCTTTATTGGGAGATGCCATTTCTCCTAGTCTTTTTTAGCTTAAGCTTTAAGAACTCTATCTCATTTTTTATGGACTGGTGGTCGGTCTGTCAAGCATATCTTCTTTCTTCCTGAAAGTCACTTCTGAGCTATTGGTTAGCCAGTCTGTTCGTCTGCATTTTTTCCAGATACTGAAAGTGGGTGGAAGGGTCGCATCTATACTCTAGGCATTTATCATCAGTTGAAATTTTACCTTTATAAGATCTATGGATATAGAAAAACAGGCCGTTTGTTTCTTTTGTTCCTTTTAGTGCTTTGCAATTGTAAGCAAACTTTGCCCAGGTAGATTGCTATCTTGCCATTTTATTGTGACCATTAAGCTAAGAGACCTCTTGCCAGTGCAGTTATGAGGTTCTTAGAAGTGCACATCTCTGCCTTGATGCTGGTATATATGACCAAAACAGTTTGTGTACATTTCAAGTGGAGGAGATCTAAAGAGGAGATTCTAGGGCACAAGGGGATGTGCTTTACTGTTTCATCTACTACAAAGAATCTATCTGAATATCAGCTGCTATGCTGAGTTCTCATACGTATTATTACTCTGTTAGTCATATGTAATAATAACTATTATCACATAAATGAAAAAAGCACAGTTGCTTAGCACTTTCAGGTGAGGCACATTGATTATTTTAGTAGATTATGCTTGCTTTTCAGTAAAGCACAACTCTTGTTTGCATAGTACTTTTGCTGCTATAATCCTTTTTTTTTGCTTTTCAACCCTGATAGGGTTATATTTGCAAGAGCGACCTTTATCTGCTTTTAAGTGCATTTAACATTTTATTTTGCATAAAGATATTTCTTTACATGAGTTAATAACGTTAGTAGAGAACATTGGATCTTACTATTGTATCTGAACAGTTGTCAGAAGAATACAGAGGCAGTGTAGTTTGGCAGCTACCATGTCATTTTTAATAGCTTCTGGAGATTGGAGGAGTGGCAGTTCCTGGCAGTAATAAACAGCTGATCAGTATAGAAGGAACTACGTTACTTGTCTGATTTTTTTTTCTCATTTGTTAAACGGGCTGGAGCCCTCAAACCTCCAACTTTCCATCTTTAAAAATACTGAGCGCAGGGAGTATAAGGGGATTGTAGTCTCCCTTACAAACTAAATTAAAAATGTTTTTAACTATATATCTATCTGTCATGTTTGTGTAAATGTGTGTGTCTGGCTAGCTGCCTGTCTATCAGTCTGAATAAACTTAATGCTAGTCCAAGCAGGGGAAAAAATCTGAAGTGGTTACTGAGCGTTGGGACAACTCTCAGCTTGCGTAACCATATCACTGCTATCTTGGATTTTAAGTTGTGGAATCTCCAGTGCTTTCCATAATCACTAATTTAATTGTACCTAGCCGAGGCATTTTGAAATCTTAGTTTACATTTATTATTTTGTTTACAGTTTTTGCTAGCTTTACATTTTAGATAAGCAACCTGTGTATAATTCCAAGGAGACTTAATGTATATCTTCATTAATAATGCATATTGATTTATTGTCATTACCAACCTTTGTTTCTGCTTTTTTCTTCTTTCTGTAGGATGTCTTAGTGGTGAACTGCACTTCTGAATGGATCATCTCCAATCATGTCCTTGCAACTTGTAGGACTGCACTGAAAAAACAAGGAATAGTGGGGTTAAACGTGGCTCCATGTATGAGAGCTTTCTTGGAAAGGCTTCCATCAATGTTACAGGAACAGTATGCATATGAAAAGGTAGACCCAACACAGCTGTATTTTTCTAGCAAGGTCGCTTCAGTCCTTAATCTGGTATTTAATTGCTTGCTAAGTATATTGAATAAAGTTTTCATGGATTTCATTATGCAAGAATGCTCATAGTGGCATTTTTGATATGGCTAACTCATTCGCTCTTAAGTGCTGATTTCACATTTATACCAGAGTAGTGCAATGCTCTCTGAATTACTTTCAAACCAAGTTGGATAAAGCTCCCTGTATAAACATCAGAATTAGATTAAAATCACTGTTTTGCAAGAAGTACTAAGCCTCCACAACTACATATAACTTACCCTAACATCCATTGGCCTCAGCATAACTAGTTTTAATTGGGTGGAGGTCATTTACTACTTGTATTTGGGTTTCTTGGAGGGGATGCTTTGCCATCTGCTGCTACATTGTTTTTTGGGAAGGTGGAATTTTCAATAAACTTGGTTTCATAGCTTTCTGTTAATGTTCTTCACCCATTTTCCTAATCATGTGCCCCAGTGTGGAGTGTGGTCTGTGGAGGTATCACGTTTTGCAGGTTAGACAGAATTTCTTAACCTTAGCAACAGTCTCCAACTGATCTTGTGAGATGCAAAGATAAAATGAGAGAGAAAATCCTTCCATCATGTTCTGGACATGCCTTGGGCCCCACCTTTCAAGGGACCATGACTTATACAACTCCTGTGGAAGGTGCTCAAACAGCATCCCTACAAGATACCCAGACCACCTCAACTGACACCTATTTTCAGAGGAACCATGTCCTTGTTTCAGGATTCCTTTGATTACTGAGGTTTGTACTCTGTCATGCCGAGTGAATCCTGCTGTCCTGCAAAAGAACCTCATTTCAGCCATATTTAAGAGAAACATTTTCAGTAACAAGTAATACTTGTTTATAATATTTACATTATTGTAATTTCAGTAAGCGTGTTCAGTAAGCGTGTTAGTAGTTTATAATATTTACAGATGAGGCAGTGTAGTATTTACATCTGCAGTGGAGTGTTTCTAGGTATAATATTTACACGAGTATTTTCAGATGTTAATTGTCTACTGTAAACTTCCAGCGCATTTGTTGGCAGACAATGTACAAGCAGTATATGAGTATGCATCCTGTTAGGCAGCAAAATCTGTAACATTTATAATGTGAATATGTTAGGGCGAACATCTGTGATTTTATCCTTTCAGCAACTACCCAAAACTCATGACCATAGTTGAGAATAGGAATATGCATTGATCTGTAATATCTCCCAACTCCGAGATTGCACTACAGTGAGGAAAAGGGTAGATTTCCCGATTCTGACTGTACCGCAATCTGAATTTAGAATGTATACCTGGTTTGATCTTCTATATTCTGATCTTCTGCACTCCCATTCTTGTAACCTTTCCATGTTATTGTCTCAGCATTTTACATTTCTGTTGTGTTAATCCATATATATATATATATATATATATATATATATATATATATATATATATATATAAAACACACACTGACAAAATTACTGTTTTCCCATGGAACATCATTAAACTTTCTTGTTTTTTTTCTCCTCCTCATCTATCTTTACAAATATTCTTCTCTTCTTTAATCCTTTACAGTCTGCATATCTTGATTACTTGTGTAGTGCTCTTTATTAAGTATGTCAATACTTTTTTTTTTTCAGCGTTCACTAGATGATTATCAAGAGCTTCTTTTTGTGGAGTATCCTCTCCACGTAGATGTACTCTTTCTAGTATTTGCTCCAGCACAGTCACTTTCCCTCTTTTCTTTTACCTTCCATAAAGTAATCTTTCTGAACCTACTTTTGTCATCCATAAAACTTGCCAATATCTTTATTATTGCAATTGCAACCACCGACATAACACCCCTGGCAAAAAAATTTTATTTTTTTTTTTAATTTCTTAGTATTTTAGCCAGCTGCTTTAACTTCATTTACACCCAAGTTATTTTCACCATTTATTGCAATCTTGCTTTCCTAATATGTCATCCTTTATGTTACTTCTAGTTTCATCTCTCGTAATGGAGAGCAATTACTCACATCATGGAATACATTTTCTCTTTAAAACTACTGCTAACCAAGTTTCCATTCTACTGACTGAAGGTCATCACTCACGTCAGTCTAGTCAGCTCAAAATAGCTTTTTTTCCTTAATCTTAGGAGAAACGCTTACCACCAGAGGGATTTCCCATATCTGGCTTATTAACTTTCTGCATTTTCCAATGCTTCACACTCCCAGTGGTTTCCACACCTCTGGGTCATCTCTGTAATTTTCGGTATTATGGCAGCAGTATTTTCAACAATTACAGACATCTTAAAAGCCAGGAAATGCTGTTTGTTAACTTTTTGGTATTAGTAACTAATGTTGAAAATGTGTATTTGTAAACCCTTTTGTATAAATTTCTCTATTTCTAGCACACATTTTAAAACTCTATGCATTTAAGTGACATCTGTAGTTATTAGAGTAATATTAGATTATAAAATACTCCAAAAACACGCCCTTACACCTTACTCTTGGTATTTTTGTTTCCACTGGACATATTTAAGATTCAAGGACTTCAAACATACAAATCTTCTTTAATTGTATAAGTTTAAGTCTAATGGTATTACATATAGAGCTGATACTATTAAGAGTTATGTAGAAAAGTTTTACTCACAACTTGACAAATGTATTAACTTGGCAGTCACAGCAAATGTGGACATTTAAAAGCAAACCAACATGGTAATCTTTGAACATTCATAAACTAGGTAATAAAAGGAGGAAACTCCTAAACTCCTTATATAGCAGAACAAGTAACCCCCACATTAAGGAAAACATCAAACAACTAGATAAGAAACTAAAAAAAGGACATACGAAAGATGAAGACATCCCTTGAACTCTAAATAACTGCAGAAGCCAAAGACCATTACAAATCTTTATTCAGTTATGTCAGAAAAATAAGAAATAACACCCAGCATTGCACTGGGTTTATTTATAATTGTACTAATTACTCTGATCCAATGGATATTGCCAACATACTGCAGAATACATTTAGTGCCAACTTCTCACCGAGACATCTATTCCAAACCCACATACACCTGAAGGAATCAAGCTATCAATCTTCATGAAAAATCATGCACTGAAGGCCTGTCATCATATCCATTTACCTAATTAATCGCACTTAAACATTGGTAGGCCCACTCCATAACCTCTTCAACTTGAGCCTAACAACTGGCTTTGTTCTGCAAGAGTAGAGTGCAGCTGTCGTGATCCTACTCCACTTGGATGGCCTCACCATAAACTCCAGGAATTACAGGCCCATCTGCCTAATGAGTCGTGTACGCAAAGTCTTGGACTGTATCATAACTGACCTAATTAACTATGATTTGTTTTTTACTTTACATTTACCAGGGTAGTGCACTGATCACAGATGACCATTTGCAGGTACTGCCTAAGTAAAAATCATTCAAAAATGTTATGACTTGATCTCTAGCAGTTTGGCTTTGTCAAGGACAGATCCTGTCTTATGAGACTTGTGAACAACTTTGAGAGGGTTACTAAGGTTGTAGACTATGGATAAGCTCTCCACACAACATACTTGACCTCAGCAGGGCATTTGATTCACTACCACATGCAAATTTAATAAAAAAGTTGAAGGAGCTCCATATTGACCCATATGTGATTAGGTGGATAGCCAACTGGCTTATATACAAGACATGCAGAGTACAACTAGGGGATGCATCCTCTGAGAGCATGGAGGTGATCAGTGGAGTCTGCAGGCATCCTTGTTTGTACCTCTGCTGTTTGACATCTTCTCCCAAGATCTCCACTTATCAAATGAGGATTTTTGGTTAACACTTTTTGCAGATGATTGTGAGTAAGGCCCCTCTGACATACACGCAGTCGAGTAGGAGCTTCAATTGTCAGTAGCTGGTGTACCAAGAATGAGCTCAAGCTCACTGCCAAAAAGTATAACATTGTGGCATTTGGTAATCACCCCTTAGCTCCAGCTTGTAGCATAAATAACATATCACTTTAAAAATGAAAAGTCATAAGAAATCACGGTACATGGATGGACAGTTCCCTTATGTTTGATCACATTGCAATAGTGGTTTGAAAATCCTTTTATCTTGAACAGCTCATAGCAAAAGGTATTTCTTCCAGATCTAAAGAAGTTGTCACCTGCTTGTACTCTGCACTGATTAAACCCATTATTGAGTACAGCTCTCCTTTGGGATTTACCTTACTAAGCATACCAAGCATTTTAAAAGACCAAAGAAGTTTGTAACTAAAGAAGATAAGGGGCTTAAAAGATCTGAACTACCAAGAAATACTGGAAGCTTTATCTCAGTATTCAGTTTCATATGGACTGTTTAGGGGTGATCTGTGTGTTGCTGAGGAACTCTTATACCTCAGTAAATCAAACAATACAGGTAACACTAGAGTCAGGATATCTAAATCTTCTCTTAAAATAAGACAAGTAGGAAGGATAGATTTGTCACGCAGAGCCTATGCTTTCTTTGGAACAAACTCCTCCTTCAGTTTAAGCCGTGCAACACACAATTTGCCTTTAAAAAGGAGCTGATCATCTGAATGGGTATTTATAAATTCATCCCTGGTATTACAGGCCTGGACCTCCCGGTAAAGAAAGACATGGCCTAAGTAAGAGTGGGTACTGGCAAGGCAGAAATGGCCTTGCGGCTTAGTTGCCTTTTAAGTACTGTGACCCTAATATTCATTTGTTCTGACTCTGCTTTAGAGGTTAGCCCTTAATTTCAGACAAGTCCATTTCCATCCTTTTTTGGATAAATATAGAATGCAGTGCCGTCAAACACTAACAGACCAGCCAAGCTGCTGCATAGAGGTGTATTAGTGATTTTAGGGAGTACTGAGTGTAAATGTTCATTTCCAGTAGTCCTTAGAGTCTGTTAATCCCTCCACCATACTGTTCTTTATCTAAACAGGAAGCTGTTAGATTACTGTGCATATTTCTAGTCCTGCAGTGTATTTGGTTCAGTTTTGTTCCTGTTCTTCATGATTGTATTCGGGGAAGTGTAGCTGGCTTTAGTTTGTGAAGGTATGTCCTGATGGGGGAGGTGTGGAGATGGGTTCAGTATCAAAGGTGTTGGGATTATTTGTAGACTGTGCAAGGTGTATTACAGATGCTGGAGTTGTTTAAAAAGAAAGTTACTGTGTTAATAAAATGTGTATTGAATTGGCCACCAGTGCTGTCACTGGTGCAGTTAGTGGAAGCCATTTGTTTGGTGTTGTGGCCAGGATGTATACATTTGTGTATGAAGTACCAGAAAAGTTTGTGGTTGGTCTGCTTATTGTATTGGAAGTTTGTATAGTATGTGTTTTGTCAAGTTTGGTCATACGTTTTGTTCTGTTTCAGTTTTTTTTTTATAGAAACATTTAAAAGACAGGGTCTTATGGCATCTTAGGGATATTAGGAATAGAGATCCTAAGAATGCACTTGCTCTTCATGTTTCATCTAACCCCACACATAGTTTCAAGGTCAAGGCCATTGAAAATGTACTTCAGACTGTTAGACAAGGTGATGTCAACAACCGGACTGAAATTCTTGAGATCAGCTGGATAACCAACATGAGAGCTGATCGTTGCCCTGGGCTGAACAATTTGGTTCCGCTTAAGCCCATATTAAAGAGAAGCTGGCTTTCTATTGGCCCAAACAAGGAGGCTGGGTTGTTCTAAGGCTGGTGATTGGAAAGCCTCTCATTGGAAGAAGTGAAGGTGTGGACTGAATATCGGCATCTTATGTACTTATGTTTCTTAACTTAGAGAGAGAGCAGAAGGAAAATTACGATCTGATGAAGGCAACTGAGCCGAAAACGCTTATCGGAACAGATTTTAGCAGCTCTCTACTTGATACTCTATTTTGCATTTTGCCTGGATTTTTGCTAGGAGTTTGTTTTAAGTTCGTCTCCATTAAAGTTGTTTTTAGTCATTTTAACTGAGCAAGCCATGGTGGTTAACCAAGGACTTCCACTAATCATTTGAACACTTTCCATTCGGTTACCTCTAGCAGTTTTAAAGTGTATTTGTTTTCTTAGTTTGGTATTGTGGCCAGGATGTGTACGTTTGTGGATGAAGTACCATAAAAGTTTGTGGTTGTTCTGCTTATTGTATTGGAAGTTTGTATAGTATGTGTTTTGTCAAGTTTGGTCATGCGTTTTGTTCTGTTTCAGAGGTTTTTTTTATAGTTTTGGAGGCTGGACTCGAGTTTGTTTGTTTCCAAGTATTCCAAGCAATGTCTCTTTCTTTTATTATTGTTTTGAGTTTCCTGGTTGACCAAGGAGCAGGGTTTGCTTTGTTTGTTTCTTAGTGGGGCATATTGATTTAGGGTGGAGTGCATCATTAAAGTATGTGACAGCATCATCTAAAAGGCGATCATAAAGGCAGTTGCAGTTAATGTGTCTTAAGCTGGCCATGGTGGAGGACCTAGTGCAGCCATCCAGTCCCCTCCACATTTTCCAGACTTGGCCAACATGTCCAAGAAAAAAAAGCTTCCTTACTAATGAAGGAACCCATTAAAGCATCACACATGTTTTATCTCCTCATGGTGTTGGCTGCATCACCCTAAATTATATCTGTTCTGGCCTATTAGTTGTAATTCGTACTACTGTTAAGGAGCTGCTTTTTTTTTTGAAGGGTTACATTCTAACTTCAACCTTGTGTGGAGAGCTGCCATCAGGCATCAGTGGTTTCAAGATTTACCAGTAGCTTAACTCTTCTTAGACCTTCCCCAAGAAAGGGCTGTAGTTAAGAATCCAAACTATGTTGAGTCATGTTCAGTGGCATAGAAAGAGAAGGCCGTGACTGCACTGTAGGTGACCCAAAATTGATTGGCAGCTCAAGTTTATGTAAAAACTCATCAGGGAGGATGGGAGTGAGCGGCTACTGCCAGCTTGCCCAACCTGAGGAGAGGGAGGCGGCTCTGACTCACCATATGGGTAACACCTAATGGGAGTATTAAGTCTTCACCTAGTGGATTTCCAGGGCAGTTTAGACTTCACTGCTGTCAGTGCACTTGCAATATGCACCTGGGAGAAATAGGTGTGCAAAAGCCCTCTTGAGAAGTGGTGATTGTAAGCTTATAGAAGCCACTAATGGTGGAGGGGGAGCCCCCTCCCTACCATCCAACTGCACATAGGTAATGTAATCTGCAGAGCTGTTGGGGCAAGTCAAGGTTTTACTCTTCAAAAACAAACAATATGAACTATCTATTCTTCATTACAAGGCAAATAACTTTATTTCCTCCTTTTGTGGTTCCAGTGCTAGTGGAAGAATTCAGCAGTTCCTTTATTACTTCTTGTACATAAATTTCAAGATGTTGAGTCTGCAAGACATGTACCTTTGTTACTGTTAGACATGTGGATGGTGTCTCTGTTTATGATCATGCATTTTGGCATATAATTTTCATGCCTGAGGCTTACAAAGAGGTTCCTTCAGTGTTCTTCAGGTGGGTACCACTGTCAGTACTGATGATGGATTTTGGTCTACACCCAGAATGTTTCCAGCTTATTGTACAAGGCCATTCTTTTTTAATGTATATCCATTTTGCAGCTTGCATGCACACAATAATGACTGGTAGGCTGATCTTGAATATAGCTGCTGCATCTGATTTCTATTTGAAACCATGTAACATTACTACGGCTTCTTCAGTTTAGTAGAAGCACTCAAGAAACAAAAAACACAATGTGTTTTCAATAAAAGAATCTCCTTTTAACTCGCAGCAAAACTTGTAAAACTGCACACTCATCTCACAAAGGACGTCCACCCCTCCAAATAGGAGCATTTGCCTGAAATCAGTGTCTACACCCATGGGTTATAATTATTATAAAATTAAGGTTAACCATGCTAATGCACATATTACAGCAGGTGTTCCCACTTGCACAAGATGCTGTATGCTCTTATCGCTCTCTGTTCCTCACCCAGATAGGAAAAAAAATATTTATTTTATTTTTATTTATTTATTTAGGGCGGCCACGGTGGTGCAGTGGTTAGCATTGCCACCTCACAGCAAGAGGTTCTCTGGTTCGATCCTCGGCTGGGATGCCTTCTGTGCAGAGTCTGTATGTCCTCCCTGTGGTCGCGTGGGTTTCCTCCCACATCCCAAAGACATGCTGCAGGTGGATTGGACACACTAAATTGGCCCTAGGTGTAAGTGCATGTGTGTGTGTGCCTTCTGTGGAAGGTTGGGCACCGGGCTTGCAGCTCGACACTGTAAAACTCCACTGCCAATCATGAGCAGACAGGTGATCCGCTGTGGTGACCCCTAACTGGAAAAAAACCAAAAGAAGAAGAAGAAGAAGATTTATTTTATTTATTTATTGCATTTGTTTACTGGGATAGTCCACTGGGCCATAGTAAGCCCATTTTCAGTGGAGGCCCGAGGAGAAAAGCTCAACAAAAAACATACAATAGATCACATAAAATAAGTCACATACAACAGATCACATTAAATAAATCACATACAGTAGATCAACATGTTTACTTACATTGTCGGAGTAACAGTTCAGTACCAGTATTAGCTTATAATAGTAGATAACATTATACAGAATATTGTGGGTTGTGTAGTAACCTGTCACAGTCGATAGGGTCAAGCAAACCTAGTATCAGTAATCAATAGTTATGATGTCTAGTGCTAAATATAGGTGAGCAAATAGAGAGTTAAGTGGGTGATTTGAGATAGAAAGTTGTAACAAAGTGGTAAATAATAAAGGTGTAAAACATAGTATTAGAAGAGGGAGTCACTAGCATGCTTTCAGCAAATATTAACTGTTAACCTTATGAAAAAAGTACTCTGGCTATTCTTAAATCAACAGCCCTATATTTAATGCATTAAAGTACTGAGGCTGCTGGGGAGGCAACTACATGTATTCACTTCCCACAGTTTCAAACGTTACTCTTACTTTTTTTCAGTGAAGTTCTTGCCAATATCCTTTTAAAGGTTAATTACCTTGTATCTTGCAGATTTCACTCAGAACAGTTTCAATTAATTGCTTGCCCGTGTCTTTTTAAAAGGTACATACCATTGTCCATTTAGTTTTCATTTGAAACACATTCATGACTAATTTGCCTGCACTTGCTAGTCGCTTGTCTTCAGCTAAAAGCAGGTGCTAATGGACTAGAAAACTGCTTAGGAAAATGCAAGAAAGAATATTCAGTGTTCATCATATTGATCTCTGCTGCAGTAGCCTTATCTGCATGTGATACATCAGTCAGCCAGCTTCCAAAGCTTCAGGGCACCTTTCAAGGGCCAAAGTCAGTTTGAGGTGAGCTGACTAAAAAGACAGGATTGGGCACCAAGTCCTTCAGAGCTCTCCTGCCTCTGAAGAGTAAACTCCTTGGCAGTCTTTTGAAAATTGATGGTCGGCTTGTGCTGTTCCTTTGCTGGGCAGACCCCTTTGGGGAAGGACCTTCCACTTCATAATTTTTATTTTATTTTTTTGTACTTTCCTGTTTAGGAAAGTTATTTTTAAACTAGGAATATGTTTTAATGGACTATCATGAGACTTAACTGTGCTTTTAAAACGTGAGCATTCTTTTTTCCTGCCAGTTTAAAAGTTGTTTTAAAGTAATTGAAAGCCATTGTTTCTATGGTGAAACTGTGTTTATTTTAGTCTTTAGAGATGGCAAAGTTTTTTTTTTTTTTTTTTTTTTTTTTTTTTGTGGGGAAAATTACTTTTAACAACTAAATTTTACCAGCTTTTGCTGCTTGTTTTCTCCAGGAAAGAGTCACAGTTTTTGACTTGACTATGGAACAAGCTACTGGTCCAACAGTCAGTCCTTCTTCCAACCACAAGAACAAGTTACGCAAACCACCTTTGCTAACACAGCAGGCTAGCAGATTGCCTCATTTGCAGGTGGATGACTCTGCTGTGTCATATCTACTTATCTTTACCCTGGATCCCTCTGGTGTAGCACCACTTAGCCACTATGGACTGGTGGTTAGCCATGTCCTTCTTCAGCTGTTGGGATCCCATCAGTGGGCAAAGGAGAGCCACCCTCATCAGTTTTGGGGAAGGGAGCAGTGAAGGCTTCTCTGTATAGTCAGAATGTTGTGCCAATCCCTGGAGAAGCTGCTGCTGCCATTAGTAACACTGTTGGCCCCAGTTTTCCTGTCAAAAAGAAACAGAAAACTAAAAATGTATTTATTGTTCCTCAAGAGTTTAATTCAGGCAACTGATCTTTCTTATAAGGTGGCTTCTAGTAAAGGAAAGAGGGATACCTCTTTTCTTGAAGAAATTCAAGAGTCTGAATCTGGACAGGAAGATGAAGGGACAGATACCCAAGTTTTCTGATTCAGGCTCAGGAGTGCTCAGTTTCTGATTATCTCTGTGGGGGGTTTACTTTCTCTGAGACTATTTCCAGAATGCATCAGTCTTTTCAGTGGGAGAACATTCAAGTTTCTCAGTCCCTAAGAAAATACTTTGAGCTGTCACAGAAGGAATTTTCAGAGCCTTAGTTCATTCTCCCAGTTCTGTCAGCTCTGAAGGATGGTGTGCATCAGTGTCTGCAATTTTCCTGATAGCCTGCTACCCCTAATAGGCATACAGAATATATGAAGTTCCTTAGTCTTTTACATTTTTATATATTCTCCCCAAACCTGACCCAGCAGCTATAGCTTTAGTTAATCTTAATATTGCCAAACATTTGGTTAATTCCAATCCTATTCTTTCTGGCAAGGATAAGAAGATTATTGACAAGTATGGTAAAATGTGAGCTACCCCAGCTTTTATTTTCAGGCTCATGTTTTAGTTTATTCTGACTAATTGTGAAAGTATGAGAAATGTTTTATCAGCAGTTTTCTCTTGTGAGGAAAAAGATGCTTTAAATAATTTAGTTTCTTCCATTGAACAAGTCACTACTCATTGCTTACAGTGTATGTTTATGACTCAGGTGATAATTCTTCCAGGGCTAATGGCCACTGGTACTGTTTCGAAGAATTTTGTCTGGCTGCATTCTCAGAACCTTCCAGATGATGTGAAAAATGTGATTTTAAATTCTCATTTTAATAGACATTTAGTTTTAGTTCATCTGCTGTAGAGATTATCAAAACGTTTGATAAACGGGTTAAGTTGATACAGGGAATCTCTATTTTTTCAGCTTTCCTTTTCCAAAATTTTGAAGGGATTCTCTAATCCATCATTGAATTGTGGCAAAAACAAAGTAAACAGTCTCAACAAAATATTGGTAAACATACTTTTAAGAAGAAATGGCATGGAGGTTACAAAAAGAGTTCAGGATCTACCCCCATCCTCAAAATCAAGGATAGTCCAAACAAGTCAGAATGACTACTTAAGGAACATTGTCCCTTCTCCCACCCTGTCATCCCTTTTTCCTTCAAGAAAATCGAAATCTCCATTGTTGTTTGTCTTAGGCAACAGGTAGTTTCAGACAAATGGGTTCTGAAGATCATTCATCAAAGTTTCAGATGGCAGTGGGAGGAAATCCATCCTTTTCAGGGGTAATTCCTCATCTACCAGACCAAACCCATTTATTCCCCTAGTACTTCCGAAGTATGCTGTCCCAGGAAATTGTAGAAACTGTTTCACCTTCTCATCTTGGGAAATGTTTGTATTCATGGATGTTTTTAGAGCCAAAAGAAGAAAAAAAATGCTTGGAGACCAGTTCTGGATCATTCTTTCCTAAACCTGTTGGTGCTAGTGCTCAAATTCAAAATTATGTCACTTTACAACCCGTTACCTTTTTTTCCTCATTCAACTTTCCTGGTAATATTAGATTTAACTTGACATTGAATCCCTGTTCCTCTTGATTTCAGGCATTTCTTAAAGTGGTGTGTGTGTGTCTGGATCCTTAAACCCAGATCTTCCCTTCTCCCTCAGACTTTGGATGGGAAGCAGTTTCAGGAGGAATAAAAGTGTAAAGTGTTTGGAACACCAAGGACAGTTGCAGGCACATAAATGTAAAAGAGTTTCTTGCCCTAATCAAGGCACTCAACTCGCTGAATCATCTTTGGTCTCCAAGTTGTTACAGATAGTACCACAATCCTGTGGTACATCAAAAAGCAAAAGGGAATCAGGTTTTACCCCTTTTGCAGACTAGCCATGTTAGCTTGGGAAGTAGCTTCACAGAGTAATCTCACTCTACAGACATCCTACATTCTATCAGAGCAAAATTGTATGGCAGATGAGTTGAGCAGGACAGGGCAGACCCTCTCAAATAGAAACTAGATTAGATGGTTTTACAAAATTTCATCCATCTATGGGAAGTTCCTCACTCAGACCTATTTATGTCCTATCTGAAAAATCAGCTGGCATGTCCTGCTCCAGGAATCCATGCAACAGGTGTGGAAGAAGGATGCCTTGTCTTTTACTTGCACAGGAATGTTCCTGTATGCTTTTCCATCATTTTCACTGGTATCCAGGGTACTTCCAAAAATTCAGAAGGAATTCTCCAAGAGCATTGTGGTGACTCCCTTCTGGCCCATGCAACAGTGGTGCTCTCTTTTTTTAGAAGTGACCAGGGCTGTTACCATACACTTCCTTACAGAGTGGATCTACTCAGCAAGATTAGGGTGTTTGATACGTCCTGACCCCAATAAACTTCAGCTAACTGCCTGGATGATAGGGTCTTAATTTCCTTTAGGCGATTTTTACTAAGGACTTGCAGCAGGTAGTAATGGAGGCAAGAATGCCTCCTACTAGATAATCATATGTTAGCAAACAGAAAATGTTTTCTAGTTAATGCCAGTAACATAACCAGCACATATTCACAGCTACTTGTTCTCTGATTTTACAGTATTTTTGTCAGTTACTATCCTATGGCATTTCTTACTCTTCCATCAAGGTTCATTGTTCGGTCATTTCAGCATGTCTGCCCATGGAGCCTCCCCTTGCATTTTATGTTAAAATGTTCTTGAAAGGGGGTTTGCAAAACAGGCTCCTCCTTGGGCTCTTAATTTTATGCTAGAGAAGCTGACACTTGCTCCAGCTGAACCAGCTAACCTGACTGACTTCAGGTTCTTAACATGGAAAACAGTTTTACTGATTGCTCTGACTTCTACAAGAAGGGTGTCTGAGTTGCAAGCTCTTATGGTGAGTCAACCCTATCTCATTTTCCACAGAGACGGGGATTTTTTTTTTAAATTGAATCCTCCTTTAATGCCAAGGTCGTATCTGAATTTACTTTAAGCCAAACTCTCCATCTTTTAATTTTCTTTCCTAAACCTAAAAATGGGAGAGGAAGGATGCTGCATACCTTGGATGTCCACTGAAAACTTTGGTATCTTGACAGAACTAAATATTTCATATCAATTGTTGATTTCTAGTGAAGGTAAGAAGTAGAGACAGAACAAAATCTTTCATATCAATTATTGATTTCTTGTGAAGGTAAAATGTAGAGACAATCTGTGTTAAAACAGACTATTTCAAATGGTTATCTAAGGCTATTTTTGTTATACTCATCACCACAAAACTATTCCAGGCAGGGTCAAGGCCCACTGTACTAGGGCCTTTGCTTCAGCTATGGCTTTTTGGAAAGGGCTGGATTCTAGAAGTATTCTAGATGCAGCAATTTGATCTTTCGTACATATGTTTACAGAGCATTACAAGCTTTATTTCTTTTCCAGGTCCAGATTAGGCTTTGCTAGGACTCCTCTCCGGGTGTTCTGGACCCTTCTTCTTCCACCCCCCAAATGTAGTAAGTTAGGGTAATCTACCCATATAGCTAAGGCTAATGCAGCAGTGATCAGCATAATGAATATAGTACATTTTTGAGAATAAACCTAAGATAACAGTAGATGTTCGAAAGATCACTGCTGCAGTAGCCACTCTCCTCCCTTCATCCCCCTTGTTTTTGGTGTGTTGTTTATGCCAGGGTGTGGATATTTTTTTGTTGTTGTTCCTAGCATTGTCCTTTCAGGGCTCAGCCTCCCTATGTATGTTAGTATGAACACTCTGAATGGCTGGGAGCCCACTCTTGTCTTTTTAGTCAGCTCAGCGCAAGCTGACTGATGGTTTGGGTGCTTAGAAGTTGCCCTGAAGCTTTGGAAGCTTAGACTACTGTTATATCCTTGGCAGGATAAAACCCATATAGCTTAGGATATTGCAGCATCTATCATTTGAACATCTACTGTTAAGTTACACAGGTGTGCTTTTTCACATTTCCATCATATTCTCTTTTTTTTCGAAAAAAAAAAAAAGTACTTGTCTCTAGCTTAAACCAAGATCATTTATCTAGATATCCAACTCTGTAAAAGCAGCAGACATTAGTTTTATATGTGGTCAATATACAGGTGTGTCCTCCCAGCGACCAAAGATCACAGCATTATGTTAACTTAACCTTGATTCTTTCCAACCTTTCTTAGCCTGTACAGTGTAAAGTATGAAAAAGTACTTTCTTGCTATAATACTGTTCGCAGCATATAACTAGTCACTGATAAAACTCAACTGCCTTCCATTTAAAATAGTTTTGACTGCATATTTAACAGAATTGCTTTACAAGATAGCATGCAATTGACTTTTCTTCTGTGTGTTACACAGAGAATTATTTTCCACAAACACTCTGGTGTCCCCAAGTTTTAATACTTCTCCCTTTTGCCACAATTATGCCATGAGCAACTTTTACTGCTGTATGATTTCAAGTGTACTAATATAGGTGTCATTTGGTTTCTCATAGCCATATTTGCGGCATGCACATCATGTGACCTCTCATTTATCAAATCCTGATGTGAAGCAGCAGTCCAAATGCTTGTCTTTTCTTTCAAAAAAGGGATGTTCCTTCCATTTTCTCTGGTGTTGCAAAAAAATATGATGTTATGGTGTCTCTATCTAGTCTTCCTTCTTGCTGGTGACTCGGCCGCATTCTAAAGCTTGAGAGCTTCCACTGGCTCAAGGCTCGACTTTATCCCAACATGCCTAGTTAGAGTTTCCCAGATCTTGTTTGCCGCTTGACGCTTCAGAATTGCCGATGACTGGCTCAGGCTAAGTTATACTCTTTTTCTACTTATTTTATGTAAAATGTTATTTGGTAGCATAGTTATCACTGTAGATCAGTAGAATCTGGTGTTTGCCTATCCCTCTGTCTGTCACCTTCTTAGTTGCTGTTTATTGTTGAGGCCATCATTTCTTTACCTATCAGGCCTACTTTTTCTCTTCTTTTCTAACTTGCGAATCTGTTTAAGTTAGAGGATTCGTCCTACACTTTCAGCCCGTTTTAGGTAGAGGGCTTTGTCTTATTCCCCTTCTCTACTGTTGGTTTAAGGAGCTAGACATTTAAATTATAGGCATCTCCTCGGTTGGAGGAGGAGTTGTTTGACTTAGAGACTCTCCTCCTTCTGCTACTCTCCCTTTTCAAAAAAAAGTCTTTGCTCTCTATATTTTGGCTGAGTGTTTCCTTCCTTTTTCCTACTATTAGCTGTCTGTTACAGTACCTTGTTGTTGTATTTTTTAGTAAATATGTCTAAGGAAGCTTTGAAAGAATCCAAGCCTTCTGGATTCAAGAAGTTGATTCCTGCACCCAAAATATGTCTCTAACTGATGGACATACTTGCGTATACTGTTTGGGAGCTGTTCACCTGCAGGACTCTTGTTCCATCTGTCATGGTTTTAGCTCTAGAGTCCTGCAGGAGTGCAAGAACAAGCTAATTTTGAGAGAATTATTGAAAGGGCCTTTTGAGGCATCGAAGGAAGGGAATCAGGCAGGAAAATCTGACAAACCCTTCAAGTTGGCATCTTTGTCTGCTCCAGCCTCGGAACTGTCGAAGGATAAAGACAAACCTTCATGTTCATCAGATCCAATGTCTGTCGGGTCCGACAAGGCTTTATCTCCTTTGGTTCCATCAGTGTCCTCGGAACCGTCTAGGAGCCATAAAAGAACCAGGTCTCCATCCTTTGATCCGGTGCGTTCCGTACCACAGTCCCCACTTCTCCAGTCTGTGGTGGGCAGTCCCCGATCGTCCATGCATTCTTTTAGATCATCCAGGAGCCTTTCGGATGACTATGTGGAGAGGGTGGTGAAGAGGCTACTCAGAACACCAGCCTTGGCTAAAATTTTATCGAGCCCAGCCCATATGAAAGTGGAGCCGACTGTCCAACCTACTTTGTGGTCGATTCCTCCTTTGACTCACCTTAGTTCAGAGCCGGAGCGCATGGAGGTCATTGTGGTGGAACCATCGGATCCGAAGACCTCGGGTCTTTCGGTCCGACATCTGCTCCGATCCTGTCGATACCACCTCCTCTCGAGGGATCTGGCTCCGAGGGGGAGAGCAGGATTGGACCCTTGTCAGATCCTACTCTCCCTCTTGGAGCTTCAGCGCAGGTGAGTTCAGTGCCTACATCGGCCTCAGAGCCATCACCCTTGGTTCAGGGGAGATCTCCTGGCTTTTCGGAGCCGGGGACTCTATCGGGCCGGGATCATGGTGCCTTCGAGGTGATGAGTGTGCTGTCCTCTCAGACCACTTCACTCTCGGCTGCAGTTGCTCCTTCCCTTTCCATGTCTGTGTCCACCTCTGAACCACCCTTCCTTCCCAAGCGTAGGGAACCAATGCCCCAGAACACCCCTTTGGGTGACTCTCCTCATTCCAAAACCTCTCCAGAGCACCCCTCGGATGTCTCTCGGAAGAGGACTTGCAAGAGGAAGCATTTGGACTGCCCTGAGTCTCTGACATCGGACATGGACATGGAGGACTCAGAAGGGTCCCCATGGTCCCCCTCTGAGGATGTCTCTTTTTCAGACATCCTGGAAATCCTCAAGCAGAGGGATGGCTGGAAATCCCTTTCCCGATCTGAAGACGAGTCTGTATACCTAGATGTATTTGGTTCCTAACCCTCCACCTCTTTGGTGTCTCTGTCGTTCAACCCACTGCTAGGTGTAGTAAGTCAAAAGGCATGGAGCTCCCCAGAATATATGGAACCAGTTCCACGGAGGCCCAGTAAGTTTATCACTGCACCGGATGACAAACCTTTCCTGAGTAAGGTCATGCCAATTGATGCTATGGTGGTTGTGGCAGCCACAAAAAGGAATTGGCAGAAACTTCTTCTGTCCATCCACCGAACAAGAAGTCCCATACGGTGGACAGATACAGGAAGTGTATGTTTTCTTCAGTGGCCTTCACCCGTAGGTCACTGAATTATTTGTCCCATTTTACTCGTCTCCAGAGGGATCTCCTGAAAGAGCTAGGAGATACTGTACAGGATCCTACAGCTGTGGGAGCTTCAGACAGGGCTGCTTCCCAGCTTGCGACCTTATCTTCTGTAGTTAATTCCTCCATGTGGCTTATCTGCTATGCAGCCGATGGAGCGAGCAGGGCAGCAGGCACAGGAGTCGCCTTACGGAAAGGATACGCCTTTGTCAGTTTGCGGAGCTCTTCAAGTCCTCTTTTACCAATGCCCCATTTGATGGCTTGTCACTGTTTGGGCCCAAGGTAAAAGAGATTCTCACCAGGTGCAAGTAAGACAGCAAAACTCTCTCTGCCATGGGAGTACATTTCTCCGCTCCTACTAGACCTTACCCCAAAGGTCAAAAAGGCGAGAAAATGTGGTTCTGGAAATCTCAGGGAGCTTCATCTGATGCACGTGGTGACTTTTCCCCCGGGGCAGAGGGGGAAACAATAATGGCAGATGCCGCTCTTGTGGCAGAGGGGGTCCAAAGAGTCAGGGCGACAGAAGTACATTCTTTGGTAGGCCCTTCCAGTGCTCCTGAAAGGAGACCCGCCTGTCCACCTCTGGAGGCAGTCCGGGGGCAGGTTGTTACTGTACCCAGAAGCCTGGCAAAGTATCACAAAAGACACATGGGTACAGTCAATAATATCTAGGGGATACAGCATTTCTTTCTCCATGCCACCTCTTCCCAAAAAACAAAAATCTATCCCAGATGTGCCACCCAATCTTTGGGTTCAAGGAACCCGAGAAGTTCAAAGGTTGCTAGAAGAACGAGTCATCCAAGAAGTCCCCGCAGACCAAATCAGATCCAGAACTTACTCAAGGTTCTTTTTAGTTCAAAAGAAGACAGGGGGCTGGAGGCCCATTTTGGATCTCAGCAGACTCGACAAGTCTATCAAGAAGACAAAGTTTTGGATGGTGACACTGCAGTCCATACTTCCCTTTCTGGGAAAGGACAATTGGATGTGCCCCATCTTTCTCCAGGATGCGTACTACCATATCAAGATGGACAGGCGATCCAGGAGATATCTACACTTCCAGCTGGGAGCCAGTCGCTGTCAGTTCAGAGCTCTGCCATTTGGTCTCACCACAGCCCCCAGGGTGTTCACCAAATGCATGGCAGTAGTCACGGCTCACCTGAGGCGTCTAGGATTCCAGGTGTTTCCATATTTAGACAACTGGCTACTTACTGCCACCACCAAGCATCGACTAACCGAGGCAAGGGACTCCACAATTCGCCTCTGCTCACAACTAGGCATCACTGTAAACTACGAAAAGTTTGCCTTGTTGCCCTCTCAATATATTACATTTATAGGGGCAGATTTAGATACAAAAAACATGATAGCAAAATTGCCTCAGGAGAGGGCGTCAACCATTTGACATCAGGTTTCAATCTTAATCCAGAGGAAAAGGATTCAGGCAAGATTTGTTCTCAAAGTCCTGGGCTCAATGGTGGCAGCAATAACACTAGTTCCCTTGGCATGCTTCCACATGAGGATATTACAGTGGCTCATTTTTGCTCAATGGTCCCTGCAAGATCTACCCATGTCACACGAAATTCTCATCACGGAAACCTGCAAAAAAGATCTAAGTTGGTGGCTTCAGGCTGCACAGGTGATGATAGGCAGGTCATTCATCCTTACCCAACAGGTAGCCACACTGACCATGGACTCTTCCCAGGTAGGGTGAGGGGGGCATTATCTGGGACAGACTGTTCAAGGAGCTTAGCAACAACACGAGTACCACTTGCACATCAGTGTCCTAGAGATGAGAGCGGTGCTCCTGGCATTGCAAGCACTCCGGGGCTCTCTACCTACAGGGACGATTGCAATTCAGACAGACAACATGTCGGTAGTATGGTACATCAGCAAGCAAGGCGGAACCAGATCTTACCCCTTGTGTCAAGAGGCTCTAAGAGTATGGCAGTGGGCAATGTCTTCTCAGCGCTTTCTGATTGCGATGCACATTCTGGGAAATCCAGTGTGTTAGCAGACAAGCTCAGCAGGGCTATCCTGATGCCTCATGAGTGGTCCCTGAAACAGGAAGTTGCAAACCAAATTTTTCACAAGTGGGGCCATCCTTGCTGCAGACTTTTTGCCAATACCAAATGTAGCAGCTACTTTGCCATACTCACCCCAATGGGGCAGTCACACAGGGATGCACTTGTTCATGATTGGCCCCCAGGACTTCTTTATGCCTTTCCCCCTTTTCCTCTAATACCCAAGGTTCTTCAGAAAGCAAAATCGTTGGGTTGCAAACTAATCCTCATTGCCCATTACTGGCCTCGTCAAATATGGTTCCCCTTCCTATGGTCCCATCTCCTGGAGGAGCCTTGGATCCTGGACTCAGTTCTAGAAGTATTCTAGAAGCAGCAATTTGATCTTGTGTACATATGTTTACAGAGCATTACAAGCTTTATTTCTTTTCCAGGTCCAGATTAGGCTTTGCTAGGACTCCTCTCTGGGTGATCTGGACCCTTCTTCTTCCACCTCTCGAATGTAGTAAGTTAGGGTAATCTACCCATATAGCTAAGGCTACTGCAACAGTGATCAGCATAATGAATATAGTACATTTTTGAGAATAAACCTAAGATAACAGTAGATGTTCGAAATATCACTGCTGCAGTAGCCACTCTCCTCCCTTCATCCCCCTTGTTTTTTGGTGTGTTGTTTATGCCAGGGTGTGGACATTTCTTTTTTTGTTGATGTTCTTCATACCACATTGCTGCAGTCCTAACACTTGGGTAGTCCGCTGTCCCAGTCGGCCCGAATACCAAAGTATAAGGCTGACGTCGGTCAAGGCGCATTAGTCTGACGTCAGGACGTCAGGGTACAAATGCGCATGACCGACTTCATTTCCTCAGTCTTTTTTGCCGCATGGTCCGATGCAGAAGCAGTTTTGCAAGTGCAGGTTGGCGTTCTGAGATTTTCCGAAGTCGGAGTTTCAGACCGAATCCAAGTTGGCTAAGTACCCCGTTGGGGAATATTTTGGTTTTTTCTTGCCTCAGTATTTTACCGGATGTCAGAAAAAGTGAATAACTGTATTTCTTGTGGGAAACAGATACCTCATAGGGATTACCATACCTTGTGTATACCTTGCTTAGGGCCTGAGCACGACGTTGTTGGCTGTCGCCTTGTGCTAGATTTAACAAACGCACTATAAAGAGAAGATTAGATTGTGCCAGGTTAGTTTTTGGGAAGCGGTGTAATTATAAAATGCCGTTGGATGCTCCGGCGCCGCTTCAAAAAGCGCAAGGACAAAACAGCAAAGCCTAGGTTGGAAGAACCGTCCGTCGGACGCCGGTTCTTTAGAGGGCTCGGTGGAGCCAGGGGTTCAGCCAGAAATTTCTTTGGCATCCCAGGAGAGACTTTATTACTGCAAGATGTGGCCTCTCAGGAGGTAGGCCAGGCGGCAGGGGCTTCTCAGGTAGCTGTTCTTCCCTCCCTTCCTAAGGTGGTTCGGCCCTCCCTGCTGTTTCCAAGGCTTCTCCCAGGGCAGGCCAGGTTTTGTTTCAGGTGTTACCCCTAGTTCTTCAGGGTCTGTACCTAAGAAGCATATGCTTAAGATGGCAGAAGATTTGATTACAATGATTAGAGGTTCTATGCCCCCTCCTGATAAGAGGCCTAGGGTGGAACCTGAGCTTGGGAGTTTTGAGCAGTGTTCGGATGCTTCTGAGTCTTCGGCTGAAGACTTGCAGGAGTATTCCTTACTCTGATTCTGATGTAGATGATTCTACTCCTTCTGCTTCTCCTCCTGAGGATTTTTCATTTTCAGAGACTCTTCATTCCATGAGGGAGCATTTTAAATGGGAAGGTCAGGATTTCTCTGATTCCAGGAAAAGGCTTAGGGAATTTTTGTTTCTTCCCAGCATAGGCCTTTAGCTATACCTCCTGTTCTAGATGTGGTGGAGGATGTTTTGCAGAGGCTTCTCTGAACCCTGACTCTTTGCCTCCTGCTCCAGTTAAACCGGATAGATATTATAGGGTGCCTGAAGCTCATAAGTATCTTTTAAGAGTCCTAGGGCAGACCCAGAAACTGTTTCACAGGGGCCTAAAGGTGTTAAGGCTTCTGTTGTTAAAAATCCTGTTCCTCCAGATAAAGAGGCAAGGGCTTTGGATAGATGGGGAAAGAAAGTGTATACTTCTTCCACTTTGGCCATGAGAGCTTTAAATTGCCAGTTTCACATGTTGAAATACCAAAATTATCTCCTTTCACAATTAAAGTCTAAGGTAGATGCTTTGGCGGAAGGTATTGAGTGTAAAGAGTTGCAGGATTTAGTTCATGTTTCTGAACAGGTGGGTAAGCATTCTTTGCAATGTGGTTTTGATGCTGTGCAGGCCTCTTCGAGGGTGGCTGCCACTGGTTCGGTTCTTCGCAGGCACGCCTGGTTGAGGGATCAGAATTTAGCTGAGCATGTGAAAACAAGGATTTTAGATGCTCCTTTACAATCTGATGTGTTGTTTGGTTCGCCTGTGGAAGCAGTTCTAAAGAAAATGGAAGACAAGGCTAAGTCTATGCAGACTGTTAAAGATTTTTTGCAGGTTCAGCCTCCGAAGTTTAGTAGAAATTGGCCTACCAAGGGGTGGACATATCCTGCTTATGATTCCCAGTCTAGGGGTAGGTCTAGACGTGGTAGAGGCAGAGCTCAAGGTTCTTTTCGGCCTAGAACAGGGAGTTCACCTGCTCAGTCTTCTAGTGAGGGCAGGGGTCAGTCCTTTCGTAAACAGACCCAATGACCTGCCTTTTCAGCTGCCAGAATCTTCTCGTCTGGCAGCACCTTTGGGAGGAAGGCTGGCACTTTTCAAAGAAAACTGGAGTTTAATTACCCAAGACAGATGGGTATTGGATATCATTCACCACGGTTACAGGTTTTATTTCCATACCTTGCCTCCTTTCAAAGGCATGCCAGACATTCCTCCTCAACAAAGGAAAGAGGCTCACAAGCAAATTTCTCTGTTGCTCCAAATAGGGGCCATTCAGCCGGTTCCTGTGCCAGAAAGGGGCCTAGGATTTTATTCTCGCCTGTTCCTAGTACCAAAAAAGGGGAACACGTGGAGACCAATTTTGGATCTGTCTATCCTCAACACTTATCTGGACATTCCCAAGTTCAAAATGTTGACGTTACAACAGCTTTTACCTCTGCTGGGCAAAGATCACTGGATGGTAACTTTGGATCTCAAGGAAGCTTACCTTCATGTTCCTATCAGACTAATTTGCAGGAAGTATCTGCGTTTCGAGCTGGGAATTCTCATTATCAGTTCTCTGCATTGCCCTTTGGCTTATCTACTGCCCAGAGTATTCACAAAGGTTCTGGCTCCAGTGATAGCTTTCTTCAGGCAAAAAGGAATACAAATCTATCCTTATTTGGACGATTGCCTGATTCTGGCTCAAGGAAGGGACGTGCTTCTTCAGCATTTGGAATATGTGATAGCACTGCTAAGATGCCTAGGGTATTCTGTGAACGAAATAAAGTCCAGTCTAGTACCCTCTCAAGACATGTGCTTTCTGGGTGTGAGACTGAATACAGCAACCCAGATGGCCTTTTTAACCCCGGACAAACAAAAGAATCTTTCTCTACTTCCATCAACTATCTCATCAGTCCGGGCTGACTGCAAGGACATTCCTTCAAGCCTTAGGGTTCATGGCATCTTGTATTCTGGTACTTCCCAATGCCAAACTGCATATGAGGAAGCTACAATGGTATCTCAAAAATGTATGGACACAGCACTGCCAGGATTTGGACACTGTCATTCAAATAATACCTTGCATTCAAAAGGAATTTTTGTGGTGGGCTCAGGAATGTCACCTAAACAAGGGACTCTCTGTGACCCGCCAGAGGCGAGTCAGATTCTAACGACAGATGCCTCAGACACAGCTTGGGGAGCTCATCTGAATGGAAAGTGGATACAAGACAAGTGGCCTGCCAGACTGCAGCATCTACATATCAACATGAAGGAGATGTTAGCAGTCCAGTTTGCATTACTGGCTTTCAAGGATTTACTTCTTCCAGGGCAGGTGTTGATTCTGACAGACAACACAACTGTCATGTGGTACATCAACAAACAAGGGGAACACATTCTTATCCTCTATGCAGGCAAGCAATGATTTTGTGGAAACTGCTAAGCTTGCAACTGAATCTTCAAGCAAGGTTTCTGCCAGGGGCACAGAACTCCTTAGCAGATGTGTTAAGCAGGCAAATCATGGATCCCCACGAGTGGAAACTGGATCTTCATGTATTTCAAACATTGACAGTGTCATGGGGAACTCCAGACATAGATCTGTTCGCTTCTCCACTAAACCACCAGCTGCCAAAGTTTTGCACGAAAAGGTTTCATCACACAGCCTGGAAAGTGGATGCTCTTTCTTTCAGTTGGAAAAATCTTCATGTGTATGCCTTTCCACCTCTGCCTCTCCTCCCAAAGGTACTCCTAAAGGTCAGACAAGACAAGCCAAGGATGATTTTAATAGCTCCAGATTGGCCTCGGCAGCACTGGTACCCATTGCTGAGGAGTCTGGTAAGGAAGCCTCCATGGCCCTTACCTTTGATTCCACACCTATTGTCTCAGAAGGACGGGCATCTACTCAATGTCAAGCTTCACTCTCTTCATCTAACAGCCTGGCATATTCTCTTTTGAACCATAGCAGGTCTCAGCTTCCTCAACAAGTTTTGAATGTGATTATGGAAGCCAGAAGACCTAGTACAAGGAAAGTGTACGCAGGAAAATGGAAGAGATTTTTATTTTGGTGTGCAGCAAAGGATTTGGATGTTTCTGAGCCAAATTTGAGTGTGGCTCTTCTATATCTTACTGAGTTATTGGACAAAGGTTTGTCTTTCTCTTCCATTAAGATTCATGCTGCAGCAATTTCAGCTCACTATGATTGTGACCCACCATTGTTTTCTCATCCTTTGTTCAAGCAATTTCTTAGAGGGGCAAAGAATATAAGACCCCCACGTAGAGCTCCTACTCCTGCTTGGGACCTCAATTTTGTGTTGGAGAAACTTACTCTACGACCTTTTGAGCCTGCGGCTACTGCTGAGTTGAAATACTTGTCATGGAAGACTGCTTTTTTGTTGGCCATTACTTCTGCAAGAAGGGTTTCTGAATTGCAGGCCCTTATGGCGGTTGAGCCTTTTTTGATTTTCCATAAGGATAGGGTATCATTACGTACTAATCCTTCCTTTATGCAGGTGGTTTCTAGTGTGGCTTTAAACCAAACTATTCATTTGCCTACTTTTTATGCAGATCCCCAAAATAAGGGGGAAAAGCTTTTGCACACTTTAGATGTACACAGGCAGTTGCGTTATTATTTAAGCAGGACTAAGGATTTTAGGCAGTCTCAGCAGTTGTTTGTTTCTTTTGCTTTGAGTTCTCAGGGCAAGCCTGTGTCAAAACAAACTATTTCTAAGTGGATTGGGTTTTGCATTGCATTTTGTTATTCCCATCATGGCAAGGAGATTCCAGCTGGGATTAGGCCTCATTCCACTAGGGCTACTGCCACTTCAACAGCATTTCTAAGGGGGGTGGCAACTAAGGATATTTTGGAGGCAGCTACTTGGAGTTCAGTGCATACTTTCTCTAAGCATTACCACCTTCCTCTCTACTCTAAATCTAGGGCTGGTTTTGCCACAGCTATTTTGCAGGGCATGTTGTCAGCTCCTGCTTCTTTATGATTTGCCAGCCTCCCTTACCTCTGCTTTGGGATTCTACCCAAGTGTTAGGACTGCAGCAATGTGGTATGAAGAACATAGTACAGTTTTGTACCTACCATAAATGTAGATGTTCGAAGATCCACATTGCTGCAGTCCAATTTACCCTCCCTCCTTCCCCTCTGCGTTTAGGGGTGGTTGTGTGGATGGGATTGTACCTTTCTGACTTTGTATATATATTATATATATATTTGGTACAGGGGTGTTTGGTGTGTTGTTGTTTTTTGGTTTGGCCTTATCTTTTTAGGGTCTTCTGACATCTGGGGCAAGAAAAGACTGAGGAAATGACGTCGGTCATGCGCATTTGTACCCTGACGTCCTGACGTCAGACTAATGCGCCTTGACCGACGTCAGCCTTATACTTTGGTATTCGGGCCGACTGGGACAGCGGACTACCCAAGTGTTAGGACTGCAGCAATGTGGATCTTCGAACATCTACATTTATGGTAGGTACAAAACTGTACTTTCCTAGTATTGTCCTTCCAGGGCTCAGCCTCCCTATGTATGTTCGTATGAACACCCTGAATGGCTGGGAGCCCACTCTTGTCTTTTTAGTCAACTCAGCGCAAATTGCCCTGAAGCTTTGGAAGCTTAGACTGCTGTTATATCTGGGTTCCTGTCACATAGTCGAACTTTTACAAGTTCAAAGAACATATGGTCGAGACCATAAGTTCGCATTTGTAAAAGTTTGAGCGTTTGAATGGAAATCTCCATAAGCGGAGGTTTCCATTTTGTTCAATGTGGTGCAATCTAGGAGTTGGTATATTTAATTAGTGGGGCCCCTGCTTACATTAATTTATTTTGTTGTCCGTTGTTTTTTTCGTAGTAGTTTTGTAACTTCGAACATAGTGGTTCGACCATTAGGTGTTCAGAGTTATGGAACTTCGACTTTGTGATATAGACCTGTTATATCCTTGGCAGGATAAAACCCATAGAGCTTAGGATACTGCAGCATCGATCATGTGAACATCTGCTGTTAAGTTACACAGGTGTACTTTTTCACATTTCCATCATATTCTCTTATTTTTTAAATCTTTTTTCTAAAAAAAATACTTGTCTCTAGCTTAAACTGAGATCACTAATCTAGATATCCAACTCTGTAAAAGCAGGGGAAGTTAGTTTTATATGTGGTCAATATACATGTGCGTCCTCCCAGCGACCCAAAATCACAGCATTATGTTAACTTAACCTTGATTCTTTCCAACCTTTCTTAGGCTGTTACAATGTGAAGTATGAAAAAGTACTTTCTTACTGTAGCACTGTTCGCAGCATATAGACTAGTCACTGATAAAACTCAACTATCTTGCATTTAAAATAGTTTTGACTGCATATTTAACAGAATTGCTTTACAAGATGGCATGCAATTGACTTTTCTTCTTCAAGTTGTGTTTCAAGTGTTGCAAAAAAATGAGTTTTTCTCTGTCTTTTACCTCTACTTTCTTTTTTCTTTTTTTGAACAGCCCGTTTTGGGAAGCCTCATGTTCAGCCAGTCTTTCCTTCGTCTCTGATTTCTTCAGTTTTATCAGCTCGTGTGAATAACTACTTATTCTTCTATTTTTCCAGTCTTTTGACATTTATGTATTTCTCCAGTGTACCTCAGAATGCATTTGATTTATTTTCTTTGGATTACTAGAAACCATCTCTTGTATTAAAGCTGAAACTCAACTGCTTTTTGATAAAGTGCTGCAAAGTTCTGTCCAACTAGAGCTGTTTCTTCTTCTTTTCTGGTTGATTTTCATTTAATTTCTCCTGTTGTCTTCTTTGTTGGCACCCAGGCAGTGTAATAACTAGACAGTATCAAAAATTTTCGTAAGTTAACTTTTACTTTAACGATTTCTCTTGTTTTCACACAGTGAACACTCTAATCAACACACTTCTCTGTTAGCAGCCATCTAGGAAGTTTTCTGCCAGTGATGATAAGCTTGTAGTTTATTAGTTCTGTGGATTTTTTTCTGCTCCCTCCCTTATTCAGTAGTGCCACATCTTCTGTTTCTCTTTTCTGTATTGGCCACTGACTTATTGAAAACCTATATCAGGGTTCTAACTGCACATTAGCTAGAGTTCAGTGAACTGTATAAGAAAAGCCCATTTGGTCAGTGTTCATTATACTTCCTTGGAGAAGCCACTTCTTACTGTCCTTCCTCATGTTCTCTCCTAGTATCTGTCTTGTACTCTTCCCCACTTTGCTGTACATCCTCCTTACCAGCGCGATGACCCCCTCCTTTTGCTTATCTTTGTAAAGATGGAAGCAGATTATTTATTCAGTACTTTGATTTTTCCCTATTCTGCCATGACCTTCCTGTCATTTTTCTCAGTCAGGCCAGGTCTATCTTGTTCTTCCTCGTCCTGCTCCTCCATTCCACTTTATAAGTAAGGAGACCTTTTTCCTCATTCTTTTTTCATGACCTCTTTCTTCCAGCTAACTTTCAGGTTTTAGTTTTACTGCCTTCACCTCCTTTGCCATATTTCTGCTTGCCTCCTTGGACTAAGCTTTTCGCTTCCCCAACCTGCCCATTTCAACACTTTTGTCCTGTATTCTAGCTTAATCAGTAGCCTCACTTTCATATATAGGTGCACCTCAAATCCTTATTCATAACACTGAATACTGCATCTCTAAACCATTCCCATAGCTTGTTCACTCCCTTAATTTGTTTTTAGTCCCCGAAGTCAACATTGACCATCTTCCCTAGCCCATCTTAATCCACTTTCCTAAAAATCTTTCATCATTATTTTTAGCCTTATGTTATTACCCTGTCCACAAAGTTGTAACTAGTTTAGGGTGAAGGAGTTGGACATGCTGGGCATCAGCTGTTGGGGGGGAATGATCAGCAGATGCCGAGTGGTCTCTAGTACAGTTCCAGTATTCAGAAATCAGTGTTGATACTGCTTTGTGGTCAGGGCTGAAATACTTCAATGCGTCTTGTCTGGTAGAAGGTGTAGGAAACCTCTTGTCAAATTTGTAGTGCAAGTGGTTTGCTACACATTTAGCGAGTGGCTTGCTTATTTCTGTTTCTAAGATTATTGATGTAAAAGTGGTGGTGCCAAATGCACCGGGAGCTAGGATAAGTAGATTCAGCTCTGCTGCTTCGCCTCTTCCACTTTAAACTGCACAGTGACATGATCACCATAACCTGATGGCATTTTATTGGATTTCCTTGATGCCCTCCACCTTGCTTAGCACAACATCCAGAATTGTAGGTTTTCTTTTTGTTGTTTTTCATCATTTGCCTGTAAGCCTTCATGGTCTAAACCTCAGTCAGCCTTTATTTCATCACTGCTATGTCATTCATAATCTCCAAGTTTGCTGCTGTCATATTTTAATCCATTGTTACTAGCCCCCCTACTTTTTTTTTTTTTTTGTTCAGTCTCTCTCCTTGTTCCTTTGATTTCTCTAGGGGCTGGACTACACTGCATCAGTCCACTAGCATTTTTTCATTTTTCTGATTTAATCATTTCCTACTCAGAATCCGTATATTGCATAGTTATGCTACCAAATCATTTTTATGAAACACTGTTATTTCTTCTTGTTCATTGTCCTTGGTGTCCTTCCTCTTTCCTTCCTAAGTACTAACCCCCTCCTCCTTCTGCTTTAGCTTAACGTTACTTGTATTGAAATGTACCTTTCCTACCAACTTCTGAGCAACTGTTTTCCATCTGTGCTAAGGTGGGACCTGTCCCTTCTGTCAGATTTCCTCCCATTCTCTTATAATTTTCAAACCCTTCTCCATTGATAACTACCCTGGCCAGTTTTTTCCTCATTTTGCTGGCTTCTGGCACAGGTAAAGCTTCTAAGAATGTTGTTTCCGTCCCTGTCTCTCTATTCAGGCATCTTTTTGCTATCTCCTCGGCTCATCACCATTTCAGTTGCCTTCTGTGATTGGCCGTTGGTGCCTGCTTGCACCACAGTGTATATCTGCCTGTCCTCATTAGTGGCCACCTTATGTCACTTTTTCTGCATCTTTCTAAATCTTAGCTCATAGCCACGTTTCATTGTAGTAATGATTCCATTGTCTCCCTTGCTAAGTTTCTTAACTTTGATGAGTGAGTCTGTGTCATCAAGTGATTTAATAAGTTTAATCCCTGCCTCCCTGACCAAGATCAGGTCAGAATAACCACGCCTTTTTTTTCCTTCCTGCCACAGCAGAGGAGGCACAAAGAAATGTGCCTATATCAGCCAATATATTGGGCTTTATAATCTTAAGGTGACAGAAGATCTTAGCCCCTTTTACATGCCTATACATGCCATTAATAGTGGGTAGCATTGTCATCTCACAGCAGCATGTTCTCCAGTTTGATTCTCAGTTGGGGTGCCTTCTGTGCAGAACCTGCATGTCATCTCATTGTTCATGTGGATTTTGTTTGGGTGTTCCAGTTTCCTCCCACATTGCAAAGGCATGCAGTAGGTGGATTAGACACTGTAAATTGGTTTCTAGGTGTGAGTGAGTGTGTGACTGCGTGTATGTGGTAGAGAAGGATGATCACGACAAGGCTAGCCACCTGGCTGTGTGATGTGATACCCCAACTCTTACAAAAATGGGAAAAAGAAGTTGATGCCAATACATGTACTATCATCATTATTATTATGAGAGACTACTTTAAGAAAAATCATCAAGTAGAGGTAACTGCACCTGTCTTTCTCAGTATTTCATATTAATACTTACTGCAAGGGGATAATCCCTGACAAATTTCTTTACAAAACCCAGATCTAACCTCTCTAGATAAAAAAGAATTATATGCAGTCCCACATGCGCGTACACACACCCACACACACACACACACACAGTAAAAAAATCAAACTTTCTTTCAGTGAAAGCGCTTACGTTCATTAAACAGTTGGATACTCCATTGCCTGCTCGTTTTCTTTCTTTGTTTCGGTTTTGCCAGTTTGGATTTTCGTTTTTCAGTTTGTGGACATGGCGAGCGGCTTGGATTTATCACAACCGTTATTTTCCCTGGATGGCTCTACAAATAATGGTTTTAACAGCACCTCTGAAGTTAATGCTGTGGGTGATTTAACACTCCTGGTACAAGAGTTGATGAAGAAAGTTGATTCTTTGTCTCAAAAAATCAACAATACGTAGTTGATTTCAAGAGATATCGGAGCACCTTGTTCCTCCATTCGTACATCTTCTGCTGAGTCGCCTATACCGGCTCCTGCTATTTCACACAGCACCAGGCAGCCTGTACAGGTTGCAATATCTTCAGCTAGTGTGGGTAACCACGTTTCTACATATTTGAACCCTGGCAGTGCAGTGGGTAACTTGGGCCTCCCTAGGCACACGGCAGCGGAAACATGTATTGCATCTAATACTCCTAGGGTGAGTGGCATTCCTACTACTGATTCCTTTTTAAGGAACGTTTCTTTTTTTTTTAACACCGATGTACCTCTTGGTACTGCTGTTATCAGTGATGGTGTTAATGATAATAACTTAATTGTAAACAACTTGAATGAGTTTGACCAAAAATTATTCAAGTGTAGGAAACTGCAGTTGGAAGTTTTCTACCTTGAGGAATGCATCCACAAAAAAGTTATTCCTAAAGGTTTGCGCTAGTGGTGCTACCCAGCAGGGCTTATTAATGGTTCTCCTTTCCACCTAGAACTTATAGCCCTTTTTGATAAACAAGGCATAGAGTTTTTGGGGTTGTTAATTAACAATTACAAATCCCAGATTGCATCGCTAAGGAGCGATTTGGACAAACTGGAAAGTGCCATCACAAATGCAGAAGATTATGCATGCATTTTTACCAGCATAGATGCTAGTTTAGGCAAGCTTATTGATGTCAAAAAGAAAAAACTATTGAGAGACCTCAACGACTACTGTAAAAGATGTGCTTATCCACCACCTCCCCTTGTTGGGAATTCACGTTTGAGTAATAACACTGATCAATTTGACCACTTGGGCCATAATGATAATGCCAATGGCATGGCAAATAATGGCACTGCAGACATAGTTCAACCTATTTGTCGCAGTGAACGCATTAAAAATAATCAACAACCTCAGGCACCTCAACATCCAGGACAACAGTATGATATACCTTTGAATGTTAATTTCCATCAGGATTTTCGGGAACCCAATGGGCCACAAACTCTTCATTCGAACAAACCAACCAACAACAGGAGACAGCCCCAGAACAGGAAACGCTACAACAGGAGGAGGAGATGAGTTCGGAATCACCTAACATTCTTTTCAGTTCTGAAGGGGATTTCAGAATCTGTAACTTTAGTTCCCTGCACATTGAGAAGGCTATGGTGGACTTTTTTTTCAAAAGGTTTAACATTTGTACCTGATAGGTGGGCCAGCATGGTCAAACTTATTGATTTAAAACTTTTTGTTCGTAAACTTAATTTACAATTACTCATGGGTGCCAGTTCACTTCTCACACAAGGTCTTTGGGTGTCCAGCCTTTTTAATCCTCCTATGCATGAATCTCTAGCGCTCTTCAAGAAAACTTGTGAAATTGATTTTAGGAGAATGTTCACAAGTAATCATCACATCAGTAACATCCATAAAAATATTGCTCTGGATGAATTTGATTTCATCAATTTACTGAATATGTCAAGTGCGTATCATGCAACCTGACAAATGTGGAGGTTTAGTGTTTATGGACCAATACGACTACAATTGTAGGATGAACTTGGTCCTGGACAGTACAACATACGAAAAAGTTAGTCGCAATCAGATTAATGGAGCATACAAGTCTATTAATGGGATTCTTTCTGACTTGTTCCTGGAAGGGAGTATAGACATTGATACATACCACTACTTGTCTATGCCTGCTCCAGTAATACCAACCTTTTTCGGAACCCCAAAGATACATAAAAATCCAACTAATCCACCGTTTAGACCTATTGTGGACGGTCGGGGTTCCATTTCGTATGCTTGTACTAAATATGTTGACTCTAAACTTAAACCAGTACTCAAGCTGGAACAGCAAATCTGTCAGGACTCATGGCACTTTAAGTCCATTAATAACTTGGACTTTAATGACAATTTAGTGTTTCTTACAGTTTACATTAAGGATTTATATACTGTAATCCCTCAACAAGTTGGCATCGAGTGGGTTAGGGATTTTCTGTACATGAGAGGCATGGACAACCAAGAGGTGGATGTCATTGAAACACTCCTTGAGACTGTATTACTCAACAATTTTCTTTTTTTCAATAATGAATTATACCTGCAGACAAGTGGCATTGCCATGGGAGCTGCATGTGGCAGCAGTTTTGCTAACACCGTAATGGCTTACTGGGAAAGGTCCTATTTGTTTAAATCCCCTACCTTTAAGAACAATGTGGTCTGGTACACTAGGTACCAAGATGACATGTTCTTTTTATGGAGGGGTGAAGTGAGTTTGATTGATGAATTCATCAGTGAAATCAAAACCTACACTGCCTTTTTGGATTTTACCTTCCAAATAGGTACAGATTACATTGATTTTTTGGATATTCATCTAGCAAAGGACCTTGGTAACCATAGATTTAGAGCTACCATATACCGTAAGCCAAACTATTCCAACGCCTTTCTGCATTTCTCCACTTGTCATCCTTTACACCAGAAAAAAGCAGTGGTGAAGGGTCAAGCAGTAAGGGCTGCTAGAATGGTTAGTGACTTCAGTGACTTTTTAACTGAATGTGACTTGTTAAGATCCATGTTTCACTCGAGAGGGTACCCTATGGCCTTTGTGGCCACTGTGTTCGAAGAAGTCATTAGTAAAAGGTCATCAGACCACTTTACCCCTTTGTTACACAAAGGTTATAACATGCCAGCGTCCCCCACACTAACATTTCAGTATCTCCTGTTTTTACAAATGCACAGGAAGGGGACAAATCAACCAGACTTTTAACAACTTACTCACTTGACTCTAGAGTTGTTAGAGAGATTATCAGCAAGAACTAGGCATTCATTTCAGATGATCCCCACCTTAGAAGTTCTTTAGGCTTGACACCCCAACTAACTTTTAGGAGGGGTGTAAACCTGAAAGACTTCGTTGAAAGGCCAAAAAGAATTTCTAAATTGAACATAGGTATGACAAAATGTGAGTGATGATGTCAGTGCAAGTTCATTAAATTAACTGATAGAGTAAAAATCAGAAATAAAGTATATTGTATGCATGATAGATACAGCTGTGATTCTCAAGGGGTTGTTTATGGAGCTTTCTGTGATGGGTGCGAAGCATTCTATATTGGGAAAACAAAGAGGAAACTAAAACAGAGGATTTATGAGCACGAGTACAGCATTGCAAATAAAACCAGTACTAGTGCTTTACCAGACACACTCTCACTTTCCCAAGTCATACTTTCTCATTTGTTGTTTTACAACTAGTAGAACACAACAAAAGAGGGGGGCCCTGGGAACTCAAACTAGAAGAGGCTGAAGTGGAATGGCAAATTGCAACTGCTGCATACACTTTCCCAGGGTTAAATGAAGCTTTATCTATTAAGAGCTTGTTGAAGCTCAAAGTCCTGGCAAGATAGGGGTAGTAGTTTGTTTTACCTAAATGTTTAAAACATCTAACTGATTTTTCTTTTACACTTGTTTCTGAATAGGAATTTTTTTACATGTATTAAATCACAAAGTAAGGTGAGCTGGTCTTGTAGGATGCATTTATTCATATATTTATCTAGTTTTTTTTATATAAATATAATGTAATTTAATTTTTTATAATATATTATAATATAATATAATATATTTTAGTTTTCACATATTTATATAGTATATATTTTATTTATTTTTATATAACAATGGTTTACTTTTAGGCATTATTTACCATCCCAATTGTATTTGTTTTATGTTTTGGGTTGGAAACTGTAAATGTTATTATATATATTTTTTTCTGACATGGTCAAGATTATCATTTGTGCAACATGATTTATATAGTCAATGTTGCTTTAAATGATTTATGCTGTATGACATCATGTATTTGGACTGCCCTAGCCCATTGGCTCACCAGGTTTGTGTAAGGATTTTTAAACTGGGAAGTGTAAAATTTTTATTCGTCAGAAGAAGCTGATGTATTTGGTTCAGTGAAAGCACTTACGTTCATTAAACAGTTGGATACTCCATTGCCTGCTCGTTTTCTTTCTTTGTTTCGATTTTAAAAGATCAAACTTGACAATGCACATGCAATGAGACATAACCTTGGAATTCACAATGTCCCCCCTTCCAATCCCCAACACACACAACCTGCTACTTATTTATTGCACTAAACCAAGAAAGGGCATATTCCTCATTTTCGGGTATTAGTGACCTTTCATCACCATCGATCAGCTTTCCTGTTGATCGGGTGTTTTTTTGGCAGGAAAACTAACAACCAAATGAAATGTCGACTGATTTTAGTGGACCCTGCACCCACTCACACACGTGTGTGTTTTTGTTATATGTATTTACCTGTGTTATGTAATATTTAAATATTAGTGCATCTGTACATAATAAAATAGTAAGTACACAGACAAAAACAGTCTTGCTAAATATAGCATTGTGGCATGTGCATTAAATGTCCTAATAAAAAAGGCATTCAAAATGAAAGAAAGCCATGAAAAAAAGTAATAAATGGTACTATTTAGAAATAAATGTCAGGTGGACATTAATCATTGTTTCTCATTTTTTTCTGAATAAAAGCACTTGTCATAGATAAAGCATAAAAAGACAACAAAAGAAAGAATAGTAAGAAAAATGAAAAAACAGGTGCATGAAAAACCTATTTGAATTAACTTTATTACAAATAAAATAGTTGCTTGATGGAAAGTGTGCAGGACTGTTTTTTGTGGTGCAGAATAGAAGAATACGCAATATGTAAAACAGTACAATAACAGAAACATTACAATGTTAAGTTGTCAATCTTGCCTTCATTCTTGCTGGATGGGTTCGGAGCCGATCCTCGGCTCCGACTCGGCACTTGCTAAGCTCGAGAGCTAATTTTACCAGCTCGAGGCAACCCTATATCCCATGATGCAAGGCGGAGACTACCCAGATCTCGTTTGCCGCTTCGCTAACGAGGTGCCTCTTTTACCAGCTCTAGGTAAGTTTTCTTAATAATAAGACTTTTAGTCTCACCCCTTTTAATTTTCATAACCTTAGTTGTTTTGTTAACCTTAACGCTTATTTTAACCCTATTCCCGTTAGTGTTCCCTCTTTTTCGGGTTATTTATCCCCTTCCCTAGGTTAGGCCTTAGGCCTTCCCCTTTCCTAAATTTTCCTGTCAGGGATTTTTGTGTCTGTTTGACTGTGTTGTATCCCTGTTTAGTTTAGATTTTTGGATTGGGTGTTTTTTGTGTGTGTGTCTGTGATTTTCTTGTCAACTTGTGTTTCCTCGACACAGCTATGTCGAAGGACACAAAGATCTCAGGCTTCAAGAAGTGTGACTCGTGCTGTCAGAAGATGTCTCTGACAGACGGTCACACTTCTTGTGTTTACTGCCTGGGACCTCTGCACCTGCAGGACTCTTGTGCTATCTGTCATGCCTTCAGCCCAAGAGTCCTGCAGGAGCGCAGAAATAAATTAATATTGAGGGGCTTATTAAAGCCTGAGAGCTCCCCGACTAAGTCGGCTCCGGGGAAGCCCTCGAAACCTGTCAAGCCTTCGGCTGCAAGTCCCATGCCGTCGGCTACTGGTTCAACTACTTCAGTGTCGAGATTAGCTCCAGCCGGAGCCGATCCTTCCATTCTAGAAGTCACAGTATCGGCTCCATCCGGCGCCGATACTGCCAGATCTGGACACTCAGTGTCGGCTCCGGCTGGAGCTGACGTATCCTCGGCTCCTTCGGCTCCACCTATCTCTAAAAAGAGATCTCGATCCCCCTCATTGGAATCGATACGTTCGGCTCCGAGATCACCCTTGCTCTCGGAGCGGAGCCATCGGAGCCGTTCTTCTCGGTCGTCCAGGCTGTCTGATCACGACCTCGAGAGAGTGGTGAGTAGACTATTAAAGTCTCAGGCATTGGCCCAAATGCTCCATAGCCCGTCTCAACAGACGGTAGCTATTTCACATCCACCTAACATTCCTCCTTCGACTCTCTTACAGAGCTCGGAGCCGGAGCTCCTCAGAGCCGTGACTGTTGTAGCTTCGGAGCCGATACCACCCCTTTCGGCTCCGTCGTCCTCTGCTCCGATTTCCTCCTTGAGGCCTTCATTGGAGGGATCCGGGCGTCTGGTCTCTCTCGTCGGCTCCGAGGGGGCGAGTGGCATCGGACCCTTGTCCGACCCCGTTCTCCCTCTCGGGGCTTCGGCGTTGGTGAGCTCAGCCCCGACATCTGCCTCGGAGCCTTCCCTCTCGGTGAGGCCTGGAGTTCCTATCTCTTCGGAGCGGGAACCTTCTGGTCTCTCTGATGGGGGAGCCTTCGAGGTGATGAGGAGTGTACTAGCCCCTGGGCGTAGTCAACGGTCAGTTCCATCAGCTCCTCCCACTACAGTGCCTGCTGACGTCTCTTCCCACTCTCTTGCTCCTGGACCCAGAGATCCAACGCCTCAGGTTTCCCCATTGGGAATATCTTCCTCTTCCAAGGCTTCTCCTGATCCGTCAGGTGAACCTCTGCGTAAGAGGACATGTAAGAGGAAACATCTAGACTCCCCCGAGTCTATTACATCTGATACTGACTTGGATGATTCGGAGGGATCCCCAAGGTCCTCCTCTGAGGATGTCTCTTTCTCAGACATCCTTGAACTCCTTAAGCAGTGGGGGAACTGGCCCTCCCTTAATCCTTCCGAGGACGAGTCAGTATACCTGGAGGCGTTCGGATCTCGACCCTCCACCTCCTGGGTGTCTTCGCCTTTCGACCCTCTTATGGATGTAGTGGCTCGGAAGGCGTGGATGGCCCCGGATTCGGTGGAACCTATTCCTAGGAGGCCTTCTAAATTCATTACGGCCCCAACAGATAGGCAATATTTGACAAAAGGTGTCCCGGTTGATGCCATGGTGGTGGTTGCAGCCACCAAGAAGGAACTAGCTGATCCTTCAGTACCTGTCCATCCTCCTAACAAGGATTCTAGGATTATGGACAGGTACGGCAAGCGGATTTTTTCTTCAGCGACCTTTGCCATGCGATCGCTAAACTACTTGTGTCACTTCACCCGCCTTCAAAGAGATGTTCTTAAAGAGTTGGGAGAAGTTTTACAGGATCCGTCAGCTGCTGGGTCTCAGGATAAGATTAGCTCACAGCTAGGAATCCTTAACTCCATTGTTAACTCCTCCATGCGGCTCATTTCTTATGCAGCCGATGGAGCGAGTAGGGCCGCAGGCACAGGAGTGGCTTTAAGGTGTCAGTCCTGGATGCGGCTTTGTAATTTTGCAGACCCCTTCAAGGCGTCCTTCACAAACTCCCCTTTTGATGGTTAGACCTTGTTTGGACCTCAAGTGAAAGACACTTTGACTAGATGCGAACAAGATGGCAAGACTCTTTCTGCCGTTGGAGTCCGTTTCTCCACCTCTTCAAGACCTTACCCAAAAGGTCAGAAGGGAGGGAAAATATGGTTCCGCAAATCTCAAGGAGTCATGCCTGATGCACGAGGTCAGTGTACCCCCAGAGACAGAGGGGGTAACAACAACAGACGCTGCCCTAGGGGCAGAGGGGGTCTGCAGAATCAGGGTAGCAGAGAGGCTCTTTCTGACAAACCCTTCCAGCATCCCTGAGATGTTGCCCGATTGTCCACCTTCGGAGGCAGTTGGGGGAAGATTATTGCTGTACCCAATAGCCTGGCTTTCCCTTTCTCAAGACAAATGGGTACAGTCGATTATATCCGAGGGTTACAAAATTCCCTTTATTCAAACCCCAATTCAGCAAAAGGGAACCCTTCCAGACGTTCCACCCAGTCTAAGGGAACTAGCAGTACCAGAGATATCAAGACTGCTAGCAAAAAGAGCCATCCAGCCAGTCGCAGCAGACCAAATAGGATCCGGAATCTACTCAAGGTTCTTTTTAGTTCCAAAAAAGACAGGGGACTGGAGACCAATATTAGATCTGAGCAAACTAAACAAGTTTGTAAAGAAAACAAGATTCCGGATGGTCACGCTTCAGTCCATTCTACCCTTTCTGGTCACGCTTCAGTCCATTCTACCCTTTCTGGGCAAGGACAATTGGATGTGCTCAGTAGATCTTCAGAATGCGTACTATCACATAAAAATTCACAGGCGCTCCAGAAGATTTCTTCGCTTTCGGCTGGGGACCAGTCACTTCCAATTCAGGGCCCTGCCCTTTGGACTCACTACAGCCCCCAGAGTGTTCACCAAATGTATGGCAGCGGTTACGGCTCACCTGAGACGTCAAGGATTCCAGGTGTTTCCATATCTAGACGACTGGCTCCTCACTGCCACCACCAGGCATCAACTTCTCCAGGCCAGAGATTACACCATTCACATTTGCAGAAGACTAGGGATTTCTATAAATTTCAAAAAATCTGCCTTGTTGCCTTGTCAATCTATTACTTTTATAGGCGCAAAATTGGACACCGTACAACTTTCAGCAAAGTTAACAGACCAAAGGATCTTGGACATTCAAAGTCACGTCCAGGTGATTCTTCTCAGCTACAAAATTCAGGCCAGATTTGCTCTGAAAGTATTGGGTCTTATGGCGGCCGCCATAACACTTCTTCCCTTCGCCCGTTTTTACATGCGTCTTCTACAATGGATGCTATTCGCCCAATGGTCCTTTCAACAACTACCCATGCATCACAGGATCATAATCACTCCAACTTGCAAAAGGCATCTGACCTGGTGGATATCGTCCCCTCAAGTCCATCTGGGCAGACCCTTTGTTCCTCCTGCCCCGGTCGCCACGGTTACATCGGACACCTCCCTGATCGGGTGGGGGGGGCATTATCAGGGCAGGATGGTCCATGGCACTTGGCAACCTTTCGAATACCATCTGCACATAAATGTCCTAGAGATGAGAGCAGTGCTTTTAACGTTGCAAGCCCTCAACGACTCTCTTCCCCTGGGAACTATTGCAGTCCAAACGGACAATATGTCCGTAGTGTGGTATATCAGCAAACAGGGCGGAACCAAGTCCTATCCACTGTGTCGAGAGGCTCTCAGACTTTGGCAATGGGCAATCACTTCTCAGCGGTTTCTGATAGCAATGCATATCCCCGGGAAATCCAACATCATAGCGGACAGGTTGAGCAGAGCTATTCTCATGCCTCACGAGTGGTCTCTCAAACAATCAGTGACGGAAGAGATTTTTCAGGAGTGGGGCCTTCCTTGCTGCGACCTTTTTGCTACACCTCAAAACAGCAAATGCCCAGACTTCTTCTCTCTCTTCCCCCTTCCCAGGCCATCCCCCCAGAGACGCTCTAACCCAAGATTGGCCCCGGGGACTTCTTTATGCCTTTCCCCCCTTTCCGCTGATACCTCAGGTAATTCAGAAAGCAACCGCCTTGAGAGCCAAGTTGATTCTCATTGCCCCTTATTGGCCTCGACAGATATGGTTTCCGTTCCTACATCGTTATCTCTTGTTACAGCCATGGCATCTGGACCCGGTTCCAGATCTTCTGACCCACCAGTCGGGGCAGCTGCACCAATCCATACCTTCTCTCAACCTCACTGCTTGGTTGCTCCACTTCCATCCTTAGCCAGGCTTCCTATGATTTCTAATCCCGTCCGGGATATCATAGTAGCTTCCCTAAAATCTTCTACCAGAAGGATTTACACTAGTAAATGGCAACGTTTCTCCTTCTGGGCAAAAGCTAGTAACATAGACCCCTATACTGCTCCGATTCATTCGGTCTTGGACTTCCTAGCTGAGATTTTTCATTCAGGATCCTCTTCCTCCACAGTAAAAGTTAAGCTGGCAGCCATTTCGAATTTTCATATAGGCCTTTTGGACCACAACATTATGTCACATAAACTTTGCAAGGCATTCCTTCGAGGTATCTTTTTACTTAAACCTCTGATTAGAGACCCCCCCACCACAGTGGGATCTAAATTTAATTTTAACATCCTTGATTCTCCCCCCTTTCGAACCTGTGGCTGCCTGTTCGTTGAAATTTCTTTCTTGGAAGACACTCTTTCTAGTCGCCATTACTTCTGCCAGGAGAGTATCTGAGCTTCATGCTCTCTGCATTCGTCCTCCCTACTTAATCTTCCACAAAGACAGGGTATCTCTAAGGACTAATCCGTCTTTCTTACCCAAAGTGGCATCGCAGACGAACCTAAATCAATCCATTGATCTTCCAGTGTTTTTCCCAAATTATTCTGATAGAGCGGAACAAAAATTACAATGTCTTGATGTTCACCGCCAGCTCAGATATTATCTAGACAAAACTAAACATTTTAGGAAATCTGATCAACTGTTTCTATCCTATGCAGAGAACAGGAAAGGCCTTCCAGTTTCCAAGGTGACTTTATCTAGATGGCTGTCTTCTGTGATTACTTACATTTATCAGCTCAGAGGCAAAGAGTTGATTTCTAGGCCAAAAGCCTATTCTACCAGAGCTCTAGCTACATCTACAGCTTTTCAGGCTAGACTTCCAATAGACACTATTTGTGCAGCAGCCACATGGGCCTCTCCTCATACCTTTGTTTCACATTACAGATTAGACTTGGCCTCCAGAGACAGAGCGAATTTTGGATGTAATGTGATCCTATCTCGCCTACATTCTCTACAGATGGGTTCAGAGCCGATCCTCGGCTCCGACTCGGCCGCTATACAATAGAACGCAGTCTCTTATTGGCTGAGTTACCTCATATCCCAGGATGCACTACTACCACTTCCCCAGATCTCGTTTGCCGCTTTTCAGCATAGACGTGGTCTCGGACTTGGCTGAGCTAAGTATCTTTAGTCAGAAATTTTTTCTGTCTGAATTTTGGTAAAAACTTACCCAAAAGCTGTTTTAACAGCTATTGTTGTTGTGTGATTGGTTTTGGTATTTTTTTTGTGGTAAATTGTGTTTTGTTTGTTAGTTAACGGTCCCGTTTAAGTTAGAGGGGCCTAGCCCTACCCTAGGCGTTTAAGTTAGAGTCTAGGTTGTCTGTACTAACTTGTTTTTTGTAGTCGGTGTTTATTGTTTTTATAACCATGTCTAAAGAGCATAGACCATCCGGTTTTAAAAAGTGTGTTAAATGTAATTATAAAATGTCTATAACAGATGACCATTCCTTATGTGTTTATTGTTTAGGCCCGAAGCATCTTCAGGAGTCCTGTAGCGTTTGCCACGCTTTTTCCTCTTGCGTCCTCCAAGAGAGGAAAAATAAGTTGATCTTAAAAGGGCTTATTACCCCTTCCTTTGAGGAAGCCCTATCTTCCTCTTCTTCTTCACCTTCGAGGAAGAAGAAAAAACCTTCGGCTCCGACCAGCCCGTCGGATCCGGCAGCAAAAAAGTCTCGGCAGGCTTCTCCGTCGGCTCCACGGACTTCGGAGCCGAGGGCGGAACGGTCTGCCTCGATGTCTCCAGCCTCGACTCCTCTGGTTTCGGAGTCGAGAGCTCGGGCGTCGAGAGGCGTGTCACCGTCATCGGCTCCACTGCCTTCGGAACCGATGGGGGTTGCCCGCTCAGACTCTTCCCCTTCGGTGCCGAAGTCCACATTGGCTCCGAGGGAAATTGCAGTTGTAGTGGAGTCTCCGATATTTCTAGAACCATTACGGAGCCGGTCCCCCAGTCTTTCGGAGCCGGCGGAGAAGTCGACTCGGACCCGGTCGGTCTCTTCTCGGTCATCGAGGATGTCCGATTCGGACTTAGACAGGGTGCTTCAAAGGCTTTTTCAGTCTCCAGTCTTCGCAAAGTTGATCTCGGCTCCAGCCCAGTTGGCTTTGGAGCCGATCTCCCATCCTGCTACATCGATTCCTCCTCCAACAGCCTCGGCGCCGTTGGAGTCGGTGTTGGTGGAACCGGTGGAGGTTATCGGGTCGGTTCCGACTCTAACTTCAACCCCGTCCCTCGGGTCGGGTTGACGTGGACCTCCTCTGTCGGCCCGGGCGCTGGCCCGATCCTTCGGTTCCGAGCCTCCCTCTCGGTGCGTCGGCTGCAGGGGTTCCGACTGCCGTTGTGGTCTCGGGGGCTGAACCATCCCAGGACTCTGGGGGTCCAGCCTTCGATGCCATGAGGAGTGCCTTGGCCAAATCCTCTGTGGCCACTTCACCATTTCACCACCACCTTCCCTGGGCATGGAGACTGGCGCCTTTGCAATCCCCCTGTCTCACGACAGCGGAGCCCCTGGGCCTGAGGTTACCCCCATTGGGGGTTCCCTTCTTCCTGGAGGTCCCTCCGACACGCTTTCGGAGGAACCTCCCAGGAAGAAACAGTGTAAGAGGAAACACGTCGACTCCCCTGATGAGTCTCTCACCTCGGATACCGACCTCGATGATGCGGAGGGGTCCCCAAAGTCGTCCTCGGAAGATGTCTCCTTTGCGGACATCTTGGAGATCCTCAAGCAACGAGGCGACTGGCAGTCCAAACCCCCTTCTGCTGAGGAGTCGGTTTTCCTCAAGGCCTTCGGGGCTCAGCCCTCCTCCTCCTGGGTGTCTCCGCCCTTCGATGAGCTTCTGGATTTGATCTCTCGAAGGGCGTGGGAACACCCGGATTCTGTGGAACTGGTGCCAGCTCGCCCTAATAAGTTCCTCTCGGCTCCCCCGGACAAGGACTTTCTATCGAAAGGCGTGGCTGTAGATGCTATGGTGGTGGCATCTGCCACCCAACAAGATGTGGCAGAGGCTTCGACGTCCATCCATCCTCCTAATAAAGAGTCTAGGAGCATGGATCGGCACGCAAGCGTACCTTTCTTCAGCGGCCTTTACATTAAGGTCTCTGAATTACCTGACACATTTCACCAGACTACAGAGGGATCTGATCAAGGAGCTTTCGGATACCCTCTCTGGTAACTTACCTGAGCAGTTGACCCAGACGGTTAACTCCCAGTTGGCTACCCTGTCTTCATTATCTAACTCGTCCATGAGGCTCATTTCTTATGCGGCAAGGAGCGAGTAGAGCGGCTGGAACAGGTGTTGCTCTACGGAGACAAGCCTGGCTACGCCTGTGTCACTTTGCAGAGGCCTTTAAGTCTTCCTTTGCCGACGCCCCCTTTGATGGGTCCTCACTGTTTGGACCCAAGGTAAAGGACACACTGACTCGCTGCGAACAGGAGGGTAAGACTTTAACTGCCGTAGGAGCCCGGTTTTCCATTCCCTTCAGACCTTATCCCAAGGCTCGAAGAGGAGGGAAAATGTGGTTTTGTAAGTCTCAAAAGCCTTACTCGTCGCAGCAGAGCGATTCCCCTTCTAGAGGCAGAGGAGGGGGAAATTTTTCAGGAGACGCTGCCCAGAGGCGGCGGAGGACCCCGCAACACTGGAGACCGCGAGTCCTTTCGTGGCTCCTCCTCCTTCCAGCATCCCTGAAGGAGTACCCGACTGTGCAGCTCCGGAGCCAGTCGGGGTCGCCAAACACCTAAAGGCCTGGGAAAATATTACTCAGGACCAATGGGTGCTTCGAATCATCGCCGGAGGTTACACCATCCCCTTTGCTCAACCCTCTCCACCAGTCCAAAGAATCCCGGACCCACCACCCAGTCAACGGGATCATGCAGCCAACGAAATATCAAAGCTGCTTCAAAAAGGGGTCATCCAATCTGTCCCCGCAGACCAGGCCGGATCAGGGACTTACTCAAGATTCTTTTTAGTGCCAAAAAAGACCGGGGACTTGAGACCCATTTTGGATCTCAGCAAACTAAACCGATTTGTAAAAAAGTCCAAATTCTGGATGGTCACTTTGCAATCCATTCTCCCGCTTTTGGAGAAAGGTGTTTGGATGTGCTCCATAGATCTCAAAGACGCCTACTATCACATTCATTTCCAGTTCCGAGCACTGCCCTTTGGTCTCACCACAGCCCCCAGGGTGTTCACCAAATGTTTGGTGGTGGTGACTGCTCACCTGAGAAGTCTAGGATTCCAGGTGTTTCCATACCTAGACGACTGGCTCCTAACTGCCACCTCCAGGCATCTACTCTTGGAAAACCTAGCAGCCACTATCACACTAGGCAACTCCTTAGGAATCACCTTCAATTGGTCAAAATCTGTATTGCTACCATCTCAGCGTATTCTGTTTATTGGTGCAGAAATAGACTCAAGGCAGATGCGAGTCTATCTCCCTGCGGAAAGAATAGCGACGCTCCAGCTTCAGGTTCAGGCTCTGCTCCTCAAACGTCGTGCTCCAGCAAGAATGGTCTTACAGCTGTTGGGCTCCATGGCAGCCACCATTCTTCTGGTCCCCTTGGCAAGGTTGCACATGAGGATACTTCAGTGGCTCCTATCAGTCCAGTGGTCTTATCAAGACCTTCCCCTCAGTCACCACATACTGATCACAGACACGTGCAAACAGGATCTTCGTTGGTGGCTTCTATCCTCCAACCTGAATCTAGGGCGACCCTTCGTTCCCCCACTCCCCTCTGCCACGTTGACTACGGACGCCTCCCAGACAGGGTGGGGGGGACATTATCTGGACAGGTCGGTCCAAGGCACGTGGCACTCCGACGAGAGTCTTCTCCATATCAATATCCTGGAGATGAGGGCGGTGCTTTTAGCGTTGCAAGCACTGCACGATCACCTCCCCCAGGGTACGATTGCCATTCAGTCCGACAACATGTCAGTAGTCTGGTACTTAAGCAAGGAGGAACCAGGTCCTACCCCCTTTGCAGAGAAGCCATGAAAGTATGGGATTGGGCGAGTGCTACCAAGCGTTTCCTAGTGGCAACGCACATTCCGGGGAAATCCAACGTGATAGCCGACAGACTGAGCAGAACTATTCTCTCCCCTCACGAGTGGTCCTTGAACAACAGAGTGGTAACGCAGATTTTCACAAGATGGGGAGTTCCTTGTTGCGATCTCTTCGCAAGTCCCCTCAACGCGAAATGCCAACACTTCTTCACTCTGACCCCAGTTCCGGGGGAGATCCCCAAGGATGCTCTAGTCCACGTTTGGCCCTCCGGTCTGCTATATGCCTTTCCACCGGTTCCCCTTCTCCCCAAGGTGATTCAGAAGGCGATTAAGCTTGAGAAGCAAAATGATATTAATCGCCCCATACTGGCCTCGACAAGTCTGGTTCCCCTTTCTTCACAGATATGCATTGGAGGGTCCTTGGTTCCTGGACCAAGTTCTGGACCTTTTGACTCATCAGTCAGGACAGCTCCATCAGTCCCTCCATTCATTGAAGTTGGCAGCCTGGCTACTCCTCTTCCAACCATAGTTAGGAGCCATTCTTTTGCCCCTGAAGTCATGCAAATCTTGTCTTCGCCCACAAGACTTCTACAAAAAGATATATAGCAATAAATGGAAGAGGTTTGCTATTTGGGCCCAACTCCGAGGATTAGACCCGATGACAGCCTCGGTATCAGAAGTACTGAAGTTTTTAGCTTCCCTATTCAACCAAGGTTGCTCAGTGTCTACCATCAAAGTACAATTGGCGGCTATTTCCAATTTTCATGAAAGTGTGGAACCTCCTTTAATGAGCAACAAGTTGTGCAAAGCCTTTATTAAAGGAGCTTGGCTTCTACGACCCCCTATATCTCAACCTGCACCTCCGTGGGACCTTAACGTGGTATTAGGTGCATTAACCTCATCCCCTTTGAGCCGGCAGCAACCTGTGATCTAAAATTCCTTTCTTGGAAGACTGCCCTTCTAGTTGCTATTACTTCAGCCAGACGAGTTTCAGAACTTCAAGCCCTATGTGTTAAACCACCATACTTGGTATTTCACAAGGATAGAGTATCTCTTAGACCAAACCCATCTTTTATACCAAAGGTTTGTTCTAACTTTTGTCTACAACAATCACTAGAGCTACCGGTCTTCTTCCCCAAGTATTCGAATAGAGCTGAATATACTTTTCACTGCTTGGATGTGCACAGACAATTACGTTTCTATTTGGATAGGACACACAAAGCACGAAAATCAGATCAACTGTTTGTGTCCTTTTCGATAATAGATTAGGCAAAGCCGTCACAAAAGTCACTATTGCCAAGTGGATCAGGGACTGTATCAATCATGTTTATCTCATCTCAAATAAGGAACTTATAGTTCCAGTGAAAGCTCATTCTACTAGGGCTATGGCCACTCGCAGCTTTTCATTCCAAGCTCTCTATTGGTGACATTTGTGCGGCTGCCACGTGGACATCTTCACACACCTTTGTTTCTCACTACAAATTAGATGTGGCATCCAGGGGTCGAGCTTCCTTCGGTTCCACAGTTCTCAGGAGTGTTTTCCAGTGAGCCACCCAGGAATTAGGTGCTAGGGACACTGTCCCATCTGTAGAGAATGTAGGCGAGATAGGATCACATTACATCTTTTAGTTATGTGCTTACCATAACTTTAGATGTATGGGATCCATCTCGCCTACATTCCTAATAACCCACTCTCCTTCCCCCTGCCTCGTAGACCAGGAGAGACTGGACGATCCGAAATTGAACTTCTTTCCTCTCTTGAAAGACCTGAGAATGTTATAACAATAGTATGTTTCTATCAGCATGAGTGCGGACAAACAAGATCTGGGGAAGTGGTAGTAGTGCATCCTGGGATATGAGGTAACTCAGCCAATAAGAGACTGTGTTCTATTGTATAGCGGCCGAGTCGGAGCCGAGGATCGGCTCCGAACCCATCTGTAGAGAATGTAGGCGAGATGGATCCCATACATCTAAAGTTATGGTAAGTACATAACTAAAAGTTCCACCGTTCTCAAGAGTCTGTTCCATTGAGCCACCCAGGATAGAGGTGCTAGGGATGCGGTCCCATCCAGCAAGAATGAAGGCGAGATTGACAACTTAACATTAAGAAGTTATGTACCTACCATAACGTTCCATGATAGTTGTCTTCTCTCGCCTTCTTTCTTGCGTCCCGCCCTCCACCCCCCTAGCCTGGTCAGACCGAGAAGATTATGCCTCTTCTATTAAGAGGCTTTATCCTTTTTTCTAGCTAATCAGCTTCTAGTGTCAGTAGATTAGGTTGATCCTTTTCAGAGGATTATGATGATTATGATAGTCATTTTTAGTATTGTTACTTTTTCTTCCTCCTTTACAGTTGGAAGAATATATTCCTAATTTCCTTAGCTACCAAACGAGATCTGGGTAGTCTCCGCCTTGCATCATGGGATATAGGGTTGCCTCGAGCTGGTAAAATTAGCTCTCGAGCTTAGCAAGTGCCGAGTCGGAGCCGAGGATCGGCTCCGAACCCATCCAGCATGAAAGAAGACGAGAGAAGACAACTAACATGGAACGTTATGGTAGGTACATAACTTCTTATTTTCAGAAATGAACAGTATTATATAGTAGCAATAGCCTGTGTTTGGGGATGGCTGTGTGGTCACTCAGATTTTTTTTTTTACTGTTTCTCACCACTCATGGGTAAACCAGCTTGAGCCACACCCAAGCATGTTTTTTCACTGAAATAGTCTTTTTATACTTAAGATGTTTCACACAGTCTCAAGCAGCTACTCTCACTTTTGCCAGTCTGATTTACATTAATACCTGCCTAATCTTTATTCCTAATAGATGATTACATTAATACAAGCTAATGGCCTTTCTTTCGTATTTCATGCTATATTTAGTTGCTTAGTGCAATTTCATTAAATCAATTAATAATGTATTATTCAATTTTGTTAAATTGTTGTACTTTGTATTACTTATGTAAAGTAGCTGTGTGTGAATACATTTGATGCTTATGCATTATGCCTGTGCTTGCATATCTATATCTGGTAGTTGATATAATGCTTGCTTGCATAAACTGGAGCATTTAACATTTTACTCTGGATTGTACCTCAGTATTTGTAATTTTGTCTATAATTATTTATTCTTTCTGTGGCAGTGGTTGTTAAAAAAAGGTCGTTTGACCATTTTGCTTATCTGGTTAACAAATGAATAAGTAAAACAACATTATAATATACTTATATGTCACTTGATTGCAGTGGAGTTGCCAAATCATCATTGATGTTCCTAATTAGCAGGTGGACATTTTTTTAGGGTTGAACTGTTACAGTGCAGGTGGTGAATGTGTTTATGTAGTCTGTGAATGTCAAGACATGTGCTATGAATGCACATCTCTCGTTGAGTGTGAAAAATACTTGGTAAAAATATGCTGTCAGTTCTGGTAGAGAGGATAAACTCAATCATCAGACCTGTCATGGAATTTCATCTTCATAGATCAAGAATACATTAAGAACATGGAATGGCAGAGCCTTAGTCAAGCTGGACATGTTCTTACAATCTTAATCTGTTGTATATATGAAGGTTCCAGTTAAGGTATATAGTCCTGGCCTGGTTTTGAATTTTGTTTTGGAGTCTGTAACTTTTCCACCGTTTGTACTAAGTGGTTTTAGTAGCATAAAATTATTTTCATTAAAAACTTTAATCCGTTTGGCGTTCACATGCACTCTTAATTTTTTTGAAGTTATAAGCTGTGTGATGCCACAGTCCATTCATGACTTGCCAGAAGAGCAAGTGAGTAATGCATACCTACCTCCTTATTTCACTTCAAGATGATCTTGTTATTCACTTTCAACGAGAAGGTTATTGTACCTGTGTATTTTCCCGGAGTGAACAGCAGAAGTGAAATTGTTCAATAATCTTTGATAGCAATCATATTGAGAGATGTTTTGCACCATGCACTGCTCTGTGAGGCAGACAAAACTGTTATTGGTCTGTTATGCTCAGGGTAGGTTTGGCACCTAGCAGACTATCTCTGTATGGCTTTATTGCTACATATGTTTCTGCTACATTAAGAAGAAGCCTCTTTCAAGCTTGATCATCTAGGCCACAGCCATGTTTTAAGCAGGAGTCTGCTAAGGATATCTCTCTGCCTGCCACTTGGTCTGTGTATCATATATTTATGAAACTATCAACTCCTGAATATCCATTCAGGAATAAGGCAAGTTTTGGAATAGCAGTCTTGCAAGGTCTGCTTTCATAAACGTGTCCTCCCTATTTAAAGTTTAGTGTTTGGAACTCATTCTGAATGAATATAGCTGTAGTGAGTGAGAGCGCCCCAAAGAAGTTAGGTTGTTATATATATAAAAAAAACTGCCATAACTCCAGATTTATGAGGGTGACTTGGCTAGAAGTCCATAACCTTGCAAACTTCCTCCTAAAGGATGCCATCAGTCATAGCTGCTTATAACCTTTGGCTACTCATTTTTTCTCTGTAGTGGACTGCTAACAAAAGCACTGCGAAAAATTGCACCCATCTATTCCTTTAGAGAGCCATGTGGTAAATATCACTGCTAGGTGCCTGTTAAGTACTTGGAGCCTTATGGAACTGAAGAAGTATTTGCAAGATAAGTTCTGTGTCATGGCAAGATGTTCGTAAGAATCTGTTGCCTGAGAATGCCATTGGAGTTGAGTCACTGTAGATTCCTAAATAACAGACTTATGCTTGCTTTTCTTCTTATGTACCATCTGGAAAGGTGAGTATTTATTCAGATGGAAGTGTTTCTCTACCGGGTCGTAAATATTACTTTCATTCTACTTCTTATCCTTGCTTGCCATTTTTTAGGATGGCCTTTTTAAGGGGAGGGGATCAGAATAAGCTTTTAAGTAAAAACTGACAGCATGTAAAACAGCAGTAGATAAAAAATGGTGTAACAGGTCTTGTACATACAGTTAAACTTACCAGTGTGAAGGCAAAGTCCAAAATTTAATGTAAAAAAGCTACAGTTAATACCACACCAACAAAAATGCCAGCATATGAAGCAATTCTACCATGAACAACAAAGTTTCATGGCAATTCCTCCTGAGCTCCCCTGACCTCTATTATCAGTATATTATGCCATTTCTAGAATCATCGCACCATAAGCAAAGGTACAATTTATTTGTATAACTGCCTGTTTGTGTCTGTGAGAGATTCCATCCTTACTATATTTCACAACTTATTGTAACACTCTGAAATTACAAGAGGGGTTCAACAGTTTTTCTTCTTTTGTGTAGTTTTTTAGGGTCTTTTTTGAGAGCTGTACAATTAAATTAAAGACCTTTCATGCTTACCCCTTTTCCTTTGACAGGGGTGCCTTTCAGAAGTAATGAACATGTGATCTGAAGTTGTTGTCTTCATTTGGTCTTCAACCTGTGTGTTCCCAGGTCAGGCATGGAACCGATGGCCACATACTCAGCATCTTGAGCCAAGCTCCTTCCCTACCCATAATGCCCCTGTCTCCTTCCTCTCATCAGATCAAGTTTGCTACCCTACCTAGCATCCCACCCGACCCATAAACCTATCCCATGCCAAATATCCATAAACAAGAAATAAAAATAATAGGCACTACATCCTCTACTTGTCATATCACCACACAGTCTATGCCAGGCAGGGGGAAGGAGGGAGGGATGGTTGAAGACAAATGAAGGATAACAACTCAAATGGAACGTTATGATGAGTACATCATTTCTTTATCTGAAGTTGTTGTCTTCATTTGGTCTTCAACCTGTGGGACAGAGTCCCCAGCTGTATTTAATTTTCATGTTGTAACAACCACCTCTTTAAATGTTCTCAAGATTCAGATGACCACAGTTTAACAGCAATGGGCGAAACTAAATCCACCATGAACATGCTGTCCAGGGCATCAGTATGCCAGGTTTCATCTTCCAATCTGGGATGGTGTAACCCATGACAATTTCCCTTATTGGCCAACCAGAATCAACGTTTGAATCCCAAACACTCTTGTCATCCATCTTTATTCTTTCTGTCTAGATATATGGCTGTCTGCATGCCAAAGACAGAAAAACTGCAACTTAGATGCCAGCAAGTGTAGCTCAAAATCTGTTCATGATAATGTCCCTATCCCATTGTTTGACAAATATCCTTATTCTTTAGTCTTTTAAAAGCTGTTTGCTTGGGAGCATTGGAATCACAAGGAAAAAAAACATAAAGTTAGTTAAAGTAGGACTTACAAGGTGGCTGCACACTGATTTACAGCACAACTTCAGTTCTCCCAGTGTGAAAACAGAAACTGAGAAAAGGAGAGCCGTTGTAAATGTTTTGTAAAATTCAGTTACTGGCAAGTAAATACATTGCCTGGATGCCAGCAAAGATGAAATTTGGAAAACCTGAAAGAAAATCAGCCAGAAAAGGTGAAGAGAGAACACCGTCTGGGAAGCATTCTGCACCTCCTCAGTTCAAGCTTCAGCTTTATTTCAAGAGATGGCTTCAGTAGCTTAGAGGAAAAATAAGTCAAATGTACACAGAGATGATTGAAAGAAATGAAACTGATGAAATATATCGATTCAAACAAGAAAAGTCTGTGAAAAATAGAAGAAGCTTTAACTAGCTATTCAGATGAACTGATAAAACTGCAAAAATCAGAGGATGACATGAAGGAAAAAAAAATATCTGGATATGAGGTTTCCTAAGAAGAACTGTTTCAAAAATAGTACAGTTAGAGGACAGAGTGCACAGAGAAAACCTGACATTTTCTGCTGTACCAGAAAAACGTAAAGGAGCAGATTGTATTAATTTTATGAAAGCACAAATAAGCAAATAGTTTTCCACAGGAGAATTAAATTGAAAGGGCCGAGAATATGATCCAAACCTGGCCATGAAAAAGCAGTCAAGACCTATATTAGTAAAGATGTACTCATACCAGCAGAAACAGCTAATTATGACAAAATTGTGGCAGAAGGGCAAAGTATTACAAATATGAGACAGCATACTGTTTGTAGAAAATGATTAGTCACTGTACACCAGGCAGAAAAGAAGGAAATTTATCCGAGCAATAAGGGAATGTCAAGAGGCAGAGATTTAATCTGCATCATCCACCTGTCTTCAGAGTGCAATCTTCTTGGAAGATCAAAGGCATTTTGTGATACAGAACAGACTAAGGAGAAAATAAAAAAGCTTATTCATCAAAATGTGAGTCATCAAGCAGGAGAGAGACTCTGCTTCTCATTCTTCTGACAGTAAGGTTTATAATGAGACTTTGCCAGTGAAAACCTTTCCAGTGTTCCAAAGGAAAACGCTTGAGAGAGAGAAAAGCACAGGGTTGAATAGAATAATCAGTATCGTGGACTTGAACCCCAGATTCTGGTGTTGGGAGATGGAGATAAACAAGAAGAAGACCAGCATCTTTGAAATTAGTGAGTAAATGGAAGACAGTAAAGCTTTGTATCACATTTGTGAACTATGGTTTTGGACATAAAAGCGGCTGAAAATGGACTTATTTTTACTTTGTTAAACTTGGTGGCCTGTAAAGCATGTACCCCACTTTGTCATTAATTTTTAGGACAATAAATGGGAGAAAACTGGCAGCAAGTAAAACAATTTTTGTTATTAGTATTTGTATAAAACATTTCATGATATAATCTGCATGTTATATACAGAAAAAAAACTATTTTGTGTAGTGTGTAGTCGGGAATTTTAAAAGTGGGAAGAGTCTTTTCGGTAACTATTGTATGTGCTAAGATATTAAAGTTTGTGGGCTAGATTAGATGGAAACTAGATTTTACAGGAATATGTGCATTTAATTTAAAGCTTCGACACACATCTAGTAACTATTTCTGATCATACATTAAATAAATGTAAGATAAAAGTGCAAGATAATTAAGTACAAATAAAACACTGGCACTTTCCCACTCCACCTGTTTAAAAGAGAGAAATTTAAGGAATGGGTAGTAGAAATTATTCAAGAGCGGTCTATATTATGCTTCAAGAGGCGTTACATTGAACGCCTCTTAAGTGACACGTAAACACCGACCGCACTAAACTGCGAACATTCAAAACAGCGATTTCTTTCCCTGGGAAAGAAATTGCTAGCACCAAAAACACACACACACAATTTCAAACATAAAGTGGGGGGCTTCGCCCCCCACACCACCCCAACTAAATGTACCAACTCCAACATCACACTACAGTGGGGAAAACGGCAAACTTACAGGGATGGCCAAGCAATTTCTTTCCCAGGGAAAGAAATCACTGATGACAGCGTTTGCAGTTTTGTGTGTTCGCTGTGTATGTCGATGAAGAGGCATTCGCTGCAACACCTCTTCGAGATTTTAATATAGACCCATTCAAGAGTTATTATGGAAGATAGAATTTTTTTCAGAAGTTGTAGGTAGTAACTGGGATAGAATGAAAATGGAGTTGAAAAATAAGGTTGAAATCAGAGAGAGAGATATTGTTAAGAAGTAATAGAAATTACTTAGTGGAACTGACAAATGTTAAAGTATTGCAGAATAAGGGGAATCTCACAAAACAAGAGGATGAGCAAATGCAGAGTACTAAAGAGAAAATAAAGGAGTATCTGGATACTGTGCATGAGTTTAGAAAAATTGCAGTTAAGCAACTAGTTTTAGATAACTCCAGGGCACAAAAACTTTTAGCACAGTGTCTTAGGCAAAAGAATGTTGAAGCAATAGTCTCCAAACTTAGAAACCCTATAACAAGAAAAAATAACTAGAGATCCTGTAGAAGTTTTAGAGATATTCTGGAAATTTTTTGAAAATTTGTATAAAGCAAAAAAGTGTGGAAATCAAGAAAGAGTACAAATGGAAATATTTATGGAAGACTTAATTGTGCCAAGGTTAGAGGTAGACAAGGTTCCACAATTAACCTTTAAGATAGGAGGTGATCAGATAAGAACAGTGATGTATAATCAGTCTTCAGTAAAGTCACAGGGAACAGATGATATTCCTTTGGAAGTTTGGAAATTAGGAGGGAAGACAGTGATACAGATCTGAAAGATTTTTTTAACATTATTTTAAAAGGAGGGGAAGCACCAACTTCTTGGAAGAAGGCTGTGGTGACTGTGTTACCTAAAGATGGCAAAGACCCTTCAGACCCAGTTTCATATGGACACGTTTCAGTTTTTCTGTACTAGATAAAAGGATGGCAAAGGTGTTGTCAAAATTGATAGCTATGGATCAGTGTGGTTTTGTGGAGCTAAACATTTAATCAGATTAATAAAACAACTATCCAAACAGAAGCACAATGAAAAAAAAATACCTGTTGCTCGTGAGTCTTCAGGCAGAGAAAGCATTTGACAGAGTAAGCTGAAATTTTATGAATAGGACATTGGAAGCATTTGCATTCCCTGGTATGATGATAATGTTAATTAGAATGATATATGAAGGATTGGAGGCAAAACTTAAACTGGCAGGGTTCCTGTCAGGTTGCATTTGAACATAGGAAGCAAATGGGGGGGGGGTCAGGTGAATGTACCTAATAAATCCAGAAAAGGGCATCTCAGTGTTGTGCACATTTTGAGACAGTTTCAGGTATTTTCAAGATATAAAATTAATGAAAATAAAACAAAGACTGTAGCTGTAAATTATGTACTCTCATACAAATTGGTTCAGCAGTACCCGTATTTATGGGGACATAAGATGAAGTATTTAGGAGTATGGATTAAAAAAGGCTTCTGTTATGGCAGCTAAGGATATGTGGAAAGAGACTAAACCAAAGATAATCCAACAATTGAGAAAGTAGAAACTGTTATTTATGGATGTGGATAGTAAGATACAAGTAGTGGAAATGTTTAGTCTCTTTAATCTTGTATAAGAGTCAGGCATACTTTTATCAACCCAAGGAGAAGTTGTGGACAATAATTAATGAAGAACTGAAGGAATGTATCTGGGAGGGAAATATAGCAAGAGTTAAGTGGGATAAGTTGATCCTTCCACTAGAACAAGGTGGTTTAGGTTACCTGATTTGAAGGGATATTTTAGAGCTACACAGTTAAGGCTCATATACATAACACAAGCAGAAGTTTATAATTTAAAGTGGAAAGGGATGACGATGAAGCAAGGGGGAAGCTCAAGAAATAGAGAGAGGGTGGGATTTTGGATGTAGATTCTTAAGGAGAATAATAGCAACCATGCGGAATATTATATTCATAAAGTAGCAGAACATATTCTAAGAACTAAGCAGTATAAGAATATTGCATGATAACTATAAGAATCAATCAGAGGAAGTTAGAAATGTTTGAGAAGAAAGACTGGAAAGGCACTTTACAAGAAAACAATGGGAAGACGTATATATCCCAAGTATGCAACCAAGCCCAACAGGTTTAGGATCTTTGCTTGGAAGTCTTTGCATAGATATTTTTATACCTCAAGCAGACTTCAAATTTGGTAGATAGCAAATGTTTGATGGACAAAAAAATGGGTAACTAGGAACATATGTTTTGGCAGATTTTAAAAATTCCCTACCGAGTACTGTATCAGAAATATTGGGCGAGCAAATGGCTGTAAGTAAGGAAATTATTCTTTGGAGCTGGCATACAGGATCAGAATTACCTAGACACATAGTAAGGCCTAATTAAGTTTTATTCTGTTGGCTGCCAAAAAAAGCAATTACTAGAAAATGGAGATCCAAGTCTACACCAGCTGTATTTGAGGTGTTGAATACTATGAAAGAGAAAAGAAATGGAAGGGGTTCTTTAGAAAAGGGAAGGAGCAAATTACATAGAAGTAAATTGAAATTGTGCTAATAATATATGTATAATAGTGTTCAGGAAGAGGAGGAGGAGTGAGGTTTATTGGAAGGCAGGAGTTCAGCATTTTTTGTAATGCTGGACTGATGAAATGGCTTCTGTCACTGACAGAGTTAGTATAACCCTTTAAATATTACATTTATAGAGTTGGACTCCCTTAATGAGGGAATTTCTGCTTTCAGACATAGTGAAGGGTCAAAGTTTACCTCAGCTGTATAAGTATTGGAAATGTTTGCCTTATAAGTAATATCAAACATCTCCAGTAATGTAAATAATCTTGAAAGATTCTGTCATGGACCATTTAAATAAATCATAAGGCCATCAGTGTTTAAAGAGAATGGAATGCAAAACTGTAGGCACATGGGATGAAACTAAGCACAGATACAACGGTGGCAATGGCAGCAAATTGGGGAAATCAGAAGAATCTGAGAATAGAGATAGAAGGAAAGATAGTAGAACAGGTAAACAGCTTCAGATATCTGGGAGGGTGGTTGAGGAGAAGGGAAGTCTGAATGAAGAGGCCAAACCTAGAATCAGAGAGGCTGCAGCCAGCTGGCATAGCATGTCAGGGGTAGTCTATGACACAAGAATGCCAAAGAAGCTGAAAAGTAAAGTGTACAAGACAGTGGTGCGACCAGTACTACTGTATGGTACAGAAACCTGGGCAGTAAAAACAGAACAGTTGAAGAAGCTAGAGGTGATGGAAATGAAGTGCCTGAGAAGGGTGGTAGGATGCACACTGTGGGACAGACGAAGAAATGAGGACATAAAAGCAGAAGCCAAAATAGCTCCAATTGAAGAAAAGATCAAAGAGAACAGATGACTGTGGTTTGGACACATGCAGAAAAGCAGAAGACAGTCTGGTGAGGAAGATTTGGGACAGACAGGAAGAAGGTAAGAGAAAGCGAGGACGTCCAGCAAAAAGGTGGACGGATTGTGTGAAAGAAGATCTGCGACAGTCAGGCATGAGTGTTGAAGGCAGGAGCGTGGCACTGAATCGAGAGAGTTGGCAACAGTTAACACGATACCCCGACCCCATGTAGAAAAAATGGGGAAAAGGGGGCTGATGATGACCAGTGTTTAAAAACTAGCTCAGAAATATCCACTTTGTGTTATACTCCTGAAGGGCTGCAGCTATGTATTGCAGATTAGGAACAAATAAAAGGAGAGCACAGACACCACTGCCTTGTCTGCCTTCTGCAGAGTAATAGAGATGAACAAACCGGCATTTATCATTATAGTAAAGTGTCCAGGAAGAATTGTGATGTACACTGTGGTGTCTACTGACTATAATGCCACTATGCACTTTTTTTTTTTTACTATCACTTCTTTTATTTTGTGTGCTCTTCTTTACTGAAAGCTTTGCAAACTTTTTTTTATTAAAGGCCAAGGTTCAAGACTGATTTTATGCCTTGGTGTTGCCATCACAGAGACTGTGTGAGGATATAGCCATTGCTTCTGATGAATATAGCCCTACACATGTGGAGTGGTTTTTTTCATTAAAACCCGTGGTTGCAGGTGCATGCTATTAATAGAGTGACATCACATAGGAATAACTGGGACAGATGTTAATGGACAGAAAAAAAATTGCAACTGGGTTATTTTCATATTACCATGTACAGAAAGGGGAACAACAAGAGGAAAGATGATTTGTGACACTGTAGCCACCACTTATTGTGCTGCTCAGGGTTAAGCCCCAAACTGTTCAGCTGCACTTTAATAGCTGTATGAATTTATGATCCCTGGTTCTCTGGATTGCACCTGAAAATGGTCTTCAACCAATCTATGTACCCAGTTAATTAATGCGTGAATAAATATAATAATAATAGTAATACCATATATGCATAATCTCTCTGTTGGCCCTAGCAGATGTCTTTTTGGCATCCAGACTAACCAGTAACACAAGGCTGATGGAATAAGTATAAAGTTCTTATAAACCCAGTTAAGGACCGGTATACATCAATCTGACCTTTTGGCATAATGGTTAAGGTCTTTGTCTCCCATCTGCAAGGTCCAAGGTTTGATCCTGACCTCTGACCAGTGCCTGTATGGAATTAGCATGTTCTCCCTGTGTTGCTTTGGGGTTCCGGACAAAATCATTCTGTGTATTTCCATCGCAAACTCACTCAAGAAAGGAATTGTAGGCTGTGTCACAAACTGTAGATAGTGGTTGTATGGAGAAGAGTTGTATAGATTAACTGCTTTTGGCATCAGCTGTTCCATGCAGTATCCTCAAAACATGAGAACAAGAACCACAGACTGTATGCCATGTCAGCGCTAGCCACTCGACAGTGTAAAAAATTGACTGTAGGTGATTCATTCTTGTTGGCATATGTTGCCAAATGCACCTGGATATTTGCTGGTGAAATGTAGGTTGAGGACCTGACCTACGCCAGTGAACCACGGAGGGAGGTGTATATATGCTACTGTTACCAGTGTATGCCCACCAAAAATCTCAACATCCCTGGGTCACTAAATTGCAGGCTGGCCAGTGTCCTTTTGCCCAGCATGGCTTACCTGGGATAGCTATGTTGAGCAAAAGCTAGCCGTAAAACCAATCAACCTGTCCAACATGAGCTTAGGATTATTAAACTCAATATAGATTCACTGAAAGGGTGCAGCTTGGAAGTGGATGACATAATAGTAGGAATGAAACTGGACATCATCTGTATCCAGGAAACAAGATGGAAGGACATTGCAGCAAATCCACTTGGCTTGGGATCCAGAGTCAGCTACTGTAGTCAGGAGGAGGACAGACTATTAATGGTGTGGGAATTGTGGTGAGGGAGAGGCTTCAGAAGGCAGTGAGGGATGTTATCAGAGCTAGCAACAGATTCATGACAATCCAGCTCCAACGTAAGGATAGTAAAATATTCATAATCTCAGCCTATGCACCTGCAGCAGGGTTGTGATAATGAAGAAAAGAGTGCATTTAGAAAGCAGTTGCAAGATCTGCTAGATAAATCAGGACTGCATGAATTGGTGGTGTTAATGGGTGGCCTGACTGTACATATTGGGACAGACATAGTAGGGTGTGAGGGCTGCCTAGGTTTACATTGATGAGGCAACAGGAATAAAGAAGGTGAAGCCATTCTAGACCTCTGTGTGGCAAAAGGCTTGATAGTGGCCAACACATGGGTCAGCAAGAGAGAGTCACAAGAGCACTTAAAAATTGGCCAACATGCAACACGGGTAGACTTCCTCCTATCGTTTCCATCTCCAGTGAAACAGTTGGTCCACAGTCTGACAAAGGGGGATACTGCCAGCACAGCTATCTGGAATTTTGTAAATAATTATATGCCATTTGTGAATATCAACATGATTTATATAAGACGCTTGTGTTACAAATGTATTAGAACTGTATATATCAAACTGCTGGTACAGACGTGTATGTTGAAAAGGTTTTTGCAAAGTGCTGTTTGAAATGTAACCACAGTGTGCCCTACTGGAATAGAACAGAAATGTAGATGCACTATTGTAACTCTTTAAATGTATATATTTTAACAGTGAAAACCGGAGTACACGAGGTTAACTTTAGAAAAATAGCTAAAATTAAATTACTTTATGGCTATGCAATAAAAAATGGTATCTTTCAGTTTTCAGTGAGCTAGAGGCACAGAGTCTGTGCTGAAAAGCTTTTTGTATTGTCCTTAGGGTGAAATAATTATTAGTCTTGAAATGTGGAAGAATGTAATTGTTTTATGACTTCCAGCATTTGCCAAAGATATGAGGCCAATGTATTTTTGCAAGTAGATGCTAAATACTGCTCGCTTCTAGCAATGGGCGTTTCATCTGGGAAGTAGAGTCAAATGACAAGAAATTATATCATTCTGCAAGCTATCCCAGCAGTAATGTTTGAGATATTGATTTTAAAAAGTCTCTTAGCGAGAGAGAACATTATGTATTCTGTCTTGGACCTGAGAAGAACTATTCACCACAACATCTGCCTTGCTCTAAGTAGGTTAACTAGGGTGTAGTAACTCTCTCAGATACAGTCAGGAATATAGTGAAGCTTAGTTTAGATATTTTTCTTTCTTTATTTTAGACTGTCCTTCAGTGTTGTTTTAAATATTTCCTGTGATTTTTAACTCTTATGTCACTGTGAATATATACAGTGTATTTTCTTGTTCTTTTACTATTTACTATTAAATATATTTAAACCTTTTTTTTTGTGGCTGATCTGTCTAGAGAGATTTAAGTTTTGAGAGTATTTGCATATTTTTTCAGTGACACTGTGTGGTCCACTCCTAACAGCCTTGCTCTTGGTCAAACTACCATTTGTATTAATATTAATATTATACAGTAATATTAGACACCCTTTGTTAAGGGCCTTAAAGTAGCTGATAAAGAGTTGACTGGTGGCAGTGGTAACAACCTTATAGTCTGGACAGAGGGGGGCATAGCTAGTGAACCTGTGTCAGTCTCTCCCAGGTGTGTGTGTGTGTGTGTAAATCAACCGTTAGTGTGTGTGTGTCAGCTACTTGGGCAGGGACACGAAGCACTGATTGGACAGAGAGGGTGCTGGTAGGTCTTGGCGTGGTCACACAGCTGAGATCTCAACTCTACAGCTGTGTCAGTGGGGAGTCTTATTGAGGATCTGGAGAAAGAGGGAGGCACCAGCCCTGGACTGACTGTGGTCTCTGTGTGCTGTTAAGGGAAATTGCACTTGATGCAGAGAGCTGCATCTGGAAATACTCTGTGTGTACCTGTTATCCTTCCAGTGTATGTCCCCCACTGTTGCCAGTGGTGAGGATTGAGGCTCCTTGATTACTGGTCCAGTGGTGGGGCATCACACCCAGCATAAACCACTGGTTGCCACAGTAAGTTGCAAGCAGTGGTCAGAAAAGACTCTAACATTAACAGAGACTAGGCTGAAGACCTGGAAGTTGACTGGAAAGATTGCTCAAGGGAATTACTCAGGGCTCTAGTACCTGAGGAATAAGAGGAAATTTGTATAGTTGAACAAGAATGGCAGTTCCTCAAAGTAGCCTGTGTGAGGAGTACAGCACAGGTATACAGCTGAGCCAGGTATGGAAATGAGGTGCATAAGGAAAGCTGGTAATGAAATGTAGGAGTCCAGGAAGATGTCAAAAGAAAGGGTGAGTGCAAGAAAATGTAGGAGATAGAAAGGAGGGACCATGCTAATAAGGAATACTAGATTGCTAACAAAGAAGCTAAGAGAAGAGTTGCAGTAGAAAAGGATAAGGCATCATAGGTTCATAGGATGATAGTAGGTTATTGGACCGGAGGCCCTTATAAGCCTAGCCAAGAATTTCACCCATGTTCCCTCAAAGTCAGCACCCGTTTCCCTTGTCCAGCAGGAACACAGGTGGGATCCCAGGGGTGTATTTTCTGTTTCTCATCCAGTCGTCCAGGTTCCTCTTAAATAGGGCTAGAGAGGTACTCTGCTTGACATGGGAAGGGAGTCTATTCCGCAGACGGGGAGTCTTTGGGACAGAAATCTATCCTGCCAACAAGTTCTATTAATGTCACAGACCAGGTTAAGGCCTTCTGTGCGGGTTGCGCTAGTGGAGTTTGTCTTATGGATATCCAGCAACTCCATCAAGGCTGGGTCTGAAATGGCCTTGTATGCCAGACACAGGTCACCTCTGAGCAGTCTGTATGAGACTGAGTAGAGGGACAGGGCTTTTAGCCTATCTGTATAGAATAGGTGTTTGAGACCCTAGATTTGCATGGTCAGGAACCTCTGTGGTCTCTCCAACAGCTGCATGTGCTTAGCAAGGGACATGCCGAAGGGGGCATTGTACTGAATAATGGGTCTGATAAGGGAGGAGTACAGGGATGTTATGACCTCCTTGTTCCTGGATGAAATACCCTTATTTATGAGGTTGGCCTTTTAGAAAGCCTTCCGTACAATGGAGGCAACGTGATGGTCAAAAGTCAGGTTGCTATCAACCTGGGTGCCCAAGTCCCTCACGACTGATTGCATGCTTAGTACGTTGTTGTTAATGTCATAATTAGTGGGGATGACATTTTCCCCAAAGGGGATAATGATACATTTCTTGGTATTCAGTTTAAGGCCATGCTTCTGGCACCAGTCATTAGTTTGGGTAAGGCCCTCTTGGAGAATGTTCACATCACTAGGGGAATTTAAGACAGCACCCAGCTTGCAGTCATCTGCAAACTTGGTCACCCACAGATCACTTGTTTTAGCTTGCACCTCAGAAAAGTATATCCCAAACAGTAGAGACCCCAAGACCGATCCTTGGGGTACACCGCTCGTTACGGGTCTGCTACTACATCAGAGACACTCTACCAGCTTCTGGAAAGTGACGGTGTCGTTGGCACATAGAAACTCTATCTGCTTACAAGACAAAGACAAAAAGATAAAGAATATACTTAGACATTCTTCATAAGGAATTCCAGCAACAATCGGCTCACCAGTCCTCAGGACATCAAAGACAGGTAAAATGAGTACTTCCATCAGCTTCTGAATGAAGAAAAGCCCAGAGAAGATGTACAGACTCGGACACATACTACAGTGAAAGAAGAAGAGGAGCCACACTAGAAGGAAGAACAGCACTAAGGAAAATACAGTCAGGGAAAGCAGCAGGGTCAGAAGAGTTTGCAGCAGATGTGGTCAAAATGTTGGATGAGATAGGGGAGAAATGACTCCTGAATGTACTAATAGCAGTACACAGAGAAAGGCATATCCTAGATGACTGGAAGAATAAGCATACAATTGCCAGCTTGCAAGAACAAAAGGGGCATCCACAACTGTCAAACTCCTGTTACACTGCGTGAAAGTCCTTGATTGAGTGATTAGTAGAAAGTAAGTTGGGAGCATTTCATATCCAGATTAGAGTGCAACTTATCTGACTCTTTTACAGTGAGACATATAGTTGAGAAAAAGATAAAGATGCGGAGAGTCCAACTGGGCATTCATAGACTTGGAGAAAGCATATGATAAGGTCCCAAGAAAGCTGATTTGGTCAGTCCCGTAATGGTTTAAAGTCACACAAACATCGTTAGAATTAGTGGTGGTTATGTACAAGGACCCATTGACTGAAGTATAAGCAGTGTTCAGTCTGTCATAGGGCTTCTCAGTGCGAGTGGATGTGCATCAGTTTTCATCTCTGAGCCCACTGCTGTTCATACTTGCGATGTTCTACATTAGCAAACAAGTTGCACGAGATAATGTTGCTGTATGCAGACAAGGCGGGATTACAGGCAGACTTACAGCAAGAACTTCAGCAAAGGATAGAGGAATTAAATGCCGAACTGAAGGCCCATGGACTGAAACTGAGTACAGATGCAGCAGTTGTAATGGCAGCAAATGGGGAAAATCGGAAGAAGCTGAAAATTGAGATAGAAGGGAAAATTAGTGGAACAGGTAAACAGCTTCCAAATGTCTGGGAGGGGTGGATGAGGGGAAGGAAAATCTGGATGAGGAGTCAGAACTAGAATCGAGGGTGCAGCCAACTAGCACTGTGGGTCAGGGGTAATGTATAACAGAAGAATGTCAAAGAAGCTGGAAAGTAAGGTGTACAAAACAGTGGTGCGACTAGTGTGACTGTATGGTACAGAAACCTGGGCAGGAAAGGCAGAGCAGCTGACGAAGCTAGAGAGGATGGAGATGTTGTCATAATGGTTAAGGTGTTTACCTTACAAACAAAAGGTGAAGGGATTGATTCTCACATGGGGTAACTATCTAGGCTTAAAATGGTCCACAAAGACAGTTAGCCTAGTACTAATCTATGAACCTATGAGAGATGTAGTGCCTGAGACAGATGGTAGGATGCACTGTGGAACAGAAGATTAAATAATGACATCAGAGCAGAATCCAGAGTAGCTTCAGTTGCAGAGCAGGTCAAAGACAACAGATTATGGTGGTTCGATTATATATGGATAAAAGCAGAAAATCTGAAGATTATTTTGGACAGACACACAGAAGGCAACAGGAAATGTGGGCATTCAGCAAAGAGGTGGATGGATTGTGTGAGAGAAAACGTACAACAGTCAGGTATGACTGTCACAGAAAGTAGGAGAGTGGGATTGAAACAAGACAGTTGAAGCAACACCCCAATCCCATGTAGAAAATGGGGAAAGGGGGGATTGACAATGATGATGATATGTCAGTATGATGTAGGACAGAGAGGGGCTTTTCTTTCATATGGAATATTCAGAATAACTGGCTTTTTACATGACAGCAGAACATGCAATCTTCTCAAAATGTAATTCAGTAACCTTTGCAGTTTGAGAAGCATGTGATGGCCTGCCTCCACACATGCTTACACAAGTACAGTTCCAACAGGATTCCCTCTGGACCAGGAGTTTTCAACCTGGGAAAACAAGCCAGCGATGGTTTCAGTTCCTCTAGACCAGCTGGTGCCATTAAGGAATTTCTGATTCCTTAAAAATGGAATCTGGGGAGCACAAAATTGCATAAAAATGCAACAGTCTGATGTCAATGCACTTCTGTACCCTTCTTTCTAGTATGCCCTTGTTTGCCTTCTTAATGTCAAAGGGCCAGTGCACCTACATTTCTGGAGTTTGCCTTTTTTAAGTGTAGTTAATCCACTTGTCACTTTTTATCCATATCCCTTTATATTAGTTTATATTTGTATTGTGTTGTGCAATTTATTTTCAGTGCTTGTCGTTATTAGGCTTTTGTTTGTTTTCCTTGCTTATTTTAATCTGACAGGCAAAGCTAAGGAGCCATAGTGGTTAGCACAGCTTTCTACTACTAAATCACCTAGGTAATATTTCTTGATATTGACTTTCCCATCCCCGTTCAAAAGTTTTCATTTTTTTCCCCAAGCCATGTTCCAGTCATTGATGAATACTGGTGATACGCATAAACATCATGAATTATAAGTAAAACGTTTTTTCTTTTCGTAAGATTTTGAATGTAGTATTCTTACCAGTGTTCATAGTGGTTAATGCCACAAGCAAGAATTTATATAGATTCATATGTTTATACTAGGCTAATGACCACCAGGGTCTTTACAAGGCTAGCAATGCAGCTTATCCCAGTTTTGTCCCCGAGTACCTTTATATGATTGGGTATGTTAGTAAGGAGGTAGCTAAAGGTTATGAGGCCAGGTATGCTAGTTTGATATTTGTTATGCATGTTTTTGTAGTTGTAAGTATTGCAACATATTTTCAGCTTTATAACAGACTGTTATCCCATACTCACTGAAGTAGCTGAGGTAAGAAATATTCACTTCAAAGGACATTCAAACCTTATAAAGTATTATAAGATGCAATGTTTTTCATGTTACGTTAAGTTGCTGTCTCTTTCTCTTACAGCCTCATGTAGTTTGTGGGGACCAGCTTGTCCACAGCCCTTACATGCAGTGCCTGGCATCACTGGCAGTAGGCTTGAACCTAGATCAGTTGCTTTGCAATCCTCCAGTTCCGCCATACCAGTGGGGTAGTCCTCCAGACCTTACAATGTGGAATCCTAATGAGTGGGCCTGGTTAGAATGTTTCTCTGCTACAGTTAAAGCTGCTGAAGCACTTGCTAAGGGTGAACCTTTTCCAGACTCCTTTTCAGTCCCTGATTTGGAGCCAGTGCCAGAAGGTGAACTTGCACATGTTATGGTAAGCTTGTTATTTTGATTGATGAAATTACTGAGAAATAATAATGTATTTTTGTTGTGTAATGCTCAAGTATGTACATAAACCGCATATTGAAAAGAAAACAGCCAAAGAGGGAACGTTGAATTTCTCAGAAAGTGAATACCTTACATGTTAGTTTTGTTTTGTTTTTTTGAGTCTTTGCTTTAATGACTAAAAAAAAAAAAAAGATGAGTCAGCACTTCATTGTAGCACAAACATTCCCATGTTAGGTTGTCATTGTTACTATGATTTATTTTGTAATTTTTATCATTAGGCCTTTGTTGGGGCAACCTTTAGTCACCATGCCTGGTATCTGTAGAGTAGGCACAACAAGAAAAAGGACATTCTGCTCTCTTACCATTTTTTCCTGTTTTTTGAACTTTGATTTCAGAGTTTTGGGGCTCATGCACCATTTAACATCATTTTTTCCTACAGTTTTTTCCCTCCTCTGCTATGATGAAAATATGATTCTTCAAGCGATTCTTTTGGAAGCAGAAGTTCAACAAGGAAAGCAAGCCACACCATCTTCTTCCAAGATAAAAAAAAAAAATGTCCCTTTAAGACCTATAGTGGCAGGCCACAATTGGAGTACTGAAAAGTTTTCCTTGTATGTAGAAAAACATTTACATCCTGTTTTAGACAAGAATGTAAGAGTTCTAAGAGACTCCAAGCATTTTCTGAATGACCTCTATGAATATTTTCAGTCAGAGAACTCTGGTGTCAGGTTTTTTGTAACTATGGATGTGCAGTGTTCACAGTGATTCCCAGTAGCTTTGGCCTTGATTGTTTAAGAGAATATTTGACCAGACATAGTGAGTATAGTGGTCCTATGATTAATCTACTCTGTCTCTGCATGAAGATAGTCCTCGAGACTAGTATCTTCATGTTTGATGGTAGTTACTATCTACAGAAGCAAATGATAAAATCCCCAAGGAATAAACTGTGCCTGCAAGCCATAGACCAATGTAACTGAAGAAAACAAGGCACAAAAACACGACTGAAAGCATAAAAAGTTTAAAAGTTTAATAAGGTAATTGCTTTCACACCAAATACTAGTGCTTCATCAGACCATATAAAAACTAAATCAGCAAACACTTTTAATACACTCACATTGATTCAAAGCAGCCAATAAAAATCAGGGAAAGGTAAACACCTAACATCAACTTGTATTATTTAAAGAGACGTCGTGCTTTTAATACAGGCGTAATAGAAACCCTGACACTTAGACCTGGATATTTATCAGCTTGCCATAATGTAATCCAATGCATATCTCTGGTTTCAGTAAAGTTTTTAACATCACCACCACATATATTTTCAGAAATAATTTCAGAACTTGATATCTAAAACCATGTTCATTTTCATTCTCCATACAAGGTCTGGCTAGTGCATTCTTAGTGTTCCCCATTCCTAATACAATGTATGTGTTCCCAATCGTTCCATCAGTGACCTATTGTTTTTTCCTACATAGAAACAGTGGCAGGCTGTGCATGTCACCAGATAAATCAGATTCCTAGTTCGACAATTAGCTGTAACCTCAAATTTATACTCAAAACAAGTAACTGGATGGATAAAACATGCTGATATGTTAATAAACATACAGAAATTACATGTAAGGCATTGACTGGTGTCTATACAACCACCATCCTGTCTACTTTCTTTTTGTGTTACATTTTATAACATAGTTTTCTTTTGAGAGATTTCTTATTCTTAAAGGCAAAATTCAGTCTATAGCCAACAACCTTTGAGATGTCATTGTCCAAGCTCAATATAGACCAATTCGACTTAATAATAGTCATTATATCAGCCATATCACTAGTATAAAATAAGGATATAGGCAAACTATTCCTGTTGCTAGTAGCCAGAGAAGACTTAGTCTCAAAAACTTGGTTTGAAAAAAATGTTTTTGCCTTATTCTCCCTATGCATAACTCCCATACAAATGTTCCTTTCAACCTCACATTCCTTGTACCCTCTTTCATGAAATTCTCTTTTAAGTATCTTGTCTGAAAACGTCATCACAATTGTTCAGTCAAGATATTCTCATTGTTTGACCTTTAATAGCATTCTGGAATATATAGCCAGGATGCATGCTATCCCTATGTAGGATAGCATTTCTTCTAAAAGGTTTCCTATATAATTTAGTTTGAAGATTCCTAGTTGTATCAATACTAACTAGTACATCAAGGAAGTCTATATCACTGGTGGCAAACTTGTATGTAAATTTAAGAAAAGATGTAGTGGACTCTAGATGGCTAGTAAACGACATGAGCTATCCTTCAGTCCCCCCCCCCCCCCACAAAAAACAAGTCATCTACAAATCTCTTGTAGAAGCTGACCAAAGGAGCATATTCATGTAAATTTAACAGGGAACTCTTCTCCCATTCAGCCATAACTATGTTGACGTAGCTATTGGCACAGGGTGTGCCCATAGCTACACCAGCCTTCTGTAAGAACAGGTGTCCTTCAAATAGAAATCCATTCTTTTCTAACACAATTTCCAAGAACATACAAATAATATCAATTTTACTTGAAGTATATTCACTATTTTTAACAAGGAAATCATGTGCCATGGATATCCCAAAGGGTGGGGGATGGCAGTAAATAACAATACAACATCCATAGTTGCTAACAAGCAACCATCTCTCAACTTCCCTTTGATTAATCTACTCTGTCTCTGCATGAAGATAGTCCTCAAGAATAGTATCTTCATGTTTGATGGTAGTTACTATCTACAGAAGGATGGCATAGCTATGGGCACTTCTAATGCCAATAGCTACGCCAATATAGTGATGGCCAAGTGGGAGGAGGATCATCTGTATGAGCTGCATTGGTCTCTGATCTATGTGAATTCTGCAATAGATTAAACAATTCCATGCCATTTTTGAAGCTCTCTGTGAAATATTCTGAAACCAAGATTAATTTTTTTAGACCTTTTTGTTCATAAATTGGATTGTGGTGGTGAGGATACTGGTGTTTATAGAAAACCTTGTTACAGGTATAATTTACTACACAGACACAGTATGCATCCAACACATATTTTTAGAAATATTGTCAAACGACTAGGGATGAGGGCCTCTAGGCTAAATGCCTCTGTGGAAGGCTTTCAGCGTGAAGTTTCTGATCCATGAAATAGGCTGATTATGAGGGGTTATAAACCCATGGAAGTTGACGGGGATCTTGGATTTGATTCCTACTCTTAAGAATGATGTAGCAAAGCCTTATTTTAAAGAACGAGTTACTTCTTGCCAAAGCAAACAATCTGCTTTAAGCGACTTTCACCAATTCCCATGTTTTTCACCAGTGACATAGGGGCTGTCACTGACGTGATTAGGAAACATTGGGAAATTTTGACAGCTGATCCTAAAATAAGGATTGTAGGAGAAGCTCCCTGTTTCACTTATAAAAATAGAAAATGTTTGAAGAGGTTACTTTATTATCCTCGAAGTGACTTATGTCATGTGTATATGAAAGGGAATGTAACACAGCCATGCAGGAATTGTAATTACTGCCTCTGTATTGATAATAGTGGTCTATTTATACATCCTGACACTAGACCGAGAGTTATTTTTAAGGTTTAGGCCGATTGTAGGACACCACATGTTGTCTGTCTGTGTTACTGTCAACAGTGTCAAGTTGTTTATTTTGGCAAAACAGATAGAATGTTTAAGGACATAACAAGAGAACATCTGTATAATATACGCATTGGTTTAGTTAACAACGCTTTATCAAAACATGTGAGGGATACCAATGAACATCACACATTTAAGTTTTTGGTGATTGATGTAGTTAAACCTAGTTTGCGGGAGGGTAATATAAGGAATGTCACTGAAACTTTAGAGATTAGATGGATTATTCACTTAAGGGCTGATCAGGGCAAGGGTTTAAATGAGAAGATTCCATTAAGACCTATTTTAAAGGGATATAGTTTGAGGAAATAGCCCTCCTCTTTCCTCCTCCTTTTATTTTTATTTTATTTTCATTTTTGTCTCCCTGTGACATGGATTTGTAGTATCTTAGTTTCCTAGAATCTGTAGTATTCTATAGTGTAAAGTGTTTATTGTGGATTACCTTTTAATTATTCCATTAATTTATTAATTCTTATGAAACCACCCTTTGCTTGCATTTTGATTGGTTACTACAAGCCAATTTATTATATAAATTGATTTGATTATTATGTTTGACTTCATGGTCTGAAGAAGCTGTTGCGAAAGTGCTTACCTGTTGTACATTTATTTGTGCCATACTAAAGTTTTACTGTTATGACCATCTGATTTTTACTTCATTTTGTTGTTACCACGTGGCTAATTTTGTCCAGAGAGATTTTGATTTTCATATCCTGAAAATCTTTCTTTGTTAGAAAGTAGTTATGATCACATAAAGGGGGTGGTCTATAAATAATCTGTTGGGAGAAAATCATCTTTGTGTAGTATGTGTTAAATTGAAATTAACAGGAGTTACATTACCAGCAGATACACCGACAGACTGACTGTACAACTGTATATCTGTAATTGCTGACAGATTTATTTAAACCAGCCGACCAAGCACTACTGTGAGATTATAAACATTTTCTTTATAACACAGATATGATACTGTTAGACGCACTAGACTTCTTAGCTGAATCAGATTACAAAATGTCCACCAGAAAGTCTTCACAAACACTTTTATAGTTTTAAAACTTTGTCCTTGATGAAAATCTTCTTTTCCTCTTTGTCTGCCTCTTATCTTATCCAGAGAAAACCAGTTCTCAGCCGGCCAAAATGCACTTTCAGAAATGTTCTTTCATTGATAGGATAGTCTATAACGTTTTTTTCTGCTGTGTTAGCCATGCTCATCCAGAGAAAGCCAGTTCTCAGCATGCCAAAATGTTCTTTCATTGATAGGATAGTTATAACTTTTTTCTGCTGTTAGGCATTTCCCTTTAACTTGAATATCTGTGTACATTCAATTGTTTAGGATATTTCAACAAGCCTCTATTGTTAATGCCATTTGTAACAAAACATTCAGAAGTATAATATTTTTTTGTTCCACACAAGCACATTCTGTTAGGCCAGTGCATCACATGCTATTCTAAAAACGTATCACGCTGTTGTTATGATTACCAAACCTCTGTTACTGTGAAGGTAAAACAACAAAAACATTCAGTAGTACAGTACTTTTTATTTTACACAAGCACATTCTGTTAACCTAATCATTTAGAAATACAATATGTCATGCAAGTACATTCTTATTTCTTCCTGAATTTGCAGGCTCTGTAATTTTTTATGCTGTTCCTAAAAATATCACTCTGTCACTATGAGAGGCAGCAGTTTTACCAATACATGCTATTGCTGTGAGAAAAGCAGTTTTACTAAATAACATATATGCCATTTCTATGAGGGGAAAAAAAAACGTTTTACTTTATATAATTCTATCAGTGTGGTTAAAAAGAATCAAAGATCTTCACCTGAGTTCCTCTTTTCTGTGTTCCTTGAGTGACATAGAATTAATTAAAGCAGGTCTGAGCTTTCTGCCCTACAGAGATGCTTCTTAGTCAAAAGTTTGCCAGTCATACCAGTTCTCTGGTTTTTAAGGGATAGAGTTCTGATTATGCCATTGTCAAGCTCCTTGTCTGCATCTTTGTCTGCTTTCCCAGCCTGAGCCCCTTTGCTACCTTTTAGGCAGGAGGTTTCTGGACCTGTCACTGTGGTCACCCAGGTGGTAAGGACCCATCAAGAACCATCCAACTCACTCCTTTTGGGATTTTGATAACTACAACCTTTGACCATCATCAGTAGACATGTTGATCCTGTCCTTCACTGAGGGTTGTGAGTTGACATCTAGTCCTAGACCATCAGTGAAGCAATACTCTCCAATTTCCCATGGAAACCTTTGTTGATTGACCTCTCGCATCACAGCATTTGTCTCTTCCCTTTCCAGACAGTCAAAGATCTTGACTGTGTATCCCTTCCTGAAGAGGATGTGTTACCAAGAGGTTGTTTTTGTTCTATATTCCTTTAAAAGTGGAACCCATCTATGATGGTACCTCTGAAGTGGATGAGGATGTGGAGAATACTTTAGGACCCTGCCTTTGGGTCTCACCCCCCCCCCGGGTGTTCACCAAGTGCATGACTGTGGTCACAGCTCACCTGAGACTGCAGAGATTCCAGGTGTTTTCTTACCTCGACGATTGGCTCCTGACACCTCCCACCAAGCATCGACTGGTCACAGCCAACTCAGTACATGCTTTGCCTATTCGACCAGTTAGGAATCATAATGAATCTGTCCAAATCGAATTTGATTCTTTCCCAGAACTTGGTGTTTATCAGAATTCAGCTGGACACTGTATCAGAGATTGCAGCATTTCCTCTCAGGCGTGTTCATCTAATCAGGTCTCATGTTCAGTGCCTCCTGGCTCTGACTCGTTCTGAGGTCCGCTTCATTCTCAGGGCCCTAGAGTCTATGGCAGAGCCAATCTTTCTGGTGCCATTAGCCAGATTCTACATGAGGGTTCTTCAGTGGACTCTGTGATCTTCTCTTTCTTATCCGATGACACCCTCAATTCGTCTCATTCCAGTGTGCAGGCATCATCTTTGGTGGCTTCAGTCACCTGATCTGCTAGTGGCAGACAGTTTTCTCTTAGTTCCCCCATTGCCAGCATGACCTCTGATGCTTACCTGCTGTGGCGGTGGGGGCATTACCAGGGAAAGACTGTCCAAGGTACGTGGTCCTCTGCAGAGACCAAACTGCACATAAATGTACTGGAGATGAGAGCATTCCTTCTCATGTTGCAAGCCTTTTAGGATTGCCTCCCTCTGGGTACCATTGCAGTTTACACGGATAACATGGCAGTTGTGTGGTACATCAACAAGCAAGGAAGCACACACTTGTATCTACTTTGGCTCGAGGCCATGAGGGTGTGGGAATGGGCAATGTCTTTGGGGTGCTTTCTCCTTGCAACTCGCATCCCTGGAGAGTCCAGCGTGTTAGACAGACTCAGCAGGGCCATCCTGCATCCCCACTAGTGGTCCCTGAATCTCTCAGTGGTGAGAGAGAGATCTTCCTCGCTGAGGTCATCCGAACTGCGATCTATTTGCTTCCCCTCACAGTCACAAATGCAGCCAGTATTTCACCCTGATTCCCCCAGTCGGGGAGTCCTCCAGGGATGTTTTGGTTCACGATTGGCCTACGGGTCTCCTTTATGCATATCTTCCTATACCTGTCATTCCCATAGTGCTTCAGAAAGCTCGATGCCTCAAGGCCACCTTGATCCTCATTGCCCCCTTTTGGCCTTAGCAGGTGTGGTTTCCCTCGTACGGTCTCACCTGAAGTACCCCCATTGGGTACTAGATCCCCTTCCAGATCTGATTTCGCATCCCTCCCATCTTCTAGTCCCAAACCTTCAGACTCTTCACTTGACCGTGTGATTGTTCTTCATGTTTCACTGTTACAGTCATCACATTTGGGTTATTTCTGCCAGGGTAGACCTCGGCCGGCCTGAATACCAGAGGCTTAGTATTTCTGTGTTGGTTGCTGTCGCTTCAAGACCGACGTCAGGTCATCAGTAGTATAAAGTAAGGCAGCCAACGCCATTACATCAGTCTTTCTTGCTGCGGAGCCAGAAGCAGAAGCAGTTCGTATGATTGCTGGTCGTCCGCTACCTGAGTTTCGTATTCCGAATTGAAGCTGAAGTCTTCTAAGTACCCCAATGGGGATCCTTTTTTCTTGCACTAACCGTTGTCAGAAGAAGTTAACAATTGCCTTGCGTGTGGAAAGCAAATACTAACTAAAAAAACACAACTAATTTTTTGAAAGCAAATACCACACTGAGACTTTCATTTTTACTGAGTCACTTGCTTAGGCCCAGACCACGACGTCCCCCGCTATCACTTTTGTGCTTTGTTCAATGCCAGGACTATACATAGTCGACCTAGTCGCCAGTTCTCCAGTCCACAGTGAGGCTCTTTCGCAGCCCCCTGAAGCCCGCTTCTTTGGATTCGCAGGCCGCTACCTTTCGGAGTCTGGCATGCCGCAAAACTCTTCTTCGACTAAGGATCCTGCGGTTGTCTCTCCCTTAGATCAGTCCAGAGCTGCTGAGCAGGCACCGGCTTCCGAGGAAGTACTTAGCACTACCGATTCTCGACACAAACCGACGACTTATTTCGTGCTACCATTCTTTCAAAAACTACCGAGTTTCTAAGGCCCAGGGTACAAACGACACCCAAGAAACAGATGACCCAATCTCAGGCACCTGCTCTCTTGCCTCAGTCTCAAATTCTAAAATTTCAGCAACATCCCGTGGAACTCCTCAAACAAAAAGTGTCTTCCTTTTCTGCTTGTGCAGAATCTAGAGTTACAAGAGTTAATGCATTCTGCAAGTCAAGTAACTAAACACACCTTGCACTGTGGGTTTGACACCCTAGAAGATTCTTGCAGGGCAGCAGTCACCGTTTCTGTCCTTAGAAGACATGCATGACTTAAGGAACAGCCCTTGCCAGACCACATTAAATCTAAATTGTTGGATACAGCCTTGCACAAAGGCAACTTATTTGGCACTAAGGCAGAAGAGGTCTTAAAAAAGATGGAAGAAAAAGCTAAATCTATGCAGACAGTTAAGGATTTCTTACTGGTCCAGCCACTCAGGTTCAGCAGGCATTGCCCCTCCAAGCACTGGTCCTTTCCTGCTCCAACCAGCTCAGTTCAGCCCAGAACCCGTGGAAGTAGACCCCCCCGACAGCAGCCACAGTGAATGCAGAGATCAAAACAGTGGACTTCGTCTACTTCAAAAACAGGGAGTTCTAAGCCAATCCCACATGGTAAGAACTCACAATCACTCTCCTCCCCCACCCCCTCCCTCTGTCCACCTTCACTTACTCCTTGGAGGAAAACTCTCCTTTCACGCAAGCATCTGGGCCACCATTGCCAACGACTCCTGGGTCCTCAACATAGTGTCCCAGGGATACATATTTTCTTTCCACACCCTTCCAACTCCAAAAGGGTTCCCAGATCTACCTCCAAATCAGTGGGCAGAGGCGCAAAAGCAAGTCCTTTCCCTGCTCTCTATGAGGGCAATAGAGCACGTTCCTACAGAACAAAAAGGTCAAGGTTTCTACTCCAGACTTTTTCTGGTACCCAGAAAAGAGGCCACCTGGCACCCCATCCTCGATCTAGCCATTCTAAGCACCTTCCTGGTGATATCAAAATTCAAAATGCTCACCCTCCAGCAGCTGCTGCCCATGCTCTCCAAGGATGCTTGGCTAGCCACCCTAGACCTAAAAGAGGCCTACCTTCACATTCCTATCAGGGAATCATGCAATAAATATCTGTGGTTCAGGGCAGGATCTCTGCACTTTCAGTTCTCTGCACTTCCCTTTGGCTTATCTACTGCTCCCAGAGTTTTCACAAAATGTCTGGTTCTGGCCATTGCCTTTTGCAGACAAAGGAATATCCATATTTACCCATACTTAGACAACTGCCTAATTCAAGCAGACAGCCAGGAAAAGCTGCTCAAGCACCTGGCCTTTCTAAAATCCCTACTGACCTCCCTAGGGTACACAATCAAAAAGAAATCAAAACAAGTACCCACCCAAAGAATTATATTCCTGGGAGCAAGCCTGGACACAGCATCCCAGGTGGTATTCCTTACACAGCAGAAGCAAACTTACCTGACAGCTTACTTCTCAACTAGCCACCAGAACCCAGTTATCTGCAAGGAAAATCCTGCAGGCTCTGGGGTTCATGGCATCTTGCATGCTACTCATTCCATATACCAGACTGCATATGAGGAAACTTCAGTGGTCCCTAAAAAGCCTTTTGTGTCAACACTGTCAAGACCTGGAAACTCTCATACCCTGATACTTTGCCTCAGAAAAGATTTCCTTTGGTGGGCAGCAGCTTGCTCCCACAACAAGGATTACCCTTCTCACCACCCCCTCCCACCCATAATCTCACCACAGATGCATCAGATTATGCCTGGGGTGCACACCTGGACGGCAGGTGCATACAGAGCCAATGGAGCCCACAGCAAATCCATCTGCACATCAGCCAAAAAGAGATGATAGCTGTCCAGCATGCCTTGACATCTTTCAAGCCCCTTCTCTCCCCAGGGGCCCTCCTGATCAAAACAGAAAACACCACTGTGATGTGGTACATCAGCAAGCAGGGAGGGACTCACTCCTACCCTCTTTGCAGGCTGGCCTTGACCCTTTGGCACACAGCCTCTGCCATGCAACTCCACCTGTTAGCACAGTTCCTGCCAGGTTCTCTAAACTCTCTGGCAGACCACTTAAGCAGAAGTCTTCTGCACCCACATGAGTGGCAGGTAAACAAAAGAACCTTCACCCTAATAACTCAGAAGTGGGGCACCCCGAAGGTCGACCTCTTTGCCTCCCACACAAACCATCAGCTCAGCAAGTTCTGCACCAGGGAGCATCACTGTATGGCTTGGAAAGTGGATGCCCTCTCCTTCCCCTGGGTCAATCTATCGGTCTATGTCTTTTCTCCATTACCTTTCATCCCCAGGGTACTGCTCAAAATAAGGGAGGAAAAACCAAGGATAATTCTTATTGCTCCAGACTGACCTCACCAGCACTGATACCCACTGCTGCGCAGCCTGTCCCCACTGCCACCATGGCATCTCACTAAGACCCCAATCCTCCTGACCCAAAGGGAAGGAGAATTCATGCATCCCCAATTGCAGACCCTCAATTTGGCAGCTTGGCTTATTCTCTAACCTCTGATCAATCTGCCAACCTCAGTAAACAGGTTCTAGATGTTATGCATGAAGCCAGATGCCCTAGCACTAAAAAGTCTTATGCTGATAAATGGAAAAGGTTTTGCACCTGGATCCAGGCTAAGGGAGCCAATACGGCACAGCCCTCCCTCCCTGTCATCCTGGATTACTTAGCTGACGTACTACACAGTGGCCTGTCTTTCTCCTCTGTATATATTCATGCCTCTGCTATCTCTGCTCATTTCCCCACTGAGCAGCCCCTTTTCTCACACCCTTTGATCAAACAGTTCCTAAGAGGGGCTAGCAACTTGAGACCACACAGAAGAGCACCAACCCCAGCTTGGGACCTTAACCCTGCCCCCCTTCGAACCAGCATATTCAGCAGAGCTAAAAGTTCTCTTCGGGAAGACAGCTTTCCTTCTGGCCATTACTTCAGCCAGAAGGGTCTCCGAGCTACAAGCACTCATGAATGTGGAGCAATTCATCATCTTCCACACTGACAGGGTTTCCCTGAGGACTAACCCATCCTTCATGTGCAGAGTGGTGTCCAGTGTGACTGTCAAACAATCCATTCATTTGCCAACCTTATTCCCTAACACACAGAACAAGGGGGGAAGGATCCTGCACTCTCTAGATGTGCACGGACAGCTCAGATTCTATCTAGATAGGACTAAATCCTTCAGAAAGTCTGATCAATTGCTGGTTAGCTTTGCTGCAGGGGCAGAGGGCAAAGCCATCTCCAAACAAACAATTTCCAAATGGATATCACACTGCATCCATTTCTGTTACAAGCAACATGGAAAGCCTCCACCTAAGGGGGTCAGGACTCGCTCCACCAGAGCAGCCTCCACCTCTGCAGCTTTCCTCAGAGGAGTCCCCACCAGAGACATCCTGGAGGCTGCTACATGGACATCTGTTCACACTTTCACCAAACACTACCACCTGCTTGTCTTCTCCAAATCCAGGGCAGGGTTTGCCTCTGCAGTCTTGCAGGGCATCCTAGCCAGCCCCTAGTTTCCTTGACTGCCTCCACCCTTTTCCTCAGCTTTGGAAATAAACCCAAATATGATGACTGCAACAGTGAAACACGAAGAACATACTACAGTTGTGTACACTTACCAGAAATGTAGCTGTTCGAGTGTATTCACTGTTGCAGTCCTGGTTTCCCTTCCTCCATCCCCCTCTTCTTTCTTCTCTCTCCTTACAAGGGACATTCTGGTATTTTCTTTCTATTGGTGGGGTTCTTCCACCAGAACCTGGCTCCCACTTTGGAGCTCCTGACAGGGCAAAAGAAACTGATGTAATGGCATCGGCTGCCTTACTTTATACTACTGGCGACCTGACGTCAGTCCTGAAGCGACAGCAACCGACGCAGAAATACTGAGCTTCTGGTATTCGGGCCGGCAGAGGGCTGCCCTGGCAGGGATAACCCAAATGTGATGACTGTAACAGTGAATACACTCGAACATCTACATTTATGATAAGTGTACACAACTGCACTTTTGTCGACTTCCCATTATCCTAAATCAGTCCAGGCTTGCATCACCTGTCAAAGACATTATTCTGGTCTCTCAAATGACTTCCACCAGAAAGGTCTATGCGTGTAAATGGAAAAGGTTTCTGTTTGGGCCAAGCAACAAAATCTGGACCCCTTCTTGGCTCCCATCCCAGATATCTGATTGTTCTTGTCTTCATTCTTTTCCAGGACGGAGCTAGTTTCTCTACTATCAGACTGCAGTTGGCGGCTATCTCTAATTTCCACGTTTGTGAGGAACCTATTTTTTCTTTGCCCCTTTGTAAGACATTTTTGAAAGGTGTTTTCCTGCTTTGGCCTCCTGTCAAGGATCCTTCTCTACCTTGGGACCTTTAATTTGTGCTGCAATCTCTTACACAGAGTCCCTTTGAACCTGCTGCAACTTGTGATTTGAAATTTCTATCATGGAAGACCACCTTTCTGGTGGCCATAACATCGTCGAGAAGAGTTACTGAGTTGCTGGCTCTCTCTATTAAACCACCATATTTGGTGTTTTATAAAGACAGAGTGGCTCTCTGAGCCCAACCCTTCCTTTATGTCTAAGGTAGCCACACAGGCAAATTTGAATCAGTCAGTTCAGTTGCCACTTTTCTTCCCCAGGTTCTCTAATAAAGGGGAATGTTTACTGCATATGCTTAACATTCGTAGACTACTGCAATTCTACTTGGGCAGGGCCATGAGTTTCCGCAATTTCGACTAACTGTTTGTGGCCTTTTCTGTTGACGGACAAGGTTGGGCAGTCTCTGAGGTTACTATATATCACTGGATTTCAAAGTGTATTTCTATGGTTTATTCTTCTAAAGGTTTACCTTTACCAGGTCCAGTTAGAGCTCATTCCACTAGATCTATGGCTATGTCAGCTGCCTATCTCTGGACCCTCATTCCTTAGATAAGATCTGTGCAGTAGCCACCTGGTCTATATCTCACACTTTTGTTACTCATTATAAACTCAACATTGTCTCCAGGAACAGGGCTTATTTTGGATCTGCAGTTCTTCGGCTTGTCCTTCCATGAGGCCACCCAGGATTTATGGTAGCTGGGGACTCTGAACCAAATGTGAGGAATAGTGACATGGATAACATCAGACAAAGAGTTATATACTTACCATAACTTGACATCTGTGTTATCAAGTGTCACTTTTCATCACTATTCCTCCCTCTTTCCCCCTTCCTGTGGAACCTAGAGTAAGTGGAGACGTCTTGTCTGGTAGTTAAGGTCTTCCTTCACTGTTTTCTAGCTTTAGGACAAATTTGATCTGAGGGGTTAGAGGGCAGCAAGGGATCATGGGAGTGGGAGGAGCTGGAGCCAAGAAGCTGCCGGCTCGGATCCGATGTCGGATCCTACAACCCAAGAGTGATAAATAGTGATATAGGGTAACACAGATGCCAAGTTATGGTAAGTGCATAACACTTTTTTTTTTCAAAAAATATCAAGGTATTTACTTCACCCCCCCCCCCCCCTGTAACTGTAAAATACATTACCATTCAGTGTGTTTCTTTCTGACACTAGACAGCTTAGACTGGATCTAGGAATATGACTGTATGCCTCATGTAACTGTAAAGCGCAGCCTTTAAGTATTTAAGTTTTTGTTTTTTATTGTTTACAGTTTAATGCTTAGGCAGTATGTATCAGGTTGAAACTTTACAATTTAGACAATATATTATTTTTAACAGACTAAGATGAGCTCATTCACCCTTCACTGTGCACAGCACATACTTGTGCGTCCTGCTCTGGAATGTGGCCTTGCTGGTCTCACCACCATCTCTGGATGGTTATCATGTTAAGAATCTTCTACCCCTGCCGTTATATTTTTTCTTAACTGTTACCAGCCAGTGATGATCTATAATGTCTATTCTGTATATCCATCAATATGAGTACTTTAATTTTGCTTCCATTGCATTACACTGTCAGACATATATAATTATCAAAAGTTTCACAGATTTTTGAAAAACTGTCAACATCTTGCTGGAGCTTCCATGTACTGAGGCAGCCATGTCTGCTTTCCACTGTTCATTAAAATGAAATTATTGTAACTTTATAATTATTATAAATCAGCACTATAACAAAATAAATAAATTGAATGCCATATACCACATGGAGGTGGTCTTGTCAGTTTATTAGCATCTAGAGAGAGACTAAAAAACTAAATAGGCAGTAGGATACATGTGCAATAAATTTGTTTTCCTTTCTCCTCCCTTTACAGTAATCTTATTTTCTAATCATAGAACAACTGATTAATTTATTTAGTTACAGGATGTCCATATTTGGCCAGTTTAACTTCCTGAGGTAGCCACTTCACTTCTGGTCTGCAGGTGATAGTTTTCCCCTTGCAAAAAGAACTGCTGTAGAATTTTTGTACACATCAATCTTTTGTTATTATATACAGATAGTAGATGGAATCAGTAACAATATAATAGGATCACTATTTTAAAATACCACACTTGCATTATACCTTTACTGTGTGGTCTTGACAAACCAGCTAAATGTTTTATTAAAACATTGGTGTGCATTTTTTGATAGAAGCATATGTAGAAGATTCAGACTCATTAAAATTTGGTTTTGCAGCAGATTACACAACTGTAAAGATTTCTATGCAATTAGTGTAAGCTAATTTAATGCAAATAACTTGTAGTCATCTAGCAGTAATTACTGTATAATTAAAATGTCTTAGTATATTAATCCTCTGGGGAAAAAAGAAAGTATTACATATACTATCAGAATTTATTTATTTTACATTTGTTAACCGGGGGTGTCTGACTGAGCTGAAAAGGCCCTTTTTCATCAGAGGCCCAGGGAGAAAAGCTCCACAAAGAAAAATTACAGATACTTTTAGTTAGACATGATCAGTATACACACAAATTACAAAAGACATGTTTTTACAGTGGTATGCGGCACATCAACAGTTAACAATGGAGAGAACAAACAAAAAATATTAATTTAAAAATAAAGGTAATTAATAGATTTGTAGTGTACAGCTGAAATTTGGAACATAGTTAGAATACATACATAGTACACAGGTACAGTGCATACATTGTAGATTAGCCAGTGTTTGTGAGTAAGATTGAAAACTGTTATCAAGTACTCTAGATTTAGTATGTATACCTTATCCACTTTCACTAGCCTGGGGAGCAATCATGGCACTGCCAACTTTGCTTGAGATGTTGCCTGATGAGATCTTTAAAGGAGGCTTTGGATGATGTGTTTTGAATGCTAGTGGGGACAGAGTTCCATTTTTTAGCCACTGAACTACTATATAACGCATCTCCAAAGCTATTGTAGCTGTTGGTGACTTCTAGTAGTAGTTTGCTTGTTTGCTTGATGATCTAAGAGGCCTTTTGGCTGAGTGATGTTGTACTAGGTTTTTGAGGGCAGGACACTTATTGGGGAGGTAATAGATAGAATGACAGAGGCAGAGCTGATTGTAAGTTAGGGGGTTAGGCAGTTCAAGCCAGTGGAGGGAGCTGTCTCAAAGCAGTACAGTGATGAGTTCTATATGAGCATTTTGCAGCAAAGCGGGCAATTCTGTTATAGCAGGCTTCCATTTTGCTTAATTCGTTTTTGTTGAGATTAGTCAGAATGGGAGATGCATAGAGTAGGGTGGATAGAAGTTGGGAGTGAGCAGTGGCTGATCTTGTGTAGTTGGTAAGAAATGGTTTGATACGGTAGAGTGAACCCAGTTTGGCATGTACTTTTTTAATAGTTAAGTTGAGATGACTATCAAATTTTAGGTGGGAGTCTATGGTTATTCCCAGTAGCTTAGCCTGTGCCACTGGAGTGATTGGAGTAGCATTTGTGGAGTAGATAGTGAATTGACTGTTATCAATGTTTTTGTTAGAACTGGTTATAATCATAAGCTGAGTTTTCTTTGGATTGAGGATAAGTTGGACTTTGGTAAGGTAGTTTTCAACGTCAGAGAATGCTAGTTGATTTATTTGCAGGAGGGTGGGAATGTTTTGTGCAGCACAGATTAAGGTAGTGTCATCTGCATACTGAATGATAGATGCATGCTGTGTGGAGGTATGGCGGTCATTTGTGAAGACTGTGAATAGTAGTGGTCCTAAGATAGAACCCTGTGGGATTACTATAGTTATGGGCAGCTGAGGAGAGAGAGAATTTTTTCATTTCACAGCTTGGTACCTGTCAGTTAAGTAGCTTTGGAACCAGGTAAGAGTGGAATTTGATAGGTGATATTGGTTTAGTTTGTTTAGCAGTATTTGGTGTGAGACTGTGTCAAATGCTTTGGACATATCCAAAAAAAGAGTTGACACCTGTAGGCCTTCATTTTTGAGAAGGTTTGCTGTGTCCGTGAAGCATAGAAGGGCTGTAGTGGTACTATGGGCAGGTCTGAAACCATACTGAGTAGGTGACAGGATGTTGCTGTCTAGGAGATAGTTTAGCATCTGGTTATGGATGCATTTTTCTAGGATTTTGGCCAGGGGGGAGAGTAAATCAATGGGTCTGTAGTTATTAAGTTCAGTGGAGGTCCCGCCTTTATGTATGGGTGTAACATAGGATATTTTCCAGAGTTTGGGCACATAGTTTTCAAAAATTGATCTGTTTATGAGAGTGGAGACTGGGATAGCAATAGCATCTGCTGTGAGTTTCAAGAAATAGCTGGGGAGTAGGTCGGGTGCTGTTGATGAGATTTTTTAGTTTGGAGAGCATGCTTTTGATTGAAGTGGTTTAAACTGTTTTTGAGGTAAAGCTTGTATTAGTGTCATTTGTGTTGGGGGGGGTTAGTGAGGAAGGAACTGTCCTGTGATACTAAGGATAGAATTGAGTTCACAAAGTGGGAGGTTGAATTGTGTTTCGATGGGAACTTTAGTGTCAGGGGTGGTTGGTTTGGGGGCAACCTTTTGGGTGGATTTTAGTAGCTTGTTTACATTTTTCCAAAATTTTTGGGGGTTGTGTTGGTATTTAGTTTGTAATGTTGTGTAGTAGGATTTTTTGTCCAGCCTAATGCATTTTTTTGCATGGTTGCACAGTTCTTGGTACTTAGTTAGGCTTTGTGTTTCTTTGATTTTTTGATAGTAAAGCCAGGCAGTGTCTCTGGACTTGAGGATTTGTTTGGTTTCTTTACTGAGCCAGGGGTTTGTAGAAGTTCTAACCTTGATTTTGCGCAATGGAGCGACGGTGTCTAGGTGTTGTAGAAATGTTTTGTTGAAATATGCTACAGCCTGGTTAAGTGGGAGGGTTTTTAGGGGGGGTCCAGTCACAGTTACAGAGTAAAGTGTTGAGGACTTCAGGAGAGAATTGTTTTGTGTTTCTAGTGGATATAAGTGGTTTTGCATATGCTTGTTCTACTACGTATAAAGTATACTATGTTGTGGTCACTTAAGGTGTCTGGGAGACTGCCTGTGTGAGGGTACAATGTGGGGTGTTAGTTAGGACCCAGTCAAGGATGGATTCCCTTTTAGATTTTTTATCACATCTAGTTGGAATTTGGACTAGCTGCTGGTAGCCATGGAGATTTATTAGATTACTTGGTGGTTCTAATATACAGGTGACCCAATCTAGGTTGAAGTCCCCCAGAATAAGGGTTTCTTGTGAGTATGTGGAAGAACACCAGGATAAGAAGTCTTCAAGGCTAGCAGGTGTATTACCAGGAGGAATATAGATCACAATTGTGGTGATGACCTTTTTAGGGTGAAGTTGAATTTGTGAGATAAGTATGTCCCAATTATTGGGGGAGGGGTAGGAGTTTGGTAATTGATGGACAGTTAAGTTGGACTTGTACAGTAAGGCAGTTCCAGCCCCTTTACGAAGTGGTCTGTCTTGTCTAATGATATTGTAGCCGGTAGGGAGAACTTCTGAGTTAGCTATGTTTTTATTTATCCAGGTTTCTGTTAAAGCAACTATGTCTGGGGAGTAGTGTGCCATTGTGGCCTGGAGTTGAGGTATTTTGCTTTTGATACTTCTAATGTTAATATTTAGCATTAAAAGATGGTTGAAGAAAATCATGAATAAACTTCACATGCTTTTTCACAATAAAATTTTGCATCCAGTATCAAGGACATTATTGATTGCTTCTTTGCTATATTTGGATTAACAGCATTTGCTTTTCCTTTGTTTTATACATATTTTAACTAATTTGTGGGGGAAACAGAATATTTCAGTACAAAACTGAAACAGTTAACATAAATGCAGGCAATGAAGTCTGTTTTATTAATGTTAGAGAATCCTGCTAGTAGTAATATATCAAATACAATTTGAAAATGCACATGCATCTTCAGTTTTATACACACGCTGCATTTTTTAACACATGAAAAAATATCCATTAAGTGATTATATGGTCAGAGGTAGATGGGCATGTTGCCATGTAGCTATTTCTTTATTTGATATTTAGCTAAAAATTGAATTCTGTAACTCTAAGCTAATGCAGTAGTATAGTTAATAGTAAAATAGTCCAAACTCATTTTCACTTCTCCTTTTTTTCTTGTAATAGACGGAGAAAAACAGGCGGGTTCATAAATTCATGCAACATGTAGTTTCTGAACTTTATATGTGTGGAAGGTTTCTTCCACAGCTACTGATAAAGGCTTTCCTGTCTGTTGTAATTTTGGCACTGTCCACATTGCCTTTAGTACAGAGCTTTTAAAAATAATGAATAAATGCATACACTCATTTTACTGTAATAAGATAAGACATTTTAATTATGAGAATCAAAGATAAGGCATGAGGTTTGAGATGAAAAGTCGTCTGTCCCCCCCCCCCCAACATACAAGTTTGATGCAACCCATGTAAAACTATCTTTGAGCTATGAATGCACTGCCGTTTTTAGTAAAGAAAGCAGTCTGAAACTTTTTTTTAAACTTTTCTTACCCATATCCATACACATGCATGCCTCAAGCCAGCCCGAATTCTTTGTTGAAAACAGTGTGATGTAGATGTCTGTGAACATTTCTTGTATAATTTTTGCTAAGTTTTTACATTGAAAGCTTAGAAAGCTGTATGCAAAATATCATTTAGGAATAATCAAATATTTAATTTATAGCAAGCAACATGAATTATGATGTCACGAAAGTTCTCATGAATAAATCCCATCTAGATAGACCCTTTGCTGTGAACCACTTCTAAGTTTGTATATATATATATATATATATATATGTGTGTGTGTGTGTGTGTGTGTATATATATATATATATATATATAAGCATTTTATTATTTTTCATTTAAAACTTTGCAGTACATCTGTTAGAATTGTATTACATGATTAAAGTATTTCTGTTATTACAGAGGTCCCTATTTAATTGGCTTTATCTTCATAACAGACCAGATTTCTGCTAGGCGAAGGCATTATGAATCCTTCTTGCAGTGGTCAGATATTTTGAATCTTTCCAGTATGCAAGAGGTACCTTTTTCTTTTAAACTTCCGTTTGTATTCTACTCATAATGTTTTGGATTTTGCTTTGTGTTCCTGCATTTATCTTTTGGTTATGGCTTTGTTCATTTTAGGAATTGAGAGCTGCAGCATGTCCTGGCAGTCTTTGTGTGCAAGGGAGAGAAACTAATACTGGAATAGGACACCATGTTTTACAAAGATGAAGATACACACACACACACAGACACACACACACAGACACACACACTCTACCAGTTCATCTGTGGTATTTGTTTTGGATGTGTGATGAAAGCAGAGCACCTAGAGAAAGCTTAACAATGTGCAAAATAAATAGTTCAAAAATAGGTGGTTTAACTTGAATCTGTGATGTATCTTGATAATTACCTTAATTAAAAAAAAAATCTTTGTTAAAAACATGTTCTGTGTCACTGACTTTGACAGAAAAAGACTGGACAACATAATACTTCAGTGTTTTATAATTTGTGTAACATGACACAGTACAGTTATGTTTTTCCAGATTATTGTAAGTCTTATATTGACAGTTTTATTTCTGATCAGACTTTAGATATCCGTACAGAGATTTAAGACTGGAGACAGTGGTAGTCAAGTCAAATAGTGCTGAAGTTCTACAGATATTTTTCCATAATATGCATTGATTTGTGCAATTTGTTTGGGTAGTTGTGTAAATGGGTTTATTTTATATTTGTTAACTGATTACGTTGGCTGGTCCCAGGACCCTTTTTAGACATGACCGAGTCCAAACATGGCAGCAGTAATCAGAAAAAAAAATTAATGAACCATTTACACGGAAGAGTTCACATTGAAGATCTGTAGTCTTTCTGAGTAATGTGCAGGTTCATAGGTTCATACTAGGCTATCTGCCCTAGGGCATTTATAAGCCTAGCCAGAGTGTGTTTGGCTTTCGCCACCCATTTTAAATGAATTTTGCTATGCCCTTTTTCGAGGTTAGTATACTGTGCCTCTGTCTAACAGTGACACAGAAGTGATAGCCGGGGTAAACCTACGATCTCCCATCCACTCATCAAGATTCCTCTTGAAGAGAGTTAATGAGGGACTCTGCCTAACCTGGACTGGGATTTTATTCCAGAGTGAAGGGAGCCTCTGGGTTATGAATCTGTCACTCCAGCATGTCCTATTTATTTCAGTGCTGAGGTTCAAGTCTCTCGAGCGCGTAGCTCAATGGGATTTGGATTTTCTGAGGTGCAGCATGTCCGTTAATTCCGGGTTGGACATGGCTTTATACGTCAGGCACAGATCGCCTCTGAGCAGGTGGTATGCCACTGAGTAGAGCTGGAGTTTTTTTAACCGGGCAGCATATGGCATCTGTTTGAGCCCTTTGATCCTCTTGGTGAGGTACTTTTGGGGTCTTTCCAGTTGCTGAAGGTGTCTGGTAAGGTACATCCCAAAAGGGGCATTGTACTCAATTATGGGCCTGATGAGGGATGAGTAAAGAGGCACGATGACCTCCCCTGATCTAGATGTGAATCCCTTCATGATTAGGTGGGCTATATAAAATGTTTTTCTAACCACTTTGGCCACGTGGTTTTCAAATGAGAGATTGCTATCAACTTGTGTCCCCAGGTCCCTAATTACTTCTTCCGTACTTAATGGATTGCCACCTATGTGGTAATTTGTGGGCACTTTGTTTTTGCCAAAGGGGATGACTATACACTTTTTGGTGTTTAGATTGAGGCCATGGCTCTGGCACCAGTTGTCTGTTTCTGAGGCCCTTTTGTATGATGCTTGTGTCGGCTGGAGAGTCGATTATGGTGCCTAGTTTGCAGTCATCTGCGAACTTGGTCAGCCACAGTCCTTCCGTGTTGGCCTGTACCTCCGAGAAATATATACTGAACAAGAGAGGTCCCAGGACTGAGCCTTGTGGGACGCCACTTGTAACTGGTTTGGAGTCTGACATGGCTCCAGCAATTCTAACCATGTGGGTTCTGTCCTTGAGCCAGTTTGCAACCCATCTAATGACATAGGGGTTTATATTTAAGCTGGTGAGCTTATCTATAATGCCCGAGTGGGGTATTGTATCGAAGGCTTTTGCGAGGTCCAGGTAGGCTGTGTGGACCACCTTCCCCTCGCCAATGGCCTTGGTGACTGTTTCAAAGAAATCGACCAGGTTTAAGAGGCAGGATCTGCCCTTAACAAAGCCAAACTGGGTAGGATCCAGTGTCTGTAGGTCCCCAATATCTTTATTTATGAGGTCCATGATGATCCTTTCCAGCTAGTCAGGCTTATGGGGCGATAGTTTCCAGGATCCGTTGAGGCACCACCTTTGTGGAGAGGGACCACTGTTGCTGTACGCCACTCTTTGGGTACATATCCTGTAGTAAGGCTGAGATTGAACAGTAGTTTTATGTTTGGGTTTAGCTCTTCTTGGAGTTCATGTAGGATGCAGCGCAGGACACCATCTGGTCCCATTGATGCTGTATTTTTTGCTTTGGAGAGGGCGGCTCTTACCTGAGCATCTGAGATGTCAGGGGGGCAGCACTCTGCTGGGATAGATATTTGCCCTTTTGGTGGGGTGGGGGAGTTTGCGCTGAACCTGTCAGCTAGGATGTTGGCAATGTCTGTGGGTTCAGTGTATTTTTTGTCATTTTGGACTAATTCTGAGCATATCTGGGAATTCCCACCCAGGTTCCTAACATAACTAAAGAAAGCCTTGTGATTATCCGTAGTGTCCTGTGCAATTTTTCTCTCGAAGCTGGCCTTAGATGATTTTATGAGTGCCCGTAGTTTTTTTGCTAATACTGATCATAGATGCCTTCCTTTTTTGGGATTTTGCTCTATCATGTAGTAGCTTCTTCCTTCTATTGTATAGTTTGTTTATGGCTGGGGTCCACCAGACAGGACGCCTGCCTTTGGAGGATTGGGTCTTGGTTTTATTTGGGATTGCATGATCCATGCATTCCTGAAGGTGTTCATAGAATGCGTTTATAAAGGATTCTGCGGTCTGGGCCGTATTATCCACAGGCCCGGGGGCTTTGAAGGATTCCACCTCGGTTTTGAGGAGTGTGAAATTTGCTTTAGAGAAGTTTTTCACTGTGGTTTTCTGGGCAGGGCGTGGGGTCGGGATGTGAATATCCAGTGAGATTAGTTTATGGTCTGATCTTACCAGTGAGGGATACACTTCTGGTCTAGAGCATAGAGCCCCCATGTGGGTGATGATCAGGTCCAGTATGTTTTCCCCTCTTGTGGGAGTGGTAACAAGTTGTTCCATAGCATTTGAGTTTATAAATTCTAGGAACCTTTGGGCTAGGTTGTTGGAGCTAGAGTAATGCTCCCAGTCTATGTTTGGGTAGTTGAAGTCGCCCAATATAATTGTGTATGGAGAGACCTTCATATTTTCCAGTGTTCTCTGGAAGGCCGAGTGGGGTTCCTGGGTTTGGGAGGGTGGTCTGTAGCAGGCTATAAACTGGAAGGCAGTTTTACCCACTGTTAGTTGCACATGTATAGTCTGTGATGCTTCGTGCTGTGCCACCAACCTGGAGGTGTGGGTATCTTTGACGAATATTGATACTCCCCCTCCTTTTGTGGTTCGGTCCAAGTTTTGGGGCCAAAAAGCATGGTATGAGGTATAACCTGGTAGTGCTGGGGTGCTCTCGGGAGCCTTGAACCAGGTTTCTGTTACTGCACAGATATCGATGTTCTCCATGCTAAGGAGAGTTTCGAGTGCGTGCATCTTGAGGTTTAAACTTCTGGCGTTGAGTAGCATTACTCTTAATTTCTTATCCCGTGTGATACCTATGGAGGTGGGTTTGTCTTTTGAGCCTTGCCTAAAAAAGGCACTATGGGGGTGGCAAGAGCCTTTGCCAATATCCGAAAGCCCAGGGGTGACAGGTGCAAGCCGTCCCTAGCGAAGCATCGTGGCTTGTCGAGCATGTCATCCCAGGCTGACAGGCATTGGATCCCCTTTGAATGACACCAATACTTAAGCCAATTGTTGAAATTGATCATCTTGTCTTCATATTGTGGCATAATTCTTGGTGAGAGTAAGATGCTACTCAAGGTCAGGGTCATACCGGCCTGGGCTGCATGCTCAGAGAGCTCCTCTATGTCTCTCTTCATGTAGTCCAGGGAGGTACATCTCAGGTCATTCATACCAGCATGGACAATGACTGAGTCATATTTGTACTTGCCTTGGAGTGACCTGAGTGCTTGTGTTATGTGGCGGATCCTAGCGCCCGACAGGCAGCTCACCGTGACCTTCTCCTTGTTCAGCCTGGTGAGCGGGACGTCAGTGTGCCTGACGATAGAGTCACCTATTAGAAGTGTATCAGGTGTGTTGTTTAGCCTTAAGGGCTGTGACTGTTCGGCACACTGGCTTTGTGAGCTATGTGTTGCATGTGTTTTGTTTTGGGGTAGCGGTTGCTTGGGTGTCTGCTTTGGAGGTCTCTGCTGCTTAGTCAGATTTTTATTTAGAGCCTCCGAGTATGTTTTTATGTGTTTATGTGTTTATGTGTTTGGTTTGCTGTCTTGATAGGTCTATGTGAGACTGGAATTGTAGTGAGTGTGGTTTCCTTCTCCTCCTGACTGGTTACGCCAGTACTGAGTTGAGAGAGCTTAGCCTCCAGTTTGGCTATATAGTTGCATCTCTCACATGTGTTGGAATTTGTTGGGAGGAGGAGAGGGTTGTCTGTGTACATGAGGCAGTTGTAACATTGCCTCAAGATTCCCACATTCACCAGCTGGACCGGAGAGGAGCTTGACAACTGACCTTTGGAAATGCTAAAATAGTATTGGGAATTTCTTTATAATTGAAAAAAGGGCCAATGGGGAACAAGGTACTCAAGGGGAGTTTGTGAGGGTGTAGTGCTTTTAATTTTTAGTGCTGACTTAGATAATTGCTTTAGTGAGCAAGTGCCAGGCTTTAGAGTAGGAATAGGGTGTTTATTATGAGAACTAGATCAGTTCTAAGGGAAAAAGTGAAGAGCAGACTTTGTGGAGCCGAGAATGGTTTAAATCGCGCAAAGCCACGCCAAAGTGGGTTTTATACAGGGGGACTTGAAAGAGCTAAAAATTGGCCCAAACCGGCCAATAGACTACCAGATTCTTGTGCAGAGAACACTCCACCAGGGATAGATAGGCTGCTCTAAGCTCCCCACTGCCACTGGTGAACAACGAAGCCTCCCTTTATCCAAGAAAGGAAATGGGCAACACAGGAACTTTCCAAAAGTCCAGAATACAGCAAAGCCTGTATTTGGACTACTCTAGGTCAGGAAAGATGGGAAACAAGGATAATTTTTTTGTTTTTTTCATTTTTGCAACAAACAGCAGGAAGATGCAATAAATATGTAACACAGGCTAGCGCACTTGAGTGTGTAGCCTCAACAGGTAAATGCAACAAACAGGACAAACATTAAAAGTGCAGGTGCAAAAACAACTTTAAACAGTTTAAAACAGTTTAAGAAGCAGAAATACTTGCAGTTTAGATAGATCGGACAGTCGCCCAGGTAGTAGCAGGAAAAAAAACACTTTTATCAGGTTAGCAGTCCCTCTTTTAGCTTCTCTGCTGCTAGCACCACTCTGCAGGACCATGAGGAGCTGGGCTGAGTAGTAACAAGTGCAAAAACCGTGCCAAAGCGGGTTTTATACAGGGGGACTTGAAAGAGCTAGAAATTGGCCCAAAACGGCCAATAGACTACCAGATTCTTGTGCTGGGAACACTCCTCCAGCGATAGATAGGCTGCTCTAAGCTCCCCACTGCCACTGGTGAACAAAGAAGCCTCCCTTTATCCAAGAAAGGAAATGGGCAACACAGGAAATTTCCAAAAGTCCAGAATACAACAAAGTAGTCCAACAGTTTAAAATATGAATCTGATCAGTTCTTTAGCAGCAGCTCATTACAGTGAGTAAAACAAAATGCCCTTAAGTTTTGAAGTATAGAGCAGATTCTAGCAGATTTCCATAGGAAAGTAATGCAACAGAGTTAACAAGATGCATATATCAAGGTAAAAATTGAGCATAATAACTATATCTGTGTATACTATGCTAATATTCTGTGATGCATGCTGAACTAAATTAGGAATCCTAAACTTGAGTTGAACATAGGTAAATTCTATTAGTAAGTAATCCTATACTTGTACATACCACACCAGTATTCAGTGACTACAATTTCTAAAACAAATAATTATAGTATACCTAAGTTCAACCTAGGTAAATTCTACTCACAAGCAATTGCAGTGTTGATAATAAAATAAATTTATATAGCCGCAAAGATGGTGTATAAAGTTGAACCTTCATTCCTTCTGGTACCACTACATAGATCCTTATGCCTAGTACAGTCTAGCGGAGGTCTGTAGTTGGTGAGGATTTGGTTGCGTTGTAAGTTGTTATGATGCTGTCTAGATGCATTTTGTCTACATTTAAGTACGTTTTAATTTTTTGATTGTTTTTTCATGTTTTTAATATTTATTTTTAGCTTGCATTGTTAAGTAGTTTAGCCCTAACATTGATGCCTCTGTCATGATGCAATAGTAAGCAAAAGAGGCTTACAATTGTAGCAACATTTTTTATTAAATGAGTTATGAAAGTGAAAGTTATGACAAAATGCTTTTCTTAAGATGTTAAATTATTTTCATATATTCCTTAGGATAACAGTAAATGGATCCATGGACTGGATGAACAGATTATGTCATGGGCCACATCTAGACCAGAGGTCAGTGCTTTTCATTTTACCACCTACATTAATTTATCTTCTAAATTTAGTAAGTCTGCATTGTTTAGTTACTGGAAACCTTGTTAATGTATAAGTGGTATGAGAAAGTATTGCATGTTATTAGGCTGTGTATTAGTCGTAATTTGATTCATTGTAGTTTTGGTCACTGGACAGATCACGCTGGTAAGAGTTTTTTTCAGGGGAGAAGTGCAATTTAGGACTGATTTTAGATTGTGTCAAGCAAATGAAGTGCCAGAGAATATAGTGTATTACAGACAAAACTATTGTAGGATGCATAATAAGATATATTAATAAGTGTAAGAAATACAGTATGGTCGTAGTATCATCACTAAATCATGTAAGAATTATAAACAGATGATGGCATATAGGTCTTCACTTTTTATTTATTTCTTTGTTTATTAACTTGTTAGGCGTGAAAAGGTTGAACAAATTAAGTTTTTCAAGACGTGGAATTTATTATTTAGATTTTCAAACTGTGCAGGTAATGTGGCAGAAAACAGATGTGTGTGAACGCGCACACACACACGCAAACAGTTTGCAGTCTAAACTGCTGCACATCCTCATGGTCATTGCCACAGACACAAAGTACTGAAAACTGGCATAGAGCAAGTACACTGTTACTGCGGCAGTAAAAGGTTTCTGCAAAACACATGCTGCTTTACAAGTCGAAACCAAGGGAAACTACTGTAAACTTAACAATATTACCAGTAAAAGCGAAAAAAAAACATAGGTTGTAGTTTACACAGAGTTCAGAAGTCAGTTTGTCATGTTCCTTTTAGTGCCTTTAGCAGCTCAGAAGTGGAAGTATCATTCTTAGTAAGGCAGTCTGCAAGCTGCTTTTTTTGTAACTGACCACAAGATGCTATTAATTCTCTGTCTGAACAAGTTCTTGTATTTCATCAGGTTTTCAGACAAAGTTTTTTTTTCTGCAAGAGGGTTTGTAAAAGAATATTTTTGTGAGACACGGGTGGCACGATGCCATGGTAATCCTTTGGGCTAGGCTTGTAAAGGCTCCAGGGCCTTTATCCTAGTACGCACCTATGAACCTATGTTATCTGAAGGTTGTTTTGTCTTGGGTTGTGACGCCATGGTAATCCTTTGGGCTAGGCTTGTAAAGGCTCCAGGGCCTTTATCCTAGTACACACCTATGAACCTACGTTATCTGAAGGTTGTTTTGTCTTGGGCTGTGACTTGTGGGTTTATAGTAGAGCATAGTAAGAAAGTGTCCATTACTAATGCTGTTTAACATGGCAGAAATTTTTCCTATGAGAATATTGCGCATCGCTATTTTAATTATTTTTGACTGCTAGCAAAAGAGTGAGAATTGCCCTTGTTCTTCCTTCAAAGTATTGACATTTTCCTTTTGCAAGTCATCATTTGGAAAGTTTCCATGTGATACATCACTGAAGCCAGTTAGTTTCAGGGATTCATCCTTCCCTAGGGATTGACATTTTAGAGAGATTTTTACAGAATTTATTTTCTGAGCAATCTTATTTCTTACATAAATAATCTGCACAGTGACATGTTTTGTGCTTGATGCCAAACACATGAAAGATGAAATTTGTTCTACTATCTCTTAGAATTTGTCCTTTTTTTGTGTGCGTGTAAGTCTGTCACAGTTAGAGTGAGGTAGTGTCCCTTCTCACTTGTCTTGATGATTGCATTTAAGTACAATAGAGGTTTTATACAGCTTTGTTTGTGATCAGTACTGTTCCATGAACAATAGTCCGGTCAGTCTCATCTAACAAAATAATCATGCTTTGTGTTTAACCTGAAGGGTAGCTTTTAGGTAGAGAGTAACTGAAATGGTAGAGTTTTGTGTGCCACCCAATACAAAATTGTGTACTTTAAAGGTAAGCACTCCAGTGATGTTACTGTTTCCCCCTTGCAAGTAGAATTCAGCAGGTTCTATGTGGGAGATTCTCCTTAACTGAACAGTAATGGCTTATTTTGTTATACTGGTGGAGCAATGCTTCTACCAGACCATAAACACACATTTTGACTTATCTTAGTTGTGCCACATACTTTTTCCTCAGAAGGAGAAGCCATAAGCATTCGGTATAGTTCTGTACCGTGCAAAAAAAAATGCAGACTCAGTCTGCATTAAAGGAACCACCCTTTACTTTTGACAAATTATGACTATAAGTGAACAGAGATTCTGGTGCAGATGTTGGTGAATGTTTTAGAAGTTCTTTTCTGCAAAGTTCCTCAAACTTTCCAGTGACAAGATTGCTTTGGATGTTCTTCCATTTGGATTTTCTTTGAGGCACACACCCACCTAGTAGAGGCACAGTTTTAGCCAACATTAGCAACTTCCTCGAAAGCATCATCTTTCTTGATTCCAAGATTAATGCAGTAGTATAAGCTGCTAAAAACAGAGCTCTGGGCATAGAATAGCTGAAAACAGAGAGCTTGCAAACCTCTTTAATTGTTAACATAATTTTGTAGCTGAACTGCCTGTGATATCAAAAGGTCAACAAAGAAGAGAAAAAAATGAAGTAAAAGGTTGAGCAACTGTGAAAACTCGGAAGGTGACTGAAAGCAGTGTGGTGGAACAGATGTGGGAAAAGCAGACTGGCAGAAGGTGAAAACTCTACAGTATCCTTAGGAAAAAAGATTGACGAAGTACACCAAGATTTTCAAGATAAGTGAGTCCATGCTGGAATGTATAGGGACAAATAATAAAAAACTGCAAGAAATGTATTAAATAGGCATTCTGAAGAAACAACTAGTAAGTAAACTGTTGAAAAGGAAATGAAAGAAAAACAAATGGTGGAACAGTGATTAAAATATGAAGAAACAGTACAGAAACTGGCTGAACTCGAGGGCGTGTCATGGCAAAACGATCTGAGGTTTATTGCAGTACCAAAACAAGCTGAAGGGAAGGATTTTAAGACTTAATGAGAACATATATCAGTACAAGAGACTGAACTCTCTATTCCTGATGTAAAAATAAAAAGATCACATACAGTAAATATCCCTAATTTGAGACCCAGAAAGCAGATGAGCCTTATATTGATTAAACTGCAGATATACCTGCTAAAGGATGAAATTCTTTGTATTCTGTGGAGTTAAGGAACCATCTTAATGGTTTGAGACTCAGTTTTTTGTGGGTAATGACTTTTCATTGCAAGCATGAACTTAGAGAAGTGTTTTTATCCCTTCCATAAGTTTCTGCAAAGAAATTAAACTTTGTTTCAAGTTATAAGGTTTCATGTTATTATGTACTACATTATTTTAAGTCTTCTATGCACTTAGATTAAAAACATATATAGAGTCTCAACAATCGCAAGATGAACTTGCAAAGAGATAAGACTGAGGTAGCAGAAAATGATGAAGGATCAATCAGTCAGTTAATATGTGTAGCAAACTACTGACACTTCAATGGAAAGTTTTCCTCTGAAGTCTTTTCTTGTTTTCCAAAAGAAAATGATGAATAAAGCAAAGGAAATTAAACAAGTTTCAAAAGTGGGATATTCTATATAAAATTAATTGGAACATTGTGTGAGGTCAGTACCTAAAGGATAAAGGTTTATATGAGAAAGGGTATGATCTAACCAAAATGCGTGATACATTCTGAATAATACCTTAAAGCATTGAAATCAGTAAGTACCAGACAGAAAATAACTATTTGAATAATATGACTGTAATAAGTATGTATTATAGCTCAAATTTTACTTCAAAATAAAATTTTTTTATCTAACTGAAGGAGAAGCAGGATTTTACTTCATGCCGAATGTTGAAAGTCTCTAATTTCAAGTAAATAATAATAATCTGATTTTCATAAAGGTACTGTATGAGACTGGAGGAGCGGGGTGAGGGAGGTAGTAAATGAATGATGAATGAAAAATGGAAGCAATATATTACTGGATGGGAACGAGTAGACAATATTGTGTGACATTGGTTTTGGTAATGCATACACTAGGTGTAACAATGCACACAGTGTTAATGATGGCAGCTAAGTTAACTAAAATAGGTTAGCACCGTTTACAAAATAATAAAATACTGGAAACACTACTGGGGGAACCTGTTTTAATGCAGAGAAATGTATGGATGGGCAACATGCTGACTTAACACCCTTAAGTACCATTGTATAGGGAAGTTAAATATCGATCTGATGCTTCTCAACATATGGGTCTTTGGATGTATTCTCAGATCCAGCTTTGGCCACTCTAGACTTTGGATACAAAGCTCAGGCTCTTCCCCTTGCCCATAAAACCCTCATGTCCCCAGCATTACCTCAGATCTCGTTTGCTGCTTGTTCAAACTGCCTTGGTCCCCTTTGCTCAAGCTTGCCTCAGCTAAGTGATTCAACTTTTTTTTATATGTGGACACCTTTGCTAACTAGTTCTTGCCTAGTATTCCTGTTTTTTCACTTAGTCTCTCTTTTGTGCTGTTGGCATTCTTTTCTGATTGCTGTTATGTGTAGTTTTGGTGTTTTCTTCATTAGACATTGCTGAATTCTTAGGACAACTTTTCTGTACTGTTGTGCTCATTTCTTTTCTTATAGTTTGAACCTTTTTTCAGAAGGATGGAGGAAACCTTCTGTTTTCATGAAATATTTGACGTGTGACCACAAGATCTCTAATTCTGATGTTTCCTCAAAGTCTGTGTCTTTTGTCTTGGTGCAGTCTATTGCAATGAAGATTCCTCAATTTTCACTGCCTTTGGCCAGAGTACCATTATTGTATGTTGGAACAAATTGGTTCTGAAGGGAATTCTCCCAACCCCTGTGGGATACAAGTCCTGACCCTTTTCTTCTGCTGCTGTTGCTTCTGCTTTCAGAGCCTACCAGTCTACCAAGAAGCCTTCGGATAGACATTAAGGGAAGAAGAAAAGTAGTGAAAAATCCAAGAAGGAAGTCAAAGAGGCTAAAAAGCATTCCCCTGACCGCTGCTCCTCTTCAGTTGCTTCTTTAGCTCTGGCTGCATCTCCAAAACTTCCTAGACCATCAGTATAGTATTGGATATCCTACTGCACCTCTGCTAGAGCTCAGGTTTTCCCCAGAGCCAGGCTGTCATAGATTGTGCTCACTCTTCTTACAGGAAAAGTCAGTGCATTACACCTCCAGACCTTCTTCTACCTCCTCCTTCATCAGATCATTCCAATCTACCAGAAGCCTTTCAGATGTAGACATGGATAGGATGATGATGAAATTCCTCAGGACCCAAGTTCAGATGGGGGTACTTCCTGCTCCAACCTCTGTCAGACCTATGAGCTTCAATTTTTCCCCTCTTCCTGTGGGGCTGCCTGTGGTTCAGCCATGCTCCTGAATATCCTTTCATGTGACCAACCCAAAAGTTCATTACCTGGGTACCTTGTACCATATTTTATTTATTTATTTACATTTGTTGACCGGGAATATCCGACTGGACACAGGTCCATTTTCAGCAGAGGCCTGGGGAGAAAAGCTCCACAAATTAAAATATTACAGACAGTTACAGCTGAAGAATCCTAGCAATTAAAATATTACAAACATAGTTACAGATGAAGAACATAGTACATTCAGTAGATAACTAGCATCTGTTTCATCCACAAAGTCATAGCAGATATTAACAATTGTTACAATAAGAAGTTACTGCCATATAATAAGTAGATAGGCATGGGAAGTATCAGTGCTTGCTGTAATCAAAGGTAGTTTGTGGGGTGGAAGAGAGGTAGAGAGTAGATGGTGTGATCTGTTGGGTGGGTAGTGGGGGTGTCTTTTGCCATGATGTTAAAGTGAGAGTTGTTTTGAGTATGTTTGCTGGGTTCGAAGATGAGGAGTTTAGTTTTGTTTGGGTTGATAAATTGGGCATCAGATAGCCAAGTTTCAACAGAGGAAAAGGCATCCTGTGTGACCATTTGCAGTTTGGGTAGGGACTGGGCTGAGCAGATGATGGTTGAGTCATCTGCATATTGTATGAGTGTGCCATGTTTGGTGACAGAGGCTAGATTATTGGTGAAAATAGAGAAGAGTAGGAGGTCCAAGGATGGATCCTTGGGGAACACCAGTAGAGACAGGTAGTCAGGGAGATATGTAATTTTGCCATACACCGGATTGCTGGCGGTCAGACAGGTAACTCTGAAACCAATTGGTGACTGATTGAGAGAAGGATAGGTTATTGAGTACAGAGATGAGTTGTTTGTGTGGGACCATGTCAAATGCTTTAGATAGGTCTAGGAAAGTAGCAGAGCAGAGATGGCCATTGTTTTTATGGTGAAGGATAGTGTTAGTAAAAGAGAGTAAGGCAGAGGTGGTGCTATGGTTTTGTCAGAAACCATGTTGAGTATTAGAAGGGAGGTAGTCTGAGATTTGAGAGTGAATGCATCTCTCTAGTATTTTGGAGAGAGGAGATAGAATCGCTATGGGGTGGTAGTTGGTTAGTTCTGTGGATGGACTGCCTTTGTGAAGGAGAATTATGTGTGATATTTTCCATAGTGTAGGGAAATAGCATTCTGACAGAGATTGGTTAATTAAGATTTATACTGGGTAGGCTAGGGCGTCAGCTGCAATTTGTAGGAATTCACTTGGGAGGTTGTCTTTTGCTAATTTTGTGGGTTTAAGTTTAGTTAAGAGTTTTCTTATGTTGGAAGTAGGAATGGGAGAAAATGAGAAGAGTGTGGGGAGAATACTGGGTGAAGGTGTGGGGGGTGTAGGGGAGGGGGGTTGTGTTGTCTAGCTAGTGATAGTACGGTTTGTGTGAAGTGTGTGTTGAATGAGATAGCAGTATTTTCGGAGGAGTGAGGAATGTTAGGTGTAGGGGTATTGATTTTACCTGGATGGAAGATGGAGTTTATGGAGGTCCAGAATTGTTTGGGGTTGTGTTAGGAGGAGTTGAGGGCAGACTGGTAGTATTGGATTTTGTCCTGCTTTATTAGCTTTTTGACTCTGTTGCATAGTTCTAGGAATTTTTGTCTAGCTGAGGGGTTTTGGTTTTGCGCCAGTGTTCCCAGGCTTTATCTCTGTTTTTCATTTCTGACTTAGTGGTTTTCTGTAGCCATGGGGAGGGTTGGGCTTTGGTTCTGGTAAGTCTTATGGGGGCGTGGTTATTTAGGATTCTTAGGAAGGTAGTATTGAAAAATTGGACAGCGTCATCTAGGCTGAGGTAGTTTAGAGGGTGCCAGTTACATTCTTTGAGGGATGAGATGAATGTGATTGGGTTAAAGTGTAGTTTTTTATGTATTTGACGGTATATGAGAGGTTTAACTTGGTATAGGTGTTTTTTTGAGTAGGAGTGTTGGGGAATGATCACTGAGGCTATCTGATAGGCAGCCTGCTATATAGGACTGGAGAATCTTGCTGACTAGTATCCATTCCAGGGTAGTGTGCTTGCTGGAGTTTTTATTTATTCTGGTTGGTGACTGGACTAGTTGTGTGAAGCCATGAAGGTTTAGATGACGGGTTGGATGGTTGCCGCAACAGGATTTGCCAGTCACTGTTGAAGTCACCTAAAATTATGGTCTCTTGGGGGAGATGGTGGGTAGTCCAGCTGAGGAGGTTTTCTAGTGGAGGTTTTCTAGTGGAGGGATATTTTGGCCAGGTGGGAAGTAGCATCCTATTATGTTGATGGTTTTATTTTGGTTTATTTTCAGGTTGGTATATATTATTTCTTCATTTGCAGTTTGGGGAGCTGATGAGTTTAGGATTTGGATGTTTAGATGTTTAAATATTATAGCTACACCACCTCCTTTCTTGTTTAGTCGGTCTAGTCTTAGTATGTTGTAACCATTAGGGAGAATTTGCTCATTGGTAATGTTAGGCTTCAGCCAGGTTTCTGTCAGGATGATTATATCCAGGGAGTATAAGTCTGTGGTGACATGGAGTTTGTGGACTTTGTTGGTTATACTTCTGACATTTAGGCTTAGCAGAAGGAGGTCATTTGGTTTTCTACTGGCTGGGATTTGGGAGATGTTGTGGTTGTTGGTCTGATTATTAGAAGTGGGGTTGGAGATGGAGGAGCCAGGGTTGGGGTGGATGTCTCCACTAAGGGCAAGTTTTGATATGCATGAGGTTATTAGTTTTATCAGTTTGTGAAAGAATTTGCATTTTAGGGAAACTTTATGATTGGGTGCAGTCAGTAATAGATGTGGTGGGTGGGTTATTTTGTTAACTTGTAGGGATGCATTTAGTTTGAGTATTTTAGTTGGTAGAATATGTGGAGGATGCATAGGGATGGTTCTTGAGTTGGTGGGAGAGGAGCAGAGTGAGGTTAAGTCATGAGTGATGGTCTGAATAGTTGTACAATGGAAGTGGTTGAGTGTGTGTATAATGGAGTTTTGGTAAGATGTAAGATGTGCAAGGAGAAGGTATGCAAAGAGTATAAGTATGGTATGCTTATTCATGTTAGCAGAAGAGGAAGGGTAGTAGTGGGAAGATGGTGGAGTTAGAGTTGGGAGTAGTGTTGTGGTTGGTGGTAAAAATGATGGGAGGGGTTTGTTATTCTAATAAAGGTAGGACCACTGGAGGTGGGTGGGAATTGGGGGCAGGGTGGGGAGCTAAGCGGGCAGAGACCTGTTAGTTGATCCTAGGAGGGGTTGTGGGCTGGAAAACAGTCAAGTAACAGGGAATACAGGCCCTTATATAACTTCTGTCCTATGCATTCCCAGTGGGGGAGGAGGGGAGGGACTAATTGCAGAAGGAGGCCTGTGGAAGTGATTGACAGGTCTCTTAGTCAGATTCTGGGGGATGGGCAATTCAAACAAAAACAATCAATCAGTTGACTCAAACTGTAGGTAAGTGATATGGAGAGAGTACCAAGAGAATAGATGAACTATAGTTAAGCAAATGGCAGTACAGTTCAAGGGGGGAACTAAACTAGCACAAGTTAATTATTTCTGGTGTTACTAATTCTGGGGTAGTGCAGTTTAGTTTGGAAGTGGATAGCTATTGCCATACAAGAATAGACTAATATTGACTGGTCACAGATGAAACTGGGGAAAAGGCACAGTTGGATGTAAAAGCCTTAGATAAAAATGTAATATTGTGCCTTGTTACTCAGAGAGAGGTACAGAATCCAGTAGTGTGTCATCAACTAGAGTCTGAAATGGGGTCTTACAGGATTGGAGTTAGGAAAACTGGGCTAGCTAGACAGGCCTCTGCAAGTGTGCATGCTTTAAATGACAAAAAAACCTCAGTATATAAAGGCATTACATCTTTATGTTGAAAGTTACGACACACATTGCGTTTAATTTGAAGAAAAGCCATGCTTGCAGAGAAGCCTTTGTAATATTTTCACTGGAATTGCACTTCAGCAATAGTACTTATTCAAGTTTGGATAGTGGGGGGTGCACCTGCAGCCCAAGATGTTTAAACAGAGTGAGTACACTTCACAGAGGGGAGATGACTGCAGAAGAGAAGTATTAGTGTGTTTTATGTTGAATGAAGAATGGATGGAAAATACAACATCAAATGCAAAAGTTATGTATGTACTGCAACAGTAGATCTGAGTTGTCTGCTTCCATCCTTCCTCAACTTCCCAACCTTCTCCTCTGTTGCATCTTTTTGGAAGTTAACTTTTATTTGGTTCTGGTTTGATTGTATGGGCTGTCTGCTAGGTATACTCAAATGCTCTTTGAGCTCCAGAGCAGAACATAAGCAGAAGGATTGCATTTAAGGAGTCTGTTTTTTATGTATAGGATCTTATCCGTTATGGGATTACAGGCAAATTCGATGTGATTTAATATTGGGGACAGGAGGAGATTATGGATAAGGGGAGGAGCCTGAGCTTTACATCCAAAGTCAGATCTTAGGATGGATCCGAAGACCCATACTTTGAAGAAGGACGGAAGTAGACAACACAGAGATATCATTATGGTAAGTACATAGCTTTGGTTTTATGCAGTTTAACAGTAGAGAAACCCAGAAAAAAAGCAATCTGAAATCCAAAAAGGAAACAAACTAACCATTAAGAAGAAAATAAACTGGAAGAAAGACACAGCCGCACTAGAGTTTTCACTGTGTGATACTTCAAACTTCCTGTGGTAGAAGCCCATGGGATGTAAGCTGATGACTCCTTAAGGGCATATCCAGCAACTGGAACATCCACAGAGATTCTTCACTAAAATAATAACGGGCATAAGTCACATGTCCTATGCTGACTGCCTCAAGGCCCTGTCCCTGTATTGCTTAAACCTTGCTTGTGATATAAATAGGACCTGCTGGAGAGACAGGTATATATTTCAGAGACTTCCCCTTCTCTTGGCAGGCTTCCCATCCATGTGAAGCAGAATTCCTCCTAACCCAATTCAAGTGTAACTTGGACAGTTGGATGGGGAAAAGGAAATTCATCGCTGGTGTGGCACCTGTCTCTCTAATGGACACAGGCATCCTGTAAATGCTTCATCTCCCAAGCCCCTGCTTGTAAATATTTCACCTCCCAAGCCCCTCTTACAATTACCAAGGGTACCAGAGCTTGTCAGAGATTTGGGATGCATAGCTAGGCTTAAAAAGGCCCTTGTGATCATTAGTCTAGTAAACACCTATGTATCTGTAAGGATATCAAGTGTTTCAGCTACATAGCTTCCAAATGCCCATGACTTTTTACTTTTTAAGTCTTTATGGGTAATTCAGACCAATGAAGCCAAACTCCACTACCTGTGGACATGCATATTTCAGCCTTCTTATTAACCCCCATCAGCACAACATAAGTGGATTGCTTGGCAGTACTTTAGAAATGCATCCATAAAGGTTTAAAAAGTAAAAAGCCATAAGCATTCAGAGGCCATGTAGCTGAAACACTTGATGTCTTTAAGGGGTCATTTGCATATACATATCCCGTGGGCCTCTTGTCACAGGAGGTTTAAGGTATCACACAATGAAAACTCTTGCTTGGCTGGGTTTTTCCTTGCAGTTTTTACTGAATAGCTGGTCTGTGTAACCTTTTTACCTTTGGTTTCGATATTAGTTGGGATATTTTGCAGGTCCCTTAATGTTTGTGGATATCATCTGAGTTTAAAGACCATGTGTTTCTAATGTATAATTAAACAATACACTTTTATTCTGTGCTAACGAGGTCAGTAAGTAGACCAGGCTGGGTCTACTTTATTCCTGCAAAAGCCGAATCAGTCGAATACAACTCGTGCGAACGATAACGAGCAAAACGCGAATACGTTGAATGCACTAAACAGCAAAATTCGAAATTTCGATCTCTCATAGTTGGCCAACCCCACCACCCGCAACATACTACCTACCGAAACACAGTAAAAAAACAACACATACACACACTAACCAAAACCCTACTTTTAACCCTAAAGTAAAGCACCAAAACCCTACTTCTAACCCTACACTAAACCCTACATACACAACTATCTATCCACTATCCATAACCCCTCCTAACCTTAAGGTCCGTAACTACTGCACACTTACCCAACTGAGCTATACCCAAACAAACTAAATATTCCACACACATACACTTAACAAAATCCTACAGTAAACCTTACATACAGTACCTATCTATGCACTCACCCTAACCCTAAGGTCCTTACGGAGCTATTCCGCAGATGGGCCAACTATGCAAATTCAATATTTCCACTTTTGTGGTTTAGTGCGTTCGACATACTCACATTTTGCTTATGTGTTGCACGAATTGCATTCGACCGATTCGGCTTTCGTGGGAATAAAGTAGACCCGACCAGGCTAGTGGGGGTTTGGCTTTATTGGCCTGACTGTATTAATAAAGATTTAAAAAGTAAGAAGATATGAGCATTCAGAAGCTATATAGCTGAAACACCATCTTTTAAAGAGGTTTTTTTGCATATATCTCATGGGCCTCTATTATAGTAGGATTAAGGTATCACACAGGGAAAACTCTAGCTTGGCTGGGTTTTTCTTGTGGTTTTTACAAAAAGGAAATAAAGGGGTAAAACCACAAACTGCTGCAAAGATGGCCGATGCTGATAATAAGAGTGCCAGTATGCAGGGCAGTGAAGGCTCATTCCAACAAATCCTAGAAAAGTTGAAAGATATTGATGAAAAGCTGTATTTGTATTGTGTAGACATTGATAAAACATTTGCAGGTATTGAAGCAGCTTTATCACTCTACTCAGTTGGGATAGCAGACCTTCAGAACTATTCAAGGCAGCAAAACACCTTATTCACATACAGCAGGGTCCAACTCGAGCAGATGGAATAAAAGATAACTGATTAGTCAGACAAAACAGTCAGGAAATAAAACTGTAATTAGTTCGTGTAGGCAGAGGGTAACAATATTTTAGGGTTTGCATGAAAACTTTTAACAGCCCAGAGTTCATTGCCCCAGGAGTAAGTGAAGATAGAGCACATAGATTGTTCAGGTCATGCTGCAAACACAAGGTGACCAAGTCAGATTATAGTCAAGCAGCCATTTAAGGTTTATTTATTTATTTTTTTCTTTATTTATTTCAAACACTCCGCATGAGTTTCATCTATCACATAGTACCACTACAGCTCTCTTATCCTTCACCAATATCATAAACCGTCACAGGAATAAAACAACTTTGTATCTGCTGTCTTTCTAGACCTATCAAAAGCTTTTGATATGGTCTCCCATTCCAAACTAATAGATATACTAACTGAACTGTACTTCTCACAATCTGCCACATCTTGAGTAAAGAACTTTCTGACACTGTGAAGGACACCAACGAGAAACAGAAAAGACAAACACTACTAAAAAACTCCTGATGTCCACCACGGCAGTAAAACTTAATAGTAAAATCAAAACTTTAATAAAAAAAAAAGAATGTAACATAAAACAAGCAGTCCTCAGTCTTCCGATAAGCGCTTTTGGCAAATAAGCCTTCCTCAGATCGTATAAAAAGGACTGTTCAGCTTTTGTATTTATAAGGCATCACAGCCATTCATCTCTTAATTCTGTGACACGCCCTTGTTGCAAACCAAAAGGTTACTCTAATTTGGTTCTGGCTGAGTGGGAACACAATGAACTGATACCCAGCACCTGGAAACAATACCTAGTGTACTACGGCCGTTTTGTGGATGATGTCTTTATCCTTTGGAGAGGCAGCGCTACACAATTGTACCTTTTTGTCAACTTCATCAATGAGAGCACTGAATTTCTAGAGTTTGTGGTCAAACATTCTTCGGAGACCATAGAATTTCTGGATGTAAAGATTCATTTGCACCCTGATAGAGGTATCAGTACAGGAATTCATAAATAATAAAAAAGAAACCTGGAGAAATCATTATCTGCATAGGGGAATATGCACCCGGGACATATTTTTGATAACATCTTTGAGAATCAGATCTTAAGAACTTCAAGATTATGTACTGAGAATGAAGACTTTGTAGCAGAACAGAGAAATATTGAGACGCATTTAAGCAAAAGATTTTATAAAAGAAAGAATTTAAGATTGAAGCATGATCCACAGGAATTAAGGAGAGGAAAGGGACGTCCCTACTTCTCTGAACCTACATAGAGTCATCATGAGAGTCTGAATTTTAAAACTCAATCACAGCAACTTAAATGTCTGTTAACATACACTGCTGACAATAAGCAAGTATGTGAAGTTATCAGGAAGTTTTGGCCGGTATTGACAACAGATGACAAAATAAGAGACATTGTAGGTGAACAGCCCAGATTCCTATATACGAATATGAAGAATTTGAAACGTCTCATTTGCAACAAAGATGGATTCGAAAGAAATAGGCCCAATTCTAACAGAAAGGGCACTTTCAAATGCCTGAGATGCAAAGCCTGCAACTCCATTGACAGCTCCAATACTTTTGTACATCCATACTCCAGGCAGCAGTACAATTTTAATGTCTATGCTGATTGCACTAGTTCCCACATTATATACTTAGCGACTTGCTGCCAATGTAGTGCTTTCTATGTTGGCAAAACGGATCAACGTCTTAAGGAACGTATCCTTAGACATTTAAGGGACATCAAAAAGAAAGATCCCAATAATGCCTTAGCAGCCCATGTAGCACAGTATCCTTCTCATTTTGTATTTAAGGCTATAGAGGCAGTCTGTCAGACCACAAGAGGAGGCGATGTTCATAATCGCACAGAGTTAAGGGAAACATGCTGGATAATTAATTTAAGAGCGAACAGATCACCAGGCTTGAATACTATTGTGCCATTAAAACCTGCACTTAAGAATAGAAGAAATATGATTAGCATGTTTACTTAAATGTTGCTTCATTCATATAATGCATTCACATCCATAGCTATTAGTTCTCTCATATACAATCTTATAGCAAAGAGAAGCACTGCCCCTTTAATTACTATGAAGGAAATTATACCTCTCTGCTAGCTGGCCTCCTTTTGGTTTGCAACAAGGGCGTGCCACAGAATTAAGTGATGAATGGCTGTGATGCCTTATAAATACAAAAGCTGAACAGTCCTTTTTATGCGATCTGAGGAAGGTTTATTTGCCGAAAGCGCTTATCGGAAGACCGAGGACTGCTTGTTTAATGTTACATTCTTTTTCTTTTTATTAAAGTTTTGATTTTACTATTAAGTTTTACTGCCATGGTGGACATCAGGAGTTTTTAGTAGTATCTGCCACATCTTGGTTTAATAACAATTTATCTGGCTGTCAGCAATCTGTTCTATGGTAAGGTGACATCTCCACACCTTCCTTTATCCATTGGTGTCCCTCAAGGATCTATCTTAGGCCCTCTTCTTTTCTCCCTCTTTACTAATAATCTACACACAGCTACTCCACATGGTTCTATAATACAGTATGCAGATGATTCAACACTTATCTTTGCTGCCACTTCTCTTTCAGCTCTTCATTCTCAAACACAGGAATCTTTCACTTCTGTTGAAACATGGTTAACCAATGCCCATCTAATCCTGAACCCAAACAAAACTAAATTATTACTAAGCCATCTATCTCATGCCCACCAACATAATAGCCAAAGACAATACTGTTCATCTCACCAACAACCCATACAAAGCTTCTTGGAGTGGAAATAGACAGTGACCTAAAATCTGACTTACATGTTGCCCTAACAATAAAAAAAGTCCATATGAAACTTTGAAGTCTATATAGGCACAAAAAGTTCCTGACCAAAATGGCAAAATTACATTAGCACAAACACATCTGCTCTCCACTCTACTATATGCGCCTCTAATTTTAACTAATCTTAGGAAAACTGACTTATCTAAGCTAGAAGCATGTTATAATAAAATTGCTAAGTTTGCATTTGACTGCCCATATAGAACACATCATTGTATAGCTTTAAGTATACCAGACTGTCTTGAACTTCCTAACATTATTCCACAACCAACTCTTTGTAACTCACAAAATTGTAACGCAACCAACCAGAAACCCTGCATTACAAAATCTCATCCTTCCTTATAGTGCTAGCAGACCACTTCGCTCTAACAATAATAACTTACTGTCTCCAAGGCCAACAACACTGCAGGAGAATCTTTATTTTCCAGCTATAGATCTGGTACATGGAACTCCCTTCCTAACTCCATTCTCTCAATCTCGTCCGCTAACCACTTTAAGCCATCACTTAAAGCTAATCTAAAAAGTAAGTGGCTATGTTCCTGTACTAGCTCCTCGTGAATGCTCTGATACATCACAGTATACCTCAACCATATCCAACTTCGTCCCTGGTGTTTAATCTTTTATTCCTACCGGCCTGTCTTAACCTTATATCTTGACATACGTCATACTTTACAGATAGTACTAGCTATGTTCAAAGCCTAGGTTTTTTTGTCATGATGTAACAAATTTGCATTTTCTTATGTATACTATATTTTGTTTACTTCATACTTTATTGATTATTGTAATTCGTGCATTAAAATTTACTGTTAATCATGGATCTTTTTTCCCCGGGTTTCCACTGAAAAAGGACCTGTGTCCAGTTGGACTTTCCAGTAAAGAAATGTTAACTAAATAAAATATTTAAGATTTATATGCGGGGTGGCACAGTGATGCAGCAGTTAGCAGTGCTGCTTCACAGCACTTGGTTCTCCTTGCCGGAATGCCTTCTTAGTGGAGTCTGCATGTCCGCCCTTTGTCCTCTTGCGGTTTCACCTGGTACTCCAGTTTCCTTCCACATCCCAAGGAAATGTCATAGTTGAATTGTTGATCCTTCAAAGCTGCTTTTTGTGAGACTCTTATATAAAACCAGAATTGCTAGGAGTTTTTTATTTTCTATTTTAACGTGTGTAATTTTGCTTGAGTAGTGCTTTGTGGGGTTTTTTTTGACCGTTTGCTATTTTTCATTAGAAATCTTAGTGGTACTGAACAGTTTGGGAGTTATCTTTGAATGCCATGGGATGTGGTGCTTACAGAGCCGCAATATGTTTTTCTTCTCATTTTTATTTTTTTTGGTTTTGCTATTAATAAATTAATCCACTTACAAAAGTGTGTTTTTTTCCACTAGGGCTGGTTCAGTGTCTGTCTCGCACATTTTTAATAAGTGAATCACCACTCATGTGCAGGGTTATGTCCATTAAAAAGTATATACACGTTACCATGCAATCCCTGTGGTACTGTCATCCAGGAATAATCAGTTTTGTGGACTTCTACTTATTACAGATGTTATGAAACTTTTAATTAAGGAATGGTTGAGGGAATGCGACATGGCACTGTAGTCATTAGACGCTTCACTGAATGTCTCAACTGTTCATGGACACTTTAAAGCAAAGTACCATTAATGTATTTTCTTGTGGTTGTCATACACTGTATTCCGTTTTGTACCACAAAAATGAATTGTGCTTCCTTTTTTTCTTCAAACACCTTTATTAAATTATCACTTAAGACATAGTCAAATATGCATTAGCAGAAAACAAACCATATTAACATTTTTTTCTATTTACATACGTCACTCATCACATATCTTTTTACTTTTAGCTGTCATCAGCCCAGCATGACATAAATTGCTGGATTTCTGCCTTCCTTTAAACCTCACTCCTCTTGAACACTGTTATGCATGTATTGTTCCTACAATTTCCATTTATTTCTATGTAATTTACTCCTTCCCTTCCCTTTTCTAAAGATTCCTCTTCCAGTTCTTTTATCTCTTTTCTGTTATACAGTACTTCAAATACAGTCGTTTAGACTTTGATTTCCATTGTTTAGTATTTGTTTTTTTTTTTCAGTCAACAGAATTAAACGTAATAAGCCCTTGGCCCTATGGCTAGGCAATTTAGATCCTGTATACCAGCTCAAAAGAATCAATTCCTTAGTTTCAGCTATTTGCTCACCCAGTATTTCTGACAGAGTACTCTGCAGGGAATTTTTAAAATCTGCCAACTCATTACACTCCCAAAACATATGATGTTATGTAGTCCAATCTCGCCTACATTCTTACCCATGGGTTCGGAGCCGAACCTCGGCTCCAACTCGGCCATACTCTAGCTCGAAGTCTTCAATTAGCTCGTGGCTAAGAGGTATCCCATGGTGCAATGTGCCTATTCTCCAGATCTCGTTTGCCGCTCGTACAGCTCGGATGTGGTCTCGCTGTTGGCCGTGGCTAAGTACAAATTTACTACTTTTATTCAATTTAGTAGCTCCAAAAGCTATTTTAATAGCTAGTGTGTGTGTAATTTTTACTTTTAGCAAGTTAGTGTCTCTTCTAGTATCCCGCTTTACCTGGTGTTTACGGGCTAGGCCCATTTCAGTTAGAGGACCTAGTCCTCCCCTGGTTTTTCCTGTTGTTCTTTCTGTTTACCAGTTTGATCACCCTCTATCTAAGGACAGCGGAGACCTAAGGCCTCAGGATACCTCCATGAGTGGTCCCCAGCTTTCTGAAGCCTCCCTGGGTTTTTTACCTGAGGAGCCACCCAGAAAGAGTGTGTGCAAGAAGAAGCACACTGACTCCCAAGACGAGTCCCTCACATCTGACACCGAACTCTAGGAGTCAGAGGGAATCCCAGAGTCTAAGTCGTCTTCTGACAATATCTCTTTTTCAGATATCTTGGAAATACTGAGACAGAGAGGCGACTGGCCATCTAAAGCCCCTTCTGAGGAGGAGTCGGTGTTCCTGAAGGCCTTTGGTTCCCAACCCTCCGCCTCTTGGGTTTCTCCCCCGTTCGACGAACGCCTGGACCTCGTTTGTCGAAAGGTGTGGGAAACTCCGGACACTGTGGAACCGGTCCCTAGGAGACTCAACAAGTTTTTTCCACCCCCCCCCCCCCCCGATAGAGAATTTCTTTCAAAAGGTACTGGTGGCAGCAGCCACCAAGAAGGAACTTGCAGAAACTTAATCTACCGTCCATCCCCCTAACAAGGAGTCCAGGGCTATGGACAGGTATGGGAAGCGTGTGTTCTCTTCAGCGGCCTTTACACTGTGGTCGATCAACTACTTATCACATTTTACACGGCTCCAAAGAGATCTCCTAAAGGAATTGGGAGATTCTCTACAGGGTAACGTTTCTGATGCTGTGGCTAAGAAAGTCAATGCACAGATGTCTACCCTAAATTCTGTTGCTAACTCCTCCATGAGGCTGATCTCGTACGCAGTCGATGGAGCGAGCAGGGCTGCGGGTTCCAGAGTTTCTCTTAGGAGACACTCCTGGATGCACCTGTGCAACTTCACTGAAGGCCTTCAAGTCTATCTTCACCAACACGCCCTTTGATGGTTCATCATTATTTGGAACCAAGGTGAAGGATACTCTCACTAGGTGCGAACAGGAAGAAAAAACCCTGTCTGCCATGGGAGTCCATTTTTCCATGCCTTCTAGACCTTATCCCAAGGGCCAGAAGGGTGGGAAAATGTGGTTTAGAAAATCGCAGAGGTTTTTTCACGATGCACAGAGTGATTCCCCCTCCAGAGGCAGAGGAGAGGGTGGATATTCAGGTAGACACCGCCGTAGAGGCAGGGGAGGCCCGCATAACCAGGGAGACCACGATTCCTTTTGTGGCTCCCCTTACCAGTGCTCCTGAGAGGAGGCCCAACTGCACGTCTCTGGAGCCAGTCGGGCGTCGCATTTCCCTATACCCAGAAGCCTGGCGAGACATCACCCAAGACGAGTGGGTATTAGAGATAATCTCCAGAGGATATCGCATTCCCTTTCTTTCATCTCCTCCTCCAAACAAAAGAATCCCAGATGTTCCACCCAGTCAAAGGGATTCCGCAACTTTAGAAGTTCAAAAGTTGCTGTTAAAAGGATCCATCCAGCCCGTCCCCTCAAACCAAGTAGGATTAGGGACTTACTCCAGATTCTTTTTGGTGCCGAAAAGAACAGGGGACCTGAGACCCATTTTGGATCTCAGCCATTTGAACCTTCATGTAGAGAAGTCCAAGTTCCGCATGGTCACGTTAAAGTCAATTCTCCCGTTATTAGGGAAAGATGTGTGGATGTGCTCCATTGACCTCAAGGATGCTTACTACCATATAAAAATGGACAGGGCATCCAGATGTCACCTACGCTTCCAGCTGGGAGCCAGTCATTTTCAGTTTCGCGCCCTGCCCTTTGGTCTCACCACAGCTCCCAGGGTGTTCACCAAATGCATGGCAGCGGTAACGGCTCACTTGAGACATATGGGATTCCAAGTGTTTCCATACCTGGACAACTGGCTCCTGTCTGCCACCACCAGGCATCTACTACTACAGACCAGGGACGCCACTATTGCACTGTGCCAAAGTCTGGGAATCACCTTGAATTGGGAAAAGTCTGCATTGTTGCCCTCGCAGCGTGTCACCTTTATCCGCGCTGGATTAGGCACAGTGCTCATGAGGGTCTTCCTGCCAGAAGAAAGAATTCAGGTTTTACAGCAACAAGTCTACCTCTACTACCACTGAGGAAGGTCAAGGCAAAAGTGGTCCTCCAGCTGTTAGGTACCATGGCTGCCACAATTATGCTAGTCCCTCTTGCAAGACTTCACATGAGGATTCTTCAGTTGCTACTTTTTTCCCGATGGTCTCTTCAGCACCTTCCTCTCTCCCATCTTATTGTAATAACCGACAGGTGCAAGCAGGATTTGCGCTGGTGGCTTCAGACCAGCAATCTCAACACGGGTATGCCTTTCGTTCTTCCTCCGATTGCCACTGTGACCACGGATGCCTCCCAGATCGGGTGGGGGACATTATCTCAGCAGGACTGTCCAAGGCACATGGCAGGAGCACGAGATCCTTTTGCATATCAATGTCTTAGAGATGAGAGCAGTGCTATTAGCGTTGTAAGCACTTCACAGCTTTCTTCCTCTTGGGACAATTGCAATCCACTCGGACAACATGTCTGTGGTCTGGTATCTGAACAAACAGGGAAGAACCAGGTCATATCCCCTTTGCAGAGAGGCTCTTCAAGTGTGGCAGTGGGCAGTATCTTCCCAGCACTTTCTAGTGACAACGCATATTCCAGGGAGGTCCAACATGATTGCCTACAGGCTGAGCGGAGCTATTCTGATGCCTCACGAGTGGTCCCTGAACGAACAGGTGGCAGAACGGATTTTCCACAGATGGGGTCAGCCTTGCTGCAATCTATTTGCCAGCCCCCTCAATACCAAATGCAGCAGCTACTTCACCCTTATTCCCCCGGAAGCGGAAACACCCATTGACGCTCTAGTTCATGGTTGGCCCTCCGGTCTTCTCTATGCCTTCCGTCCAATTCCCCTGATAACGAAGGTTATTCAGAAAGCACAGTCTTTGGGAAGCAAAATGATACTGATTGCTCCACACTGGCCTCGTCAGATCTGGTTCCCCTTTCTTCACCCTTATCTAATGGACGAGCTGTGGTTTCTGGACCCAGAGCCGGATCTGTTGACTCGTATGTCAGGGCAGTTCCACCCCTCCATCCAAACCCTCAGGTTGACAGCATGGCTGCTCCAATTCCATCCCTAGTCAGACTTCATGATTTTTCACCGGAGGTGGTTCATATTCTGTCTTCCTCCCACAAGCCGCCTACTAGGAAGATTTATTCCAGTAAGTGGAAGAGATTTTCCATTTGAGCTCATGAAAGACAGATTGATCCCTACACAGCTCCCATCTCATCGATTTTAGAGTTTCTATCTCAACTGTTTAGTCAGGGATCTGCTGCGGCAACTATTAAAGTACATTTGGCAGCCATTTCTTCTTTTCATGTTGCTAGTGAACCTAATATAATGGCGCATAGACTTTGTAGAGCCTTTCTCATAGGGACTATGCTACTACAACCTCCGATCTTTGATCCTGTTATGCCATGGGACCTTAATTTTGTGCTACAGCAGCTTACCTCACCTCCTTTTGAGCCTGCGGCAACCTGTGACCTAAAATGTTTGTCTTGGAAGACACTGTTTTTGATAGCCGTCACTTTGGCTAGGCGGATCTCTGAACTCCAATCTTTATCAGTCCGGTCCCCTTACTTGATATTTCACAAGGATAGGGTTTTGCTAAGACCTAATCCTTCATTTATGCCTAAGGTTGCTTCAGTGGTAAACCTCAACCAGACTATTGAGTTGCCTGTGTTTTTTCCTGGATTCTCTAACAAGGCAGAATTTAAGTTTCATCAGCTGGATGTCCACAGACAATTACATTTCTATTTACATAGAACAAAGGATTTTAGAAAATCTGACCAACTTTTTGTCTCATTTTCGGAAAACAGACTAGGGACTTCAGTTTCCAAAGTAACTCTGTCCAGATGGATTTCTAGCTGCATTTCCTTCATCTATTCTTCAAATGGCAAGGAATTACCCTTCAAGGTAAAGGCTCACTCTACACGTTCGGTGTCTACATCTGCTGCCTTTCAGGCCAGGATGTCTATGTATGATATTTGTGCTGCAGCTACTTGGGCATCTCCTCACACCTTTGTTACTCATTACAAATTGGATCTGGTATCAAGGGGCAGATCCTCATTTGGTTCCACAGTGCTCAGGAGTATTTTCCAGTGAGCAGCCCAAGGTCTAGGTGATAGGGACGCTGTCCCACGAGTAAGAATGTAGGCGAGATTGGACTACATAACATCAAGAAGTTATGTACTCACCATAACGTTAGATGTATGTAGACCATCTCGCCTCACATTCTTACTAACCCACCCACCTAGCCCCTCCTGGAGGACCCAGAGGTCGAGTCTCTGGTTTCAGCACTCCTTCTTGATAGGTTGAGTTGGTTCTTTATCTCAACGTGTTTCTGTGTGTGTGTGTGTGTGTGTGTGTGTGTGTGTATGTGAGCTCACTGCAAACAAGATCTGGGAATAGGCGCATTGCACCATGGGATACCTCTTAGCCACGAGCCAATTGAAGACTTCGAGCTAGAGTATGGCCGAGTCGGAGCCGAGGTTCGGCTCCGAACCCACGGGTAAGAATGTGAGGCAAGATGGACTACATACATCGAACGTTATGGTGAGTACATAACTTCTTGTTCTCAGTTATCCCATCCTTCCTCATCACACCTCCAACATTTGCTGCCTACACAAGGAAAAATTCTGTGAAGTCTACTTGGGGTTTAAAAATACCTATGCAAACACTTCCAAGCAAGGATCCTAAACCTTCTGGACTTTGTTGCATACTTGGCAGCCATGCATATCGTCCTTCCATTGTTCTCTTGTAAATTACTTTTCTAGTATTTCTCTCTTCTTAGTCTTTTTTCTCTTCCTCTGATTGATTGTTATAGTCCTCATCCAATATTATGTATGCCCTACTAATTATCTTCTTCTAGATTCAGCTAAAAACTGTACCAGAGCAGGCATCTGTGAATGTTCAAGTGGACAGAAAGGCAAGAGTTAAACAAAACATTATTCTCTAGACTCTTCTATTGAAGAGCAGTTCTATATTTAATAGGTTAATTCTACTACTTCTCTGGGCGTTGATATGGAAACTACTACTTCTCAATTGTTAAGCTTCCTAATAGAGGATAATTCATTTATAGAAGTATTAAATTTCATGGGAGATTTTTTTTTTATTTGGCCTATAATTAATCTGTGTTTAGAGAGAAAATATATAGTGAGATGAGTCTTTCAGATGCAAAGTAGATAATGCCAGGATGCTACTTTATTTTTAAGGAGATGAAGGCTAGTATTCAGTACCCTAATTCAGCATATAAAAAAGCTAAGTTTGATCGGTCTTTTTTTAATAAGTTATATGTAGTGCCCACAAGGCTGATTCTGTAATTTTCTCTTTCTGTCTCTCAGCCTCTTTGTTTTGTGGCAAAGCAGATTTCTAAGGGTCATACCAGTTGAGTAAGGACTTGGGGGTTCCTTGACAAGTATGGTAAACAGGCTTTTACATTTAGTACTTTTTGTGGTTAGAACATTTAATAAGAAAAGCGGTGTATGCATTTAGTGCTTCTGTGGTTAGACATTTAATTATTTTACTCGTGGTTTCATGATGTAACCCCAACTTTGAGCAGAGTCAAGAAAATATATACTCTGTTCCTAACAGTAATGTCACGCAAGGAATAGAAAAGTTAGTGTCAGCAGTAGACGTGATAGGAATGAATAAACTGTAATGTGTATATAAAGGCTCCTTAATACTCTGCTATAAGAAATGTTGTTAGGTCAACAAGAAGATTACGTTATTATTGCCTTTAGAAGGAAAGGTGAAACAAGGTTCTTATTTAGTAACTGTTTGAAATGTTGGGACCTGATTTAGCGAGCCGTGTAATTCTAATACCAAATGGTTGAAACAACCGACTTCCATATAATAAGGCAGAGGAGATGGAGATTTCCTGGAATATTTCCTATCATCTGTATATAGCAGCTTTGTTCTGTTTTCTCCAACCTATTGGCTAATGTAGTCCATCACCAGTATGACCAGCAATGGGCACAAATCTTAACCATGATGAACACCCACTCCCACTGGGAATCCTTATGTCAGTTCTATCACTGCTTGTACTTGAATCATTGGATCCCTGAACATAGTCTGCACTAATTCTACCATTGATTCCAGAACTTCAAACCCATTGCAGGACTGCCCAAGTCGGCTTTCTTGGAACCTTGTCATATGCTTTCTTGAAGTCTAGGAATGTCTATTTGCACTCTTTCTTCATCTCTAGCTTCTTATCAACTATCTTTCTGACTACAAACATTGGATCAGTTATGCTGCAAGCTGATCTGAATACAAACTGCTTATCTCCCATCTTACTTTCTACTACTCTGCATATTTGTTTATTAGTTTAAAAGCTAATAGAATGTGCATAGAGTATAGATCTAAAATCAGTGCAAAACAGTGATTGTTGAGGATACAGTGTATAACTAGCTTAGTAGCAGTTATAAAGAGTTGGCTCTGATGTCAGTTTTCATTCATTCCTCAACAGCTGGATTCAGGTACAACCCTCAGATCTGACTTGACCATTTTTTGCAGCTTGTGGCCACTGGAGCTCTCAAGCTCCTCCCTTACCCATGATGCTCTGTCCGTTAACATATCTCAGATCTCATTTGCCACTTTCACATATGGACGTGGTCGCTGTGAGCTCCCGAGCATTACTAGAATTTTTTTTTCAGATAAGGGATATCTTTAATTCCCTTTCATTGTCTTATTAACCCTTTTTCTCCACTATTTTCTCTATTATTATGTCTTTTGTCCTTCCTACCTACACTATTTCGTGTATTTCTTATTTGTCATTGTTGCTGGTCCCCCCCCCTTTCTAATGCCATTGTTGGTATTACTTTCAATCCTTTTTATTCCTGTTAACAAAAAAAATATTTTTTTTCCTCCTCCTCTTTCTTTTAGTTAAAGTGCTAAAATGGCAGAAAAGCCTTCTGGCTTTAAACAGTGTAAAAAAAAATGTTGGCACACGCTCCCCTTATCTGATGCACATGATTGGTGCATTTTTTTGTTTCTGCCCTGATCACCTCAAAGTGGATTGTGAAATATGCAGAGCTTTCAATCCTAGGGCAGTCGTTGATTGTAAAAACACACTGATACTGAAGGGTCTTCTTCCTTCGACCTTTTCAGAGGCACTATCTGGGGCTCAACCCTAAAGATCTGACAACAGACCACAGGAGGAGGCCATTGGATCTGTCTGGGTCTTCGACCCCTTCCTCGAATCCGATGTTCAAGCCAGCTCGTTAGAAGTTGAAGTCTGATCTGAAGCCCAGATCTTCTGATCAGCCTGTATCAGATGTTCAGTCTACTTCTTTGGATCCAGTGGTGTCAGATCCGAAGTTGTTACCCTGAGTGAGGTATGCATCCTCCTTGGAGTCAGTGTTCTGTACAGTTCCCTCACCTTTTTTGGAGAAATGCCAGCATTCCAGGTCCCCCTCTGTAGCCTCATTCTCTCATTCTTCCAAAAGTCTGACAGAAGCTGATGTGGATCGAAAGTTTCTCTTGGCACAGATTTAGATGGGAGTTCTTCCATCTCCTACGCCTTTAGGTCAGGAAGCCCTTACCAGTACTGTACACCACCTTTGTTGACTCCTTCTCCTATCCAACCCATGGTTTTGGAGCCCTTGGATCCAAGTTTTCTGGGACCGTCTGTGTCAGATCCGAAGATTATCATATCTTCGGTTCTCATGCTTTCTTTGAGTGCACTGGCTCTGAGCATGTCAGAGCCAGATGACTCTCAGAGCCGAAGAGGCCATGTCAGGTTCTAGGCATTAGAGTCAACTCCGAAGTTATTGAGTCATCTCTGCCCCTCGGAGCCTCTACATTGGACAGCTCTGCTCTGATCTCTGCCTCTGACAGACTGCCTATGGATCGGGGGAGCTGATGGTCCAGAAACATGGCTTCTTGGCTCCATCTGCCTTCTCCTCCCCCCTGGGGAGTTCTGCCTTCAAGGAAGTGGAGAGAGAGTTTTCTGCTTCTGCAAGACGGATGGTTTCTCCCTGTTCGGATCTCTCCTCTGGATTCTGTATGTCTCTGTGCCTTCAGCTTCATCACTCTACTCCGCAGGGACAGCCAACCTAAAGTCTCCAGGCTATCCAGCAGGGTACTGTCATTTCTTCCGATACTTCTCTGGAACATCCCACAGAAGAAGTCCCTAGGAAGAAAAGGTGCAAGAGGAGGGATTTAGACTTTCCTCAAGAGTCTGTCATTGAAGATGCCGATTTTGATAAGGGAGAAGAGGTCCCCAAGATCACCAACTGATGACGTCTTCTTTGGAGACATCCTGGAATCCTCAAGCAAAGGGGTGGTATGTCTGCCATTAACCCTTCCCAAGAGGAATTGGTATTCCTGGAAGTCTTTGGGTCTGGCCCATCTTACCTCCTGGGTGACTCCGCCTGCCAACACGCTCATTGATTTGATCTCTAGGCGGGTGTGGAACTAACCAGACACTGTTGAGCCAATCTTCCAAAGACCAGATAGGATTTCGGCACTGCCAAAAGGAAGAGAGTTTTGATGCAAGAGAGTACTAGTAGATGTCATGGTCATGGTGGCAGCCACAAAGAAAAAAACTTGTGGAACAGAGTTCTTCTGTCCATCCCCTAACAGGGAGTCAAGGGCATTGGGCAGATTTGGGAAGTTTGTATATGCTTCAGCGACATTTGCACTTTGGTCGCTGAAATATTTGGCACACTTCACTAGTTTGCAGAGGGATTTGATTAAAGAACTCTCCAAATCCCTCACAGGGGCCAGTACTTCTTGAGGCTCTGTTGCCTCCCAAAAAGTCGATAATTTTTCCATGAGGCTCATTTCACACACAGCTGAAGGTACCTCAAGGGCTGCAGGTACAGTAATTTCTATTGGGAGGCATGTCTGGATGCGCCTCTGTGATTTTGCAAAGCCCTTCAAGTCCTCTTTTGTCGGTATATCTTTTGATGGAAGCTCTTTGTTTGGCCCTAAGGTAAAGAACACACTGTCCAGGTGCAAGCAAGATGGTAAGAGCCTCTCTGCAGTGGGCGTATATTTTTCGACCTCTTAAAGAACCTTTTCTAGAAAAGACGAAAGAGAACTTGAAGACCAGGGTTCAGTCTTGGGGCCCCTGTTGTTTGGGATATACTTTTATGAGGTCCAGGGCAAAACCAGTGGGCTGTGGCTGCCCAAGTTTGCAAATTACTGCAAGTTGGGCGCGGCCATCAATTCCCCTAGTGATGTGGACATCCTCCAAGAGAGTCTTACTCAAACAAATGGCTGGTGCCAGAAACATGGCCTCAAGCTGAATACAAAAAATGCATCATCATCCCCTTTGGAGAGAGTGACATCCCCACAAATTATCACATTAATAACAACATCCTATGCATGCTGTCAGTCATGAGGGATTTGGGCCCCCAGATTGATAGCAACCTGACTTTTGACCACCATGCTGCTTCCATTGTATGGAGAGCTTTCTACATGGCCCAACCTAAGTAAGGATATCTCATCCAGGGACAAGGAGGTCATAACATTCGTGTATTTTTCCTTATAAGGCCCATTATTGAGTACAACGCCCCATTCGGCATGTACCTCGCAAAACATATGGAGCAGCTGGAGAGACCACAGAGGTTCCTCACCAGGAGAATCCAGAGCCTCAAAAATCTATCATATACAGATAGCCTAAAAGCCCTATCCCTCTAATCTGTTTCATACAGACTCCTCAGAGGTGACCTCTGTCTGGCATACAAGGTGATCGCGGACCCGCCTTGATGGGTACTGCTGCATATCTGCAAGTCAAGCTCCACTCAAGTAACTGCACACTCGGCCTCAGCCTGGTCTGTAACATCAATAGGACTTGTTGGTGGGACAGATTTGAGTCCCAGAGACTCCCCATCTTTGGAATATACTCCATCTCTACGTCAAGCAGAGTACCTCTTTACCCTCTTTAAGCTGAATCTGGATAACTGGATGAGAAATAGAAAGTACGTCCCTGGGATTCCACCTATGTCCCTGCTGGACAGGGGCATCGGGTGCTGATTTGTCTATACATGCGCTAAACTCTTGGCTAGACTTATAAGAGCCTCAGGGCCAATCGCCTAATAACTTCCTATGGTCCTATAATGAAGGGGTCAAAAAATGTGGTTCAAAAAGTCCCTGAGTCCTTTCCATGATCCACGCGGAAATAGTACCCCCAGGGGCAGAGAGGGGAACTCAGACAGAAGACACCACCCATGTGGCAGAGGAGGCCCATATGGCAGAGGAGGCCCATAGAACCAGGGATCTAGAGATTATTTTTCTGACAAACTATATCAGTACTCCTGAAAGGAGTCCCAGTTGTCCACCTCTGGAGGCAGTCAGGGATCATTTATCCCTGCACCATAGAGCGTGGCTAGATATTACAAAAGATAAGTGGGTGCATAGGATTATTTTCAGAGGTTATATATTTCCCTTTTCCCTACCACCCCAACCAGCATTAAACAAAATTCCTGATGTTCCACCCAGTCAAAGGAAAGCGGCAGCTCTAGAAGTAGAAAAGCTGCTAGAAAAAAAAAAGTTGTCATCCAAAAGATCACCCTAGACCAGATAGAATCTGGAACTTACTCAAGATTCTTTTTAGTGTGAAAGAAAATGGGACTGGAGACCAATTTTTTATCTCAGTTTTCTGAACAAGTCAGCCCAGTACATCAAGTTCCAGATGGTCGTGGTTCAGTCCATTCTGCCTTTCTTGCACATGGACAACTGTGTGTGCTCGATAGACATTCAGGATGTGTACTATCACATAAAAATGAGCAGAGGGCATCTATACTTCCAGCTGGGAGCCAGTCATTACCAGTTCAGAGCACTACCCTTTGACCTCACCACATCCCCCAGGGTGTTCATCAGATGCATGGCAGTATAGCAGCTTGTTTAAGACTACAGGGATTCTGGGTGTTTCCTTACGTGGATGACTAGCTTATAACCACTGTGACCATGCATGTACTGATAAAAGCTTGAGATTATGTACTCCAGACTTGCCCTTCTCCGAGAATTACTGTCAGCCTTAACAAATCTCAGTTAGAACCTTATCAAACGTTAGAGTTCATAGGAGCCTTATTTAACACAATATCAGTGACAGCCTCCCTTCTTTTTCCAAGGGTACAAACAGTCCGATTTCAAATCAAAAATATAATTCAAAATTCTTCCCTTTCAGCCCAATTGATTCTACAAGCCTTGGGGATCAATTTATGTGGTGATAGTTCTAGTTTCCCTAGCAAGATACCATACAAGTATTCTTCAATGACATTAGCAACTCAGTGGTCAATTCTACACCAGCCTATGTCCACTCAGATCAGAATTACCCAGGCATGCAGAAAATACCTGTGGTGGTGGATCTGCTCAGATCAGGTTCTACAAGCCCGTCCCTTCATTCTTCCTCAGCCCAAGATCATAGTGACCACTGACACTTCCCAAATTGGGTGGGGGGCACTTCTTGGCAAAGATGGTCCAAGGCACATGGTCCCTCAAGTGGCCAATACGCATATCAGTGTCCTGGAAATGAGAGCAGTGCTGTTAGCATTACAAGCTTTCCAAGATCCTCTCCCTTTTGTAACAGTTGTGATTCAGACAGACAGTATGTCCATGGTTTTGTACATCAGCAGACAAAGAGGGACTAGATCTTACCCCTTGTGTCGAGAAGCTCTGAGAGTGTGGCAACAGACAATCTCATCCAGTTGATTTCTGATAGCAATGCACATTCTAGGGAACTCCGGTGTGATAGCAAGCAAGTTGACCAGGTCCATTTTGTTACATAATGGTGGTCTCGCAACACGAAAATTGCAAAAAAGATATTTCACCAATGGGACCGTCCGTGCTGCAACCTTTTTGCATCTCCCCTCAACATCAAATGCAGCAGGTTCTTTGCCCTAATCCTTCCACCGGGGGAATCAGCAAGAGATGCTCTCCTTCACGATTGGCCTCCCAGTCTCCTCTATGCCTACCCCCAAACCCCTTAATCCCCAAATTTCTACAGAAAGCTTCCTGATGCAAAATCATACTCTTACTGCCCCTTATTGGCCTCAACAGATTTTGTTCCCCTTTCTTTGGCCTCATCTAGTTTACCCTCCATGGATTATGGATCCAGTTCCAGACTTCCTGTCTCACCCAACAGACATGATTCACCCAAACATGTCAAACCTAAAACTAACCACATGGTTTCTCCACTTCCATTGACAGCTAGACAGCCAAGGCTGTCTTCCCCTGTCTGCCATATACTTTTGTCTTCCCGTAAAGCTTCCACTAGGAAAGTTTACACAATTAAATGGAAAAGATTTATCTTTTGGGCACAGCAAAAACATATTGACCCTTTTTCAGCACCAGTACGTAAAGTTTGCGAGTTTCTAGCAACAATCTTTAATGAAGGGGCCAGTACCTCAACTGTTAAAGTTCAACTAGCTGCCATTTTTGATTTTCATATAGGAGTTGAAAATTCCACTTTAGCTTCATCAAAACGTTGTAAGACCTTTTTAAGGGGCACCCTTCTTTTGAGACCACCTTATACAGATCCAAGTCTACCATGGGACTTAAATTTAATACTACAAGCCTTGGTTCATTCTCCCTTCAAACCAGCAGCAAAGTGTGAATTAAAGTTTTTAACCTGGAAAACTTATATTTTTGGTAGGCATTACCTCTGCTTGAAGACTTTCAGAACTTCAAGCTTTGTCTTCTAGACCGCCTTATTTAATATTTCATAAAGACAGGGTAGCACTGTCAACCAATGCTTCCTAAGATGTCAGAATCCTAAGATGTCAGAATCCAACATCAGCCAGTCCATTAATGTTCCAGTTTTCTTTCCAGTGCTGACAAAGGTGAATACATGTTAAATTTTCTGGATGTTCACAGGCAATTAGGTTTTTATTTACATAGAACAAAGAATTTTAGAAAAAACAGACCAATCATTTGTTTCTTTTGCAGAATCTAAATTAGTCGAGTCAGTTACAAAAGTAACTTTATTCAGATGGTTGACTGTTTATCCTTCGTTTATAACAAATTAGGCCTATCCTTACCAAAACCTGAAAGACCCTATTCAACCAGGTCCATGGCAGCATCATCAGTATTTTTATCCAGGGCTTCCATAGACTATATCTGTGCAGCTGTAACTTGGGCTAATCCTGATACTTTTATTACTCGTTACAAATTGGATCTGGCTCGAGGGGAAGAGCAGCATTTGGCTCAGAAGTGCTCAGGAATGTCCTTCCTTATTGTCCTCCCTGAATTTCAGGTAGCTGGGGACTGTGTCCCAATTGCTGAGGAATGATTGAAAATTGACAACATCAGATAAAGAAGTTATGTACTCACTAACGTTCCATCTGTGTTGTCCAGTTTCATTCTTCTTCAACTTCCCTCCCACCAACCCCCTACCTTTGCACCAATACCATCTTGAAGAGCGAGAGGTAACAGGAGAACCAGTGTTCCTGTTATTTAGCTCCAGATATTGGCCTCTTTTACCTGCGTGCTAATATTCCTTTTAAAACTATAAGCTAGCAAACAAGATCTGAGGTATGTTAGGGGATAGAGAATTATGGGTAAGGGAGAAGCTGGAGAGTTCTAGTGGCCACGAGCTGTTAAAAAAAAAAGGGGGGGGGGTCAAATCCGATCCCAGTTGTTGAGGAATAACTTCTTTTTTATATCCAGAGTAATCTGTGTGTACTCAGTATTCTGGGTCTGAGGAACACAATGGGGATAACTTTTTCTTTTTAGTTAAAGCAGAGTTTCTTCACAATATGTTACTTTTACAAAATGAGCCAGTGAAAGAAGAGTATGAGAAAATTTTATGATTAAATTAATATAAGAGGCAGACAGTAAGAGAGCCTCTGGGTTTACCAACACAAAAATACAGGGTGAGAAAGTTTTCACCACACACTATCCCTTTTTCTCATCAGAATTGTAGCTAGGGTGGGACAAAGAGGGGAACTGTCCCAGGCAGAAGGTGTTAGGGGACGCGATCAGCAGATTTTTTTTTTCTCTCTCTATTTTTGCCACACTCCAGTTAAATGTTCAGAGGACTGCAATTCTCACTTGCCAAGAATGCATGTTGTGCTATAATCTGAGGCAGGCAGGCTTGAATGTGAATACTGAGAAAAGTAAATTGGGCATGGTGAACAAGTTTATGGGATATCTTATTGAGGAAGTATGGTAAGACCACAATTAAAAAAAAAAAGTCATGAAAAATCTGTCCTCTACCTTCCACTAAGAGAGAGACTGGTGAATGCTTTTCTTGAGTAGCTATATACTGTTGTTCTGTGTCTGATTTTATGACTGTTCCTTGTACTTTGACAGATTTCACACAAGGTCTGTTGTAGCAGATAGAACATTTATTGAACCAAAAAAGATTCCATGTTGTGAACCAGTGTTATAGGCTCATAGGTTGGCACTAGGCTATCAGCCCTAGGGCCTATACAAGCCTAGACATAACAATTTCCTGGATATTTCTTCCCACAATATTTACTTCCGTGGACCCCTGTCTAGCAGGGTGACTGACGTGATCCCCGGGGTGAATTTCCAATCTCCCATCCAATTGTCAAGGTTCCTTTTGAAGAGGGCCAAGGAGGCACTCTGCTTGACATGTATGGGCAGTTTATTCCAGAGTATGGGGAGTCTCTGGGTCAGGAACCTATCCCTCCAGCATGTTTGGTTCATTGTGATGACAAGGTTTAGACCCCTGGAGCGTGTGGCTCTGAGGGATTGGGATTTCTTTAAGTGGAGCATGTCCAACAGGTCAGGGTTTGACATGGCCTTGTATGTTAAGCAGAGATCGCCTCTGAGTAGATGATATGCCACAGAGTATAGCTGGAGTTTTTTTTAGACGGTCAGTATTATTGACTCTTAATTTTGCTAGAAAGTTTACCCGTTGTACTAATGTCTCAGAGGTAGGTTTAGAGGTAGTGCTATCCCATAAAATTCAACGTGAGGCATGTATGTTGTAGGAGTCAAAAGATGAGCAATGCAAAGAGGAGAAACTTAGCCATGGAAAGAGGGTGCATAGTAATAAAACGAGCTTCTTATGCCTTGACGTACTACTACTACTACTTATTGAGTAGGTCCTTCACATTGTTAATGGGTCACACACCCTTGCACTGGTTAAGCTGACAAGACTGGCAGCAGTAAGAAGTTTTGCTGGTGGGCACCGTTCCTCCAAGTGTTTAAGTATATGGTGACTCACAGGCACAGCCTAGTCAAAAGAAGTAGTGATTGGTTGTCTGGAACCTGCAGCCCATTAAGAGTCCAAAACTCCTTGTGTTGTACTGGGATGGGAGTGGTTGTGTAGCACATTGGTTTTAGTACATGGTTTGTGTGTCTTTAAGATGTGTTCTACAGTAGATATGTGGGAATATCCTCACATCAGTTAGTCAGCCAAATACTGTATATTAGATCACCAGGCACTGACTTCTAGTTATGCAAGCATAAAAGGAAGTATCTTCATGTGCTAGAATCAAGCGGTTTGTACCTCAGCTGGAGGTTCAGAGAGTGGGTGCTTGATTTGAAGACTTGGAAGTAGGTAGCATGAGAGCATTTTCAAGGCTAGCTTTCGGAAATATACTTGAAAGAACATCTGGTGTTTAGAGATTCATCTTGGCATAATGGAAACCAAATGCCTGGGGCTTTTTTTTTTAAATTTCCTGTAATTGGAAAATTTATGGGTAGTATTGATTGTTGGAGAAATAACAAAATGTAATGTAGCATTTTGCTTTTTGATTTGAGTCTAGTGAGCTGTGTTTTTTTTTAATTTGATTGCGAAAAATAAACATGCTTTAAGGAGTCCTGCATGCATTGTCTCCTTTGATGTTAAAGTATATAGACTTATATTAATTTTTGTATCAGCATAAGTGCTTTATTGTAATTTTTTTAGTATCCAAATTGCTACGATTTGATTTTATATCTGACATTTCTTAGAAGTTCAATATTTTGCTCTTACAAGTTCAAATTATGCATTTTTTTTTGTTTGTTTTTCAGGACTGGCATCTTGGTGGTAAATGTGATGTATTCCTCTGGGGAGCTGGTAGGCATGGACAGCTAGCAGAAGCTGGTAGGAATGTACTGGTTCCAGTGACTGCACCTTCATTTTCCCAAGCTCAGCAGGTACTACTTGCCTGATCATTCATCTTGAAAACAGCACACCTTTAAAAATTAAATTAGATTTTTTTGTAGTATTTCTATTGGTCAGTGTGTAAAGGAACTCTTCTCTAATATATATGTTTTAAGAATTGTAATGAATGATTTGCATTTTGTATTTATTCCCCTTTCCAGCTGACAGTTTTTTGAACTGGCTTGTCCTGGGGAGGGTTGCAGTGGTAGCAGGCTGGTAACGTGACTTTGTTAACTCGTACAGCTGTTGGCAGTTTTGCTTATGGGGTACTCGGATATTCCCAGGAAAAGTGAGAAAGATCATCCCCTCCATATTATGTATTTGGTCTGTATTCAACCTCCTCGCAGTGACTGCAGCTGCACCTTCTATGAGAGGAGCCCACCAGATATCTTCACTCGGTGCCTAAACTACTTCAACTGATTCCGCTCAACCTACTTCAGGATCATCCATAATTGCTGAACTCCATATTCTTTCAAAGAGTGAAACCATTTATGCTGAGAGGAAACCTCATTTCTGCCACAGTATTCATAATCTTATCCTTTAAGACACTGTCCATTGGTGATGAGCATAGGGTGAGGCTTGGGGATGTAGACTGACTACTAAATTGATAGCTTTTCTTAGAACTCAGTTTTTAGTACACCACCATAGTTGAATACGGTACTTCCACCATTTCATCCGTTCTGCGCTCAGTCTTCCCGTCTGTCATTTGTCCAAGTTCCCATGATAATTTAGCACTTGCTTCCTCTTCACATCCAGTGAGCAATCTGCTATTTTTCTACAAGACAACAGTTACCTTTGATTTGGAGATGCAGATTTTTATCCCAACCTCATCTCATACTCATTAATAAACTTCCACTGTGTACAATGACAGTTTCAGTCATCTGAGGCTAAGAGGATGATATAATCTGCAGACCTTAAGAGAAAACCTTCACATCCCTAAATCTGATGTTTTTTAAACCTTAGTATTCTATTTGTGAAACTTACAGACAGGACAAAGTACTCCCTTGATGGAGCCCAAAGTCCACCTTGAACGTATTCAAGTTAACACCAAGAAAGCAGACACAGTGCAGTTTTTCATTACAAGGACTGAATGGTGTTTAGAAGAAGCTCTGAGACCCTAGATGATATCTTTTACCAAATGTTACATGAAGAAAATTCAGTGGTACTTCAAGTCTATTTGGACACGATGCTGCTATTACCTGAATTTTCTCATTCCTTTCTTGGCCTTTCTTTGGTGGATCAACCAGATTTCCGTCAGTCAGGGAATGCCATGTCAGTTTCCTCCTTCTAGCCAGGAAGTTTCCAGTTATGCTTTGAATCTAGCATGGGAGCTTGTTCTATTAATGTAAAACTGCAGGTGTTTGGTTAGGGCAGGACAAGAAAGCTCCCATATATACATCAAAGAAATGAAAGCTATAATCCTTGCTGTCAGATTGCTATACCACCTGTGGACTCCAGGTACCATCTAAATGTAGAACCACAGTGATGTGCAAGCCTTTAGATTGCTACACCACCGTTGTACTCCAGAAGCCATCTGAATGCAGAAAATACCAAAGTAATGTGGCGCATCCAAGCAGTGTGGGGCAAAATCTTACAAATCATGATTGCTTGGGAGATTATAATTCAGTACAGTCTCTCTGTTCAAGCAGTTTACACTCCTACAGGCATGAACACTGTGGCAGATTCCTTGAGCAGATCCAGGACAAACCCTCATGAGTGGATGCAAAACAGAGAAGTCTTCCTACAGATTGCCCATCATGAGGTATTTCCACTCTGTACAAGTATTTCAGACTGTTTTGCCAGGGTACCATGCCTTTAGGGTTGGTAAAATGAGTGTCATGTTTTTCTCATGGAAATGAAAATTCCTATATGCCTTTCCCTCATTCCTCTGATTCCCAAGGTCCTCCTCAAATTCAAGGAGGAACAACTCCAGCATTCTCTTGGTGATTCCCTTCTGACCCAGAGAACACTGGGTTTCTTTTTTTTTTTCCCACTAGGCCAAGGGATTTCAGCAGAAGTTACTGCACAAGATGGATTTGCTCACACAACAAAAAGGCTCTCTCAATCACCCAAGCTTACAGACTTTGAATCTAACATTGGTTAATATGATTTTGGTACAGTTTAACACCTTTTTTCAGAGGATGTGCTGCAGCTATTACAGGAGGCTAGAAAAGCTGTAACATGGAAATGCTATGATCTGATGTTGTTAATCTTCATTCATTCCGTACTGCTGGATGTCGGTTCCGTCCTCGGAACCAAGTTGGCCTTATAACAAGCTTGTGCCAGCCAAAAAACTCTTGAGCTAAGCTTTACCCATAGTGTCCCTCTCCCTGTTACCTCAGATCTCATTTGCTGTGTAGTTATCAAGACATGTCAAGCCAACTCTCACTCTTAAGTGATTAGAAGTTTTTCTATTAAAACATCTTTTGATAGTTCTTTACTACTAAATTTATTATATATTACTTAGCCGCTAGTTTATATATCTGCTTTAGTGCTTCCCTTTCTCTTTTCTTACCACTTTTGGGTACTCTTAGTACCATCGCTGGTACAGGCCTTTCTCTCTACCCTCTGAGGTAATTTCTTAATATCATTGCTGGTACTCCCCTCTTTTTTAAAACTCATTCTTAATTTCGCATTGTCTCTGTAAAACCTTCTTGAAAGAAGTCTCTCGCACATCAGACCACCCTTCAAAGAACTGATTGAACCTTGGAGTCTAACACTAGTACTGCAATCCCTGACATGATCACCTTTCGAACCTACCACCACTTGCGATATAAAGTTCTTATCCTGGAAATCCCTATTCTTAGTAGCCGTCATCTCAGCAAGACGCATATCTAAGCTTCAGGCCTTGTGCATAAAGCCCCCTTACATGGTCTTTCATAAGGGCAGTGTGTCACTCAGGACTAACCCTTCATTCCTGCCCAAAGTTATTTTGGAATTGACTGTTAATCAGACAATTGGCCTACCAGTCTTTTTTCCAAACTTCTCAAATAAAGGAGAATACTCCCTTCATTTACTGGATGTACATAGACAATTACGATTTTACTTAGAAAGACAGAAGCAAATCAGTACATAAATCTGATTAGTTATTTAGTTATTTGTTTCCTATTCGGGGTCAAAATTGGGAAATCCTGTTTCTAACGTAACTTTATCTAAATGGTTGAGAAATTGTATATGCTTTGTCTACCAAGATAATAAAATTCCACTACCAAGCAAGGAAAAAGCGCACTCAACCAGATCTTTGACGACTTCTATTGCTTTTCATTCAAGGCCTTCAATAGATGATATCTGTGCAGCTGCAGCATGGGCTACCCCTCATACCTTTATCACTCATAACAAATTGGATTTGGTCTCCAGGGGAAGAGCATCCTTTGGTTCAGTGGTACTCAGGAACATCCTTCCATATGGCCTCCCAGGACATAAAGTAGCTAGGGACTCTGTCCCATCAGTAAGGAATGAATGAAGATTAACAACATCAGATAAAGAAGTTATGTTCTTACCATAACGTTCCATCTGTATTGTTCATCTTCATTTATTCATTACGTCCCACCCTCCTTCCTCCTCCAAGGGGCTGCTGGAGGTTCGGATTTGGTCCAAATCCCACCTTAGGGGACCTGCTCAGAAAAAGCCTCTGTTTTCTTTATCATGGACAAACTCGATCTGAGGTAACAGGGAGAGGGGCACTATGGGTAAAGCTTAGCTCGAGAATTTTTTGGTTGGCACAAGCTTGTTATAAGACCAACACGGTTCCGATGACGGAACTGACACCCATCAGTAATGAATGAATGAAGATGAACAACACAGATGGAAAGTTATGGTAAGAACATAACTTCTTTTTTCTAAATGGAGAATGTTTAATATTTGGTATCAAAAAAGACAAAACTCTTACCAAATGAGTATTCATGGTATTCTTGCATATCTGTGCGAGCTGTTCAATTCAGATATGGGAAAGTCTTCTGTTAAAGTCCATTTATCTGTAATTTACTCCTGTTTATCTTTAAATCTACCACACTCTTCACATTTTGAGGTCAGGCAATTTTTTAAAGGCAGCTCACGTATCAGGCCACCAAGGAAATCTCTTCTGCCACCTTGGGACCTAAACTATGTGTTTGAGAAGCTGACCCTGCCTCCTTTTGAGCTCACTTCTTTTTAATTTTTTATCATTCTTTTTGTTAATATGGGTGGCCATGGTGGTGCGGTGGTTAGCGTTGTCACCTCACAGCAAGAGGTTCTCCGGTTTGATCCTCAGCTGGGATGCCTTCTGTGCGGAGTCTGCATGTCCTCCTCATGGTCGCGTGGGTTTCCTCCGGGTGCTCCGGTTTCCTCCCACATCCCAAAGGCATGCTGTAGGTGGATTGGACACACTAAATTGGCCCTAGTTATGAGTGTGTGCATGTGTGTGCCTTCCGTGGAAGGTTGGGTGTCGGGCTGGCAACTCGACACTGTAAAACTCTACTGCCAGTCATGAGTGGACAGGTGATCTGCTGTGGCGACCCCTAACCGGGAAAAGCCGAAAGAAGAAGAAAGGAAATCATTCTTTTTGTTAATAATTCACTTTTATTGAGTCATAGAATTCTATATTACAATTAAAGCAGTCATCATTCATTGTGTTTTTTTTTATCTGCTGATGATAAGTGATTCAGAATAGAGTAAAGCAGAAAATAACAAAAAAATATATTTGCAGACTGAATTCCCTAAAACATTGTATGTATCACCATTCATCCAATCTCAGTAGTTACATCTCTACTTCTTAATTATAGGTTCTGATTTTTGCTTTTCTTCATTTGTCCCAGGCCTTTTTTAGTTATCTCATTCTTCCAAACTCTCAATTCTTAGTCTTACATGTAATTATACTCTACAATATTACCTTAATACTGAAAAGCAGTAATAACCCCTAGTATTTTTCTATCGTACGACCCACTATGAGCTTGAAGCTAACATAGCATCTTAATTAAATCAAATGCTTAACAACATACCACAACACAGCAAACTTTCCTTGTATAAACTGTGTATACACCCCTTTTTCTCCTATAAACCACTCTTTAATGGTATTTGTTCCTTTTCCCATCTTTGTCTGTTTTCACTGGAAGCACTTTATTTTTCCAATCCTCTCTTAATTTCCTTTGACCAAATTTCCATGTCTTTCCTCCAACCGTTATTGAGTGAGCAGCTAATCTTTTCCTTTGCAATAACACCCTGTTGTCCTCATTCTTCAGATGTTCTTCGTGTTTCACTGTTGCAGTCCTAACATATGGGTTATCTGGCTCCTGGTAGCCCTCAGTCGAATACCAGAGTCCTCGGTATATGACGTCGGCTACTGCCGGTTGTAAAACTGATGTCAAAACATCAGGTATAAAGGGAGGCAGCCGACGCCATTTCCTCAGTCTTTCTTCCCACGGAGCCCGAAGCAGATGCAATTCGCACTAGTGCTGGTCAGCCATTTTCCTTCTTTTTGCTTGCCAACTATCAAGTTGAAGACGCCTTCAGATAAGTACCCCGTTGGGGATCCTCTTTTCTTGCTTTAACGAATGTCAGATAAAGTTAATAACTGTCTTGCCTGTGGAAAACAGATTCCGCAATTCCTTTTTAAAAATCCTACTGCTGATCCTGAAATTATTTCTCAAAGCCCCAAGGGTGTTAAGGCTACTATTATTAAAACCCTGTGCCTTCTGATAAGGAGTCTAGGGCCTTAGACAGGTGGGGTTAAAAAGTCTATACCTCTGCAACTCTTGCCATTAAATCTGTTAATTGCCTTTTTCACATGCTTAAGTATCAGCAGCATACTTTGGAGGCTATTAGGGCTAAACTTGGGGAGATTCCTTCCATGTCTGAGAACAAATATTTACTAAATTCTGCCACTTTAGTTAATAAGCATTCACTTCATTGTGGTTTTGACACTTTGGAGGCTTCCTGCAGAGCAGCAGCCACTGGTGCCGTTATTAGAAGGCATGCTTGGCTCAGGGAGCAGCCTCTTTCTGATCCTGTTAAATCTAAATTGCTGGATGTTCCTTTGCACATAGAGAATCATTTTGGTAATAAGGCTGAGGATGTACTGAAGAAGTTGAAGAATAAGGCGAAAACTATGCAAGCTGTAAGAGATTTCCTTCAGGTTCAGCCTCCTTGGTTCAGTAGGCATTATCCTTCCAAAAATTGATCTTTCCCTGATCCTGGCAAGCAGGGTCGCTCTAGGCCTAGGGGTTTCAGGTCTTCCAGAGGGCAGGCTTCTGCCCCTCAAAGGGCTAAACAATGGCATTCTTCTTCTGCTAAATCAGGGAGTTCTAAGCCAGCTTCCCAAAGCAAGCATTCTCATTGACTACGGCCTTCTTGTGCCTACCTCTGCAGGCCCTGGGTTTCCTTTAGGGGGAAGGCTAGCCAGGTTCACAGAGGTATGGTCTTCCATCACAGATGACAAATGGGTGCTCAATATAGTAAACCAAGGTTACAAGTTTTATTTTCACACCTTCCCTGTTCTACAAGGGTACCCAGACATACCTAAAACTCTCAGGGCTGAGGTAGAAAATCAAATTTCCTCTCTACTGACTATGGGGGCTATAGAGCCAGTTCCTGCAAATCAGGCAGGCCTACGATTTTATTCAAGACTTTTCCTGGTACCCAAAAATGGGGGCACCTGTTGCCCTATTCTGGATCTGTCTATTCTAAACACTTTTCTGGTGATTCCCAAATTCAGGATGCTCACTCTTCAGTTACTACCCATGCTGGGCAAGGATTCATGGCTGGTAACTTTGATCTCAAGGAGGCTTATCTGCACATCCCAATAAGGGGAAAGTTGCAGGCAGTTCCTTCGTTTCAGGGCTGGGGAGCAACACTTTCAATTCTCTGCACTGCCCTTTGGCTTATCTACTGCTCCCAGAGTGTTTACAAAGTGCCTGGCTCCAGCCATTTCTTTTTGCAGGCAGAGAAACATTCAAATTTATCCTTACCTGGATGACTGTCTCATTCAAGCAAACTCCCCAGAACAACTAGAAAAGGATTTGGACTTCGTAAAGAACATTCTCACCTCTTTGGGTTACACTCTCAACGAAAAGAAGTCAAAGTTGGTTCCTGCAAGGGAAATTGTTTTCCTGGGAGCGAGCCTGAATACAGCCACCCAAATGGTATTCCTCCCTCAAGAGAAGCAAGGTCTTTCGGCTTACTTCATAAACTTGGCAAGCATGACCCAGGTCTCTGCAAGGCAAATTCCTGCAAGCATTGGGGTTCATGGCTTCATGTTTTCTGATGATCCCATATGCAAGGCTGCATATGAGAACTTCAGTGGTACCTCAAGAATATTTGGTGTCAACACACACAGGACTTAGACTTGATTCTTCCCCGATTCCCTGTCTGCAAATGGAGTTCCTCTGGTAGGGGACAACCTGTTCAAAGAACAAGGGTCTGCCTTTCCGCCCGCCACCTGCCAGCCAGACTGTCACCACAGATGCCTTAAATTTTGCATGGGGGGCTCATCTGGAAGGCAAGGGCATACAGGGGACTTGGAGCACCCAGCAGATTCATCTGCACATAAAATTAAAATAATTGATGGCGGTGCTGCAGGCTTGCTGGCTTTCAAGGACCTACTCTACCCTGGGACTCTGATGATCAGGACAGGCAATACCATAGTTATGTGGTACATCAACAAGCAGGGGGGGGTGGCTCACTCTTACCCCTTGTGCAGACAAAGCATGAGATTATGGTGCATAGCAGCTTCCATGGGCATGCATCTACTAGCCCATTATCTTCCAGGGAGGCTAAATTCCTTGGCGGATCATTTGATCAGGCGTGTTCTGGATCCTCACAAGTGGCAGCTGAACAAGGTCATTTTCAATTACATCACTCAGCATTGGGGGACTCCACAAGTGGATCTTTTCTCCTCTCACACCAATCATCTCCTTCCAACCTTCTGCACCAGGGAGTTTCACAACAAAGCTTGGAGGGTGGACACCTTGTCCTTCCCATGGACACAACTCTCAATTTATGCATTCCCTCCCCTGCCTGTTCTTCCCAGAGTGCTGCTAAAGATAAGGGACGAAAAACCAAAGGCTATTCTTATAGCACCAGATTGGCCCAGGCAGCATTGGTATCCCCTTCTTCGCAGCCTTTCCCAGGCTCAGCCTTGGCATCTTCCCCTGGCACCAGATCTGTTGGTTCAGGAAGGGGGAAACTTTCTTCATCCTCATCTTCACACTTTGCATTTAACTGCCTGGCTAATATTTAAATCTTTCCCAATAGGTGTTTGAAGTTCTTCATGAGGCCAGGAGGCCTAGCGCAAGAAAATCCTATGCAGATAAATGGAAGAGATGTTGCTCTTGGATGCTAGCTAAAGGAGAAGACTCTTCTCATCCTTCTCTTTCCCTCATTCTTGATTACCTAGCAGGCTTGCTTAATGGTGGACTTTCCTTTTCCTCAATCAAAATTCATGCTTCAGCAATTTCTGCTCATTGTTCTTTTGAGCAACCATTTTTTCTTACCCCTTGATGAAGCATTTCCTGAGGGGAGCTAGCAATTTTAGACCTCCCAGAAGAGCCCCTACTCCTGCTTGGGATCTTAATTTTGTCCTGGAAAAGCTTACTCTACCTCCCTTTGAACCAGCTGCCTCTGCAGATTTGAAGTTTCTCTCTTGGAAGACTGCTTTTCTTTTGGCTATTTCTTCAGCCAGAAGGGTTTTGGAGCTGCAAGCCTTAATGGCAGTATAACCTTTCATTATTTTTCATTCAGATCGGGTTTCTCTGAGAACTAATCCCTCATTTATGCCTAAGGTGGTTTCCAGTTTAACCCTTAACCAGTCTGTTCACCTGCCTACCTTTTTCAACAATCCCCAGAATAAAGGGTAAAGGATTCTGCACTCTCTTGATGTGCATAAACAGATGAGATTTTACTTAGACAGGACTAAATCATTTCGAAAAACTGAACAGTTGTTGGTTAGCTTTGCTCCTGGGGCTCAGAGTAAAGCTATTTCAAAACAAACCATCACCAAATGGATTGCTCATTGTATTCACGTTTGTTACCTACAGCATGGGAAGGTTCCCCTCAGGGTATTAGGACCCATTCTACTAGAGCAGCCTCTACCTCTGCAGCTTTTCTGAGAGGTGTGTCTACTAAGGACATTCTAGAAGCAGCTACTTGGTCTTCTGTCCATACTTTCACAAAGCATTACAATCTACCCTTGTTTTCTAAATCCAGGGCTGGTTTTGCCTCTGCAGTTTTGCAGGGCCTTCTTACCAACCCTTAATCTGTGATCTTTCCTCCCCCTTTGTCTTTTTCCTGGGCTTTGGGAATCAACCCATATGTTAGGACTGCAACAGTGAAACACGAAGAACATAGTACACTTGTGTACACTTACCATAAATGTAGATGTTCGAGTGTATTCACTGTTGCAGTCCTGGTTTCCCACCCTCCAGTCCCCCTTTTTTCCTAAAACACAGACTATATATTTTTATTTTTTGTATGACATGTTTCCACGGTGTTTCCTTCCTGGGTTAGTCTTCTTTTGGGGGCTCCTGACAGTCAAGGCAAGAAAAACTGAGGAAATGGCATTGGCTACCTCCCTTTATACCTGGCGTTGTGACATCAGTTTTACAACCGGCGGCAGCCGACGTCATATACCGAGGACTCTGGTATTTGGGCCGACTGAGGGCTACCGGGAGCCGGATAACCCATATGATGTTCTTTGTGTTTCACTGTTGCAGTCATCACATTTGGGTTATCTACTTGCAGTAGCCCTCAGTCGGCCTGATTATCAAAGTCTTGGATACTGCGTCGGTTGATGTCTCATCTTCCATGACATCAGGTAGTCAGGGGGTATAAAGCATGCAGCCGATGCCATTACATCAGTCTTTCTTGCTGTGCGGTGCTCGAAGCAGTTTGCAAGTGCCAGTCGGCCGACTCCTGAAATTTTCGTTTTCGAGTTTCAGATCCGAAGTCTTCAACTAAGCTAAGTACCCCGTTGGGGAATTTTTTTCTTGCTCTAAACCGATGTCAGTAAAAGTTAACAATTGTATTTCTTGTGGAAAGCAAATACCACATAAAGATTTTCATTCGTACTGCATTCCTTGCTTAGGCCCAGACCACGACGTACCTCACTGTCGGTTTTGTACCTTATTCATACCATTCATCGTCAGTTCATTTACGCATCAAAATATTTTGGTACTCGGTTCAATTATCCAGAAATGGTTTCGGTAGGTCACCCAACTACCGACATTCCAAAAAAACGCAACGATAAAGACAGAGACAGACCGCATAGGTCCAAAGCTGCCAATGACGCTTCTCCTAAGCTAGTCGCCAGTTCGCTGGTACTCAGTGAGGCGCTTTTGCAGCCCCTGATACCCTCTACTTCAGATTTGCAGGCCTCTACTGAGACCCATTCAGAGTCCGGTATGCCGCGAGATGCTTCTTCAACTGTGAAACCTGCAGATGTCTCTACCTTGGATGGGTCCAGAACCGCTGTGCAGGCACTGGCTTCTGAGGGTGTATTCAGGCCTACTGCCTTGCATATTAAACCGATGCCATCTTCTTCTTCAAGGCCTAAAACTCGATCCATGCCTAGAAAACCGACGCCCAGACTGCAATGTCAGGCCCCTATGCCTAAAAAACAAATGATAAGAATGGCTGAAGACCTTATTACTCTAATCAGGGGAAGACCCCCCCCCCCCCAAGAGACCTAGGACTGATTTTCCTTCTGATTCTTCTGATCAAGACTCTGAAATTTCTGTTTTCTCTGATGACCAGGATTTGCCCTTATCTACCTATGAGGATTCTGATGCAGAGGACTCCATTCCTTCTGCTTCCCCTCCACAGGATTTCTCTTTTGGTGAAACCTTGCATACTCTTAGGGAGCATTTTCTCTGGGAAAGCCAGGATTACTCTGACTCCAAAAAGAAGCTTAGGAAATTCTTACTCCTGCCTCAACACAGGCCTTTAGCTATCCCTCCTGTACTGGACATTGTAGATGATGCTTTCTCGGAATCTAGCCCGGCCCCTGACTCTTTACCTCCTGCTCCCAGAAAACCTGATAGGTATTACAGGATACCTGAGTGTCACAAGTTCCTCTTTAAAAATCCTACTGTGGATCCTGAGACCATTTCACAAGGACCCAAGGGCATTAAGGCTACTACTGCCAAAAATCCTACACCCTCTGATAGAGATTCCAGGGCGCTGGATAGATGGGATAAGAAAGTATACACTTCTTCAACCTTGGCCATTAGGGCCTTAAACTGCCAGTTTCATATGTTAAAGTATCAGCAGCATATTATTGGATTACTTAAACAGAAAATGATGTTGATTCCTGACTGTGCTGAAAATAAAGATTTACAGGATTTATTGCAGTCTGCTGAACAAGTTGGAAAACATACTTTGCAATGTGGTTTTGATTCATTAGAGGCATCTTGCAAGGCTGCGGTCACTGGGTCTGTACTTAGAAGGCATGCTTGGCTTAAGGAGCAATCTTTGCCAGATCATGTTAAAGCTAAATTACTGGATGCTCCATTAAACCAAGACCGCCTGTTTGGCAACAAAGCAGAAGTAGTACTTAAAAAGATGGAGGAAAAAGCTAAATCTATGCAAACTGTTAAAGATTTCCTGCAAGTACAGCTTCCCAGATTTAGTAGGCATTGGCCCTCTAAGAATTGGTCCTTTCCTGCCTCTTCCAGGCCTTCAGTCTAAACCCAGAACCAACTGAACACCCAGGCTTCAGTCCCAAGGTACTCACAGGCCTAAGCAGTGGGGGGGCTCCCACTTCCAAAGCAGAGAGTAGTAAGACTCCCCCTTATGGTAAACTGTCTCAATGACTTAACTTTAAACCTTCCAAGCCCTGCTAAACTGACTGTTCCTTTAAGGGGAAAGATTGCCCTGCATGCCAAAAATTGGGAACTCATTACTCAGGACAAATGGGTTTTAAATATAGTTTCCCACCAGATTCCACTTCCACTCCTTAACAACCCCAACTGGTTGGCCAGACCTACCCCCAAATCAGTGGGCAGAGGCTCAAAAGCAAGTTCTCTCTCTTTTAAGCATCAGGACTATTCAACCTGTCCCAGAAGAAGAATGGGGACAAGGCTTCTACTCAAGACTTTTCCTGGTACCCAGAAAAGACAGTTCCTGGCGTCCTATCCTGGACCTGTCTACCCTAAACACATTTTTGGTAATCCCAAAATTCAAGATGCTAACTCTTCATCAGCTGCTTCCCATGCTAGGCAAATATGTCTGGTTGGCAACACTGGATTTAAAGGAAGCCTTACCTGCACATCCCAATAAGGGAATCTTGCAGAAGATACCTACGCTTCAAAGCAGGCTACATGCACTATCAGTTCTCTGCACTGCACTTTGGCTTATCTACTGTGCCCAGGGTATTCACAAAGTGCCTAGCTCCAGTCATTGCATTTTGCAGGCAAATACATTTTCAAATATACCCATACCTGGACGATAGTCTAATTCAGGCAGAAAGCCAGGACATGCTATTAAATCATCTGGCATTTGTAAAGAAATTGCTAACGTCTCTGGCGTATACCATAAATGAAAAGAAATCACATCTTGTACCCTGCCAACAAATTGTATTCCTGGGTTCAAGCTTGAATACAATTTCCCAGATGACTTACCTCACGCCAGAGAAACAAATTCAATTGACAGTCTCCTTCAAATTACTGGCCACCAAGACCCAGCTATCTGCAAGGAAAATACTGCAAGCCCTGGGGTTCATGGCCTCTTACATTCTACTAATTCCATATGCAAGACTGCATATGAGGAAACTACAATAGTATCTAAAAAGCCTATGGTGTCAACATTCTCAGGATCTAGAATCAATGATTCTTATCATACCTTGTCTACAGATAGAGTTCCTTTGGTGGGCAGAGGCCTGCCACCAAAACAAGGGACTGCCATTCACTCTACCCCCTGCCACCCAAACCCTAACAACAGACGCATTAGACTGTGCATGGGGGGGCTCACTTGGCAGGGCAGTGCATTCAAGGCAAATGGAGCCCAAATCAAATGCACTTGCATATCAATCAAAAAGAAATGTTAGCTGTACAGAATGCTCTGACAGTCTTCAAGGACCACATTCTTTCAGGACAATTGTTGGTAAAGACTGACAACACCACTGTTATGTGGTACATAAACAAGCAGGGACGAACCCACTCATACCCTCTTTGCAGACTAGCCATTGTTATGTGGAACACAGCCTTGAGCTACCAAGTGCACCTACAGGCACAATTCCTGCCAGGAAAGCTAACTACACTGGCAGATGACCTAAGCAGAAATCTCATGGATCTACACAAGTGGAAACTGGAAACGAAGATATTCAACATGTTGAGAAACAAATGGGGGAGCCCAGAGATATTGCCCCCCCCCCCCCCGAACTACCAAGTGGACAAATTCTGCACAAGGACACCCCACAAACAAGCTTGGAAAGTGGACACCTTGTCCTTCACCTGGAAAAAACTATCAGTTTATGCCTTTCCCCCTCTGCCTGTCCTCTCCAAGGTACTACTAAAGATCAAACAGGACAAACCAAGGACAATACTGATTGCACCGGACTGGCCACGCCAACCCTGGTACCCCCTTTTGCACAGTGTGTCACTGCTGGCACCATGGCACCTGCCTCAGACCCCTGGCCTTCTTTCCCAGCAGGGGGGCCAGATTCTGCACCCACAACTTCAAACCCTGAACCTGGCAGCCTGGCTAATTACCTGATCTCTCCGTTACCATCCCTCAGTAAGCAAGTGATGGATGTCATCCTAGAGACAAGGAGGCCTAGTACTGGAAAATTCTATGCTGAAAAATGGAAAAGATTCTGTTCCTGGAGTCAAACACAGGGGATGGGCACAGCAGTGCCCAGTTTACCCCATATTCTTCAATACTTAACTGAGATGCTTCACAAGGGCCTTTCCTTTTCCTCCATCAAAATTCATGCCTAAGCCATTTCAGCTCATTACAATACTGAACCACCCTTCTTCACTTATCCAATGCTGAAGCAATTCCTCAGAGGGGCCAAAAACTTAAGACCACCCAGGAGAGCCCCTACTCCAGCCTGGGACCTTAACTTTGTATTGGAAAAGCTCACTTTACAGAGTTGAAATTCCTTTCTTGGAAAACGTCCTTCCTTCTAGCCATCACTTCAGCAAGAAGGGTGTCTGAATGTTTCTACACTCCATTTATACCATTTACTAAGGTGTTTTGTCTTTCCCTTGCTTCCTACTACATTCTCTTCCTTTACTTGTAATTGCCGCATTAATATTACTACCTCTTGAATGACCATCAGTTCTTTCCCCCTTCATTTCCCTGTGATTAGTTTTTTTCCCCTGTTGTCATCAGTAGTCCTACAGCTATTTTTTTTTCTTTCTGGAAGTCCAGCTTGGTAGCGTAACATAAACAACTTTGGTGTGACATCCCTTATTTTAGGTATAATTTTCCATTTACACTAGTTAGGTCCTTTTCAGAATCCTGCAGGTTTGTACAAAATCAAATGATGTAAATCCAAGAACCTCTTTCTTCTCTACATCTCTTAACATCTGTCTGATGCCCCACTGTACATCATAGCTATTTCTGCTTGGGTGTAAAATTAATTATTTAGGCACTTCCATGCAGATATCCTAAATGTATGTGCCTCGCTAATATATATTAATAATCTTAACTATTTCTCTCCATTCAAAGTCTGCTATTTCTCCTTCAAGATCTCTCTCCTACTGCCTTTTTTGTTTTTCATCTCTTGCATCCTTCTAATGTCTACCACACTTCAACAAATATCTTTTGTGCGTTCCCTCTATCCTTATTTCTATGTCTTGAATTATTTCTGGAATCCCTTCCTTTTCTCAAAACTGTTTTTCCCAGTCTGCCCATCTCCCTGTAATACCGGATACTCACATTGAAGCCTTCAGGTGATATTCCTCTTGTATTTGTTTTACTTTTATTAAATAAAGCCTGCTTCTGTCCTCATATAGAAATTGCAGCATTATTCACATCTGGATAACTTATCCAATTTTATTATCAACCATCTCTACAGCTGTTCCTTTATAATCAAAATTTTATTACGTTTCCTTCAAAGACTCTTAATATGAATATCCCTAAATATTTCAGCTTTTCCTCCCAGAACTCCCCCCTCATTTTGCAGTCTTTTTGCCCTATCCCTTCCTGCCACCCTAACCACTTTTGTTTTCTCTGTGTTAAATCTATATCCTGAAATCTTCAGAAAACCATTCAAGATTCCCCTGGGGTCCTCCAGATCCCCTTCTAGTTTAGAAAGCTTTCAGCTTGCTGTGATTGAATCCTGGGGACAGCATCTTTTCTGTGTGGTTGCTTTTGGTTTTGAGTTTTTGGCACACTGATTTGGCTTTCTTTTCTCTTTTAAGAAACAACAGTAATACAGTGTAAGCTTATCACTTGAATTTTTTTCTCCTCCTCCCCATTTGTATTCTCTTATATTTGATTTTCTTATGGTCTCCACTAAGGGTACTAACTATAACACAAACAACAGAGGGTCTATATTAGATATTCGAATGCTTAAAAGTTCAAATCACTAAAGGACGAACTTAAGTGATCGAATGCTTAAGTGTTCGAATATACTTAAAAATTAAAAAGAAAAAAAGAAAAACTAAAGGGTGTAAGCAGGGGGGCAAGCCCCCCTGCACCCCCCACAACCCCTGCTACTTAAATATACCAACTCCAAGATCGCGCTACAGTGTAGGAAATGGGAAATTTTCCGTTTCCGCACTGTAATACACTGAAGTGCGATCTCGGAGTTGGTATATTTAAGTAGCGGGGGGGTGCAGGGGGACTTGCCGCCCCCCCCACCCCGCTTAAACACTTTACTTTTTCTTTTTTTTTTAAATATTCTTTTATAGATATTTGAACTTTTAAGCGTTCGATCACTAAAGTTCGTTCTTTAGTGATTTTAACTTTTAAGCATTCGAATATCTAATATAGACCCACAGCAGAAGGGATAGTGCCCATCCCCTGTCTTGTTCCTCTTTCAATCTGTATCTTCCCCCAACAACTTGGTTGTTTGCACTTTTGCCATCACCCCCTCATATATTCTACTTATCTCCACCCACTCTCTTGGGAATCCTTGCTACTTCAGATATGTATTGCCAACGTACCCTCAGAAATGTTTTTTCAGCATTCAGGGAGATTAGCTCTAACTCCTGTCCTTCTGCTTGTGCTTCACTTATCAGGAGTTATGTCTTAATTAAGTTGTCAGTTGTTGTTCTTACTCATGCAAAGCCCTTTTGGTCATCTTGCTTTATTTTTTTTTAATAATTTATCCACTGTTGGTTTTTCAACCATCTACTGTTATTGTGTTTATACCTCTTTGCCTAGTGACACATTTTGGGACTCCTAGCTCTGTGATGTATATTATATATACTAAGTGTTTGATTACTGTTTCACTTTCATAAGTTTGTACTGCTCATACTCTGTTTGCCTCTTTTTCTTTTAGCAATTACATTTGTAAATGCCTTGACTGTCATTTTTATCAAGAATGTTTTCTTACTTTTTATGCCCAGTGGCCTGGGTTGTAGCTGTAAAGAGTCTTTGGACCAGTTAACTTACCCAATCAACAAATGTTACCAATAGCAGTCAAATAAATACTTGCCAAGGTGTTCCCTTATTTAAACCTCAGGGGGCTAGTTTATTAAATATTTAACTATGTTGCTTCCATTTTATTTAACAAAACATGTTTGTATTCCCTTCTGCAATTCCTTGTGGTAAAATATGTCTTATAACAAAGAATTGTTAACATATTTATTATTTATTTATGTATCTGTTTACCTGTTTGTTTATTTCTTTAGACTTCATGTAGGTAGATGGCTTGGTCCTTGTCCAAGGAGCCTTTCCAGTCACAACATGGGTGCACTGCAACAACATACAGGAATTTAGATGTTAGAAAGAGATTACTGTTCCAAAGTGAAAACATACCACATCATTCTTGAGATGCGTTCAGAAGATATAAATGTTACAAAGTGAATCCATATGGCATCATTATTGAAATAGTATCATAAAGAAATCAGTTGTGCACTTTTGAGAGAATCAGAATATCAGAGGAAATACAATCAAGATGTCAGAAGTATATACAAACAGTTTCTGTCCATAAGGATGTATTTCACAGAATTAAGGACACTTTATGCAGTTCATAATAGACGACCAAAATTGCTAAAGCTAGCACAGTTGGCTGGCAAAGTAACCTGTTGTTTGGTGTTTCAGCTAGTGTAAAGTTTAGTTATCAGAGATTTTGTAAAAGTGGTTATTTAACATTTTTTATAAATATGAAGTAAGGTCATTATACAGATATAAAATTATTGTTGAAGTGAAATATTAATATTGTTATTTATTTGTTTACTTTGTAAGGGCGGCTGCGGTGGTGCAGCGGTTAGCATTGCTGCCTCACAGCAAGAGGTTCTCTGGTTCAATCCTCAGCTGGGGTGCCTTCTGTGTGGAGTCTGCATGTCCTCTCTGTGGCCGCGTGGGTTTCCTCCGGGTGCTCTAGTTTCCTCCCACATCCCAAAGATGTGCTGTAGGTAGATTGGACACTCTAAAATTGGCCCTAGGTGTGAGTGTGTGCATGTGTGTGCCTTTGGCTGGCAACTCGACACTAAAACTCCACTGCCAATCATGAGCGGACAGGTGATCTGCTGTGGCGACTCCTAACCGGGAAAAGCCAAAAGAAGAAGAAGATTAGTTTACTTTGTAACATTTATCAGTAAAAAGCAGGGGCACTGATACTTGAATTCAAAATGTTTGTAGAGTTTCTCTGTATATTCTTTGTAAATTTAGTGAGAAAATGATTCCAGTTCAAAAGGATAATCTTTGAGAAGCTCTTTTCACTGACAGCAAGGTTAAGTGGAGGAAGGTTGCAGGGTAAGGGTTTTGTTATCCTGATTTTGTTAGGTGTAATGAATGGATTTTAGCTCAAGCTTGTTCTAAGAGAAGGGCATAAATTGCTATTTAAATTTATATGTTAATGAGAACAACAGAAAGTTAGCACAGGCTGGAACAGGTAACCAGTTACCTTTTTGTACGATGAGGCCGTGATGGGGAGAGAGAGAGATTAATGAAAAAACATATAGTGTTTATGGCCTGTTTGTATTGTAAAAGGAGTTTAAAGCAATAATAGGCATATTCAATCATAATGATAAGAACATTTATTGCTATATCTTTCTTTAGCCACTATGATAAGGTTATAAGGCAACTACTGATGGAGTAGGAAGCTTTTGCTTGAGTTGTGACTTCAGCTCTGCAGATGTCTGCATGATTTTTGAAGATTGCCAACATCCTAGCAGATAGGTTCAGTGCTACCTTTACCCCCCTCTCACCCCCTAGAGGGTCCATCTCTATACCGGAAGAATGCAAAGTTCCTGTAATCATGGCTGCACAGATAAAAAACACACTCTCCAAAGCCAAGAACACAGCATCCATGGGACCTGACAATATCCCAGGCTGCATCTACACGAACTACAGAATGAACTGGCACCCTACCTAAGTACCATGTTCAATCATAGCCTCACCTCAGGCTCTGTACCCACTGAATGGCGCACCGCAATGGTTATCCCACTCCACAAAGGGGGAGCCACGATGGACCCCGGGAACTACCGCCCCATTAGCCTAACGAGCCTGGTCTGGAAGGCCATGGAACGTATCATCGTGGAACTCATAAACAAAGACATTGGTAATCTCCAAACTCTGGATCCTACCCAGTTTGGATTTGTAAAAGGCAGATCATGTCTCCTAAACCTGATTGACTTCTTTGAAGCAGTAACCAAAGCCATAGATGAGGCTAAAATGGTTCACGCAGCTTATCTAGATCTCGCCAAGGCTTTCGACACCATCCCCCACACTGGAATTATAGATAAGCTCACTAAACTAGGTATAAATCCCTATGTCACAAGATGGGTTGCCAACTGGCTCACGGACAGAGCCCACACTGTGAAAGTAGCGGATTCCAAATCCGACATCAAACCAGTGACAAGTGGAGTACCACAGGGTTCAGTCCTAGGTCCTCTCCTGTTTGGTATCTACTTCTCTGAGGTGCAGGCCAACACGGAAGGTCTTTGGCTAACAAAGTTTGCAGATGACTGCAAACTAGGAGCCATAATCGAAACTCCTAATGATGTGGACAAACTACAAAAGGGCCTCACTGAGACAGATACCTGGTGTCAAAGCCATGGCCTGAAGCTCAATGCCAAAAAGTGTATTGTCATCCCCTTTGGTAAAAACTCTGTACCCATGAACTACCACATAGCTGGTAGTCTACTTAATGCCGAAAATGTGATGAGACCTTGGGACACAGGTGGACAATAGTCTCTCCTTTGATAATCACATCGCCACAGTGGTCAGGAAATCCTTCTACGTGGCTCATCTCATCACAAAAGGATTCTCATCCAGAAAAAAAGAGGTCATTGTTCCCCTCTACTAGACCCATTATAGAGTACAACGCCCCTTTTGGTATGTACCTCACAAGACATCTACAACAACTGGAAAGACCACAGAAATACCTCACAAAGAGGATTACTGGCCTCAAACAGATGCCCTATGCAGACTGTCTCAAAAAACTACAGCTTTACTCCATCGCATATCGCCTACTCAGGGGCGATCTCTGCCTAACATACAAAGCTATGTCAAACCCAGAGCTGTTGGACATCCTCCACTTAAAGAAATCCCAATCCCTCCGAGCTACACACTCTAGGGACCTAAACCTTGTCACCACAATAAACAGAACATGCTGGAGGGATAGATTCCTGTCCCAGAGACTTCCCATACTCTGGAACAGACTATCTATGTCAAACAGAGCTCCTCATTAGCACTCTTCAAGAAAAATCTTGATGATTGGATGGGAAATGGGAAATTCACCCCGGGGATCACTTCTGTGGCTCTGCTCGACAGGGGCACAGGAACATAATTTTCTTGGGTGGCGAAAGCCAGGGTACATTTTTTGGCTAGGCTTGTATGGGCCCTAGGGCCGATAGCCTAGTACCTACCTATGAACCTATAAGAGATTAAAGTCTATTATGATGCCAAAGTACTTATAATGTAACACTGACTGAACTGGTTCTTTGTTTGTGATCATTGTAAATGTAGGCTTTACCTTGGAAAGCTTTTGAGTTGTACTAAAGCACATTGGTGCAGTTTGGTTACATTCAAAATGAGGTGGTTTAAGGTGATCCAGTGAGAGAATTAAAGTTGTTCTGTAATCTTTTTTGTTTGGTTAAGTATGTAGAGCCTCTTTTGTGAAGAAGAATGTTATCAGCGTAAAGAGTGAAATTAGAGGGAGGATTGATCGTGTCAGTGTCACTAATGAATAATGTGAAGATAATTAGGCCCAAGATATAACCCTGGAGTACTTTGAAAGTTAATGTACCAGGCTGGCCATGTATTTACTGACTGGACAATGAATAGTCTATTTGCAAAATAATTTTTAGGTGACTGTCATGTTATAACTAAAGCCAGCTGTGGGAAGTATAAATATGGTGCCAGATATGTGTCCCCTTTCCATGGCTGTGTATACTGTCTGTAACTGTATATTTTCATATTTTTATTTATCCTTTGTTGACCATGTTAGTCTCACCACACTAGTGGCCACTTTGCAGGGGAGACCCAAGTTGATATTTTATACTACTAGGAGAATTTTGACCAGGAGATCTGGAACTTCCCCTATCACTTTTTTGATAGGTGCCTTGGGATCTATTATGTCAGCCTGAGCTACCATCAGATCAAGCAGTTTGGGCTTCAGTTTAACATCTAAGCTGAAGGATGACCCATTCAAGAGTACAGCACCCCCGTTGTACTGCATGCAGTATCAGCAATCCATCTACCTCATGAGGGAATAGAGTCCACAGCTTTCTGCACCTAAGGTGAGTGTGCTACCTGTTATGCCAGTGGCACTCCAATATATAGTAGTGAAGGTGAACATAGTAGTAAAAGGAATTCACTCAGATGAAAAAAAAATCATTCATTGTCTATATGATTGATATTGCAGAAGATCTGGAAGGAAGTCTATTCTTTTTCCATTAACACAAAATATGTGGTATGGTTAATATACAAGAAAATGGTGTCAGAATTGTCCTTAAACCAGTTCAGTATTCTTTGTATGGGAGCAGAAACTGGTGGTGGTGGGGGTTTGCTCTTTAAACCCTGGACAAGTACCTTCAAATACCTGAAGCAAGTGCTTGTGTTCAAGAAGCTAGAATAGTTGTTCTTCTGCTGTCCTCTAGTGAGACAAGGGCTGGCAATTGCCATGTAAGCTGTTTCGAAGGAGATTGGCAGCTGCATTTTTTCTTACCATTATCTGTTGGAAAACATAGGCCACTCCACCAAAGAAGTAGTTACTTCCAGAGTTTGCTTCATTAGTATTAGTTACAGATATTTATGTTACTGTCACATAGTCAGTATTTCATGCCTTCACCATATATTATTGTCTGAACCTTGTTTCCAGAAAAATGACCTGCTTTGTTGTGCTAGTACTTCCAAATTCAGTCTTTGATATTTTGCATGTTGGCTGTCTTCTAGCTACTTACATCTTGGGAGGTTTTACTGCTAGAGATTATAGATTCATAGCTCCATAGGTAAGTACTAGGCTAGCTGCCCTTGCATGCCATTTTAAGCCTAGCATGTTTCTCTTTTTGTGCTCAAAATAGCCTATTTGGTTGTAGAGTGGCCTTACCCATCCCATGGTTGATAATTATATATTACCCCTAATGAGAATAACTATGATCATACCGTAGATACTTTGAGGGGACCTGTGCATGAGATAAAGCTTTTAGGAGCTGCCGCTGTCCATTATTAGTGCAGGGGGCAGTCCTGAGGTAGATTTTCCGTTTCCCATCCATAGATCTAGGTTCTCTTGAAAATAGATGGGAATGAACTTTTTTATGTGGATGGGGAGTCTGTTCCACAGCAGTGATAGCCTCTGCAAGATATACTTTTCCCTCCAAACCATTCTGTTGATGTTGCAGAAGAGGTTTAGATCCCTAAACTGAGTGTTTATGATGCCATTTGACTTGCTGATGTGCAGTAAATCCATCATTAATGGCTTGGAGAATGCCTTGTATGTCAGACACAGGTCACCCCTTAGCTGTCTGTAGCTAATGAGTATAGTGACATGGATTTGAGTCAGTCCATGTAGGACATGTTGTTTAGGCCTTGTATTCTTTTTAGTAAGGTATCTCTGTGGACTTTCCAGTTGCTGCATGTATCTGGACAGATAGATGCTAATGGAGCATTGTGTTCAATGACTGGCCTAATGAGGGCTGAGTAAATAGGGACAATGATATCCTAAGATCTATACGCAATCCCTTTGTTTGTAAGCTGGGCATTATAGAAGGACTTTCTTACAGCAATAGACATGTGTGATCAAAAATTAAGTCACTGTCCACACAAGTTCCCAAATCCCAAAAAAATGGGTCATCTTTCAGGGGTGTATTGACAAACTTTCCTGCAGGATGGCCAAGTTATTTGGGGATTAAGTGGCTGCTCCTAGCTTGCAGTCATCTGCAAATTTAGTCAGCCAGAGTCCTTTCATATTGGCTTATAATTCAGAAAAGTAGATGCCAGACAGGAGAGGTCCTAGTACAGAACCATGGGGAGTCCACTAGTGACTGGTCTCTTGGTGGAGGTAAGTTCTCCTATTTTGATTATCTGTGTCATCTCTCTACGCCATTTGGCAGTACAGCATGTGACATAGGGGTTTATTCCTAGTTTAATTAGATTTTCTACTGTGAATGAAATGTTTTTTGTGACAGAAGCTTTGGCCAGGTCAAGGTATATGGTCTGTACTATTTTGCCTTCATCCATTGCTTTGGTGACCTTTTCAAAAAAAATCCACCAGGTTGAGTAAGCTTGACCTGCACTTAACAAACCCAGACTGAGACAGGTCCAGTGTTTGGAGGATGTTCATCGTGTTTCACTGTTGCAGTCATGACTGTAGGGTTCTCCCCTGCTGGCAGGCAGTCCTCGGTCGGCCAGAATCCCAAAGTATGGGTCCGGTGTCGGCTGTTCAACCATGCTCCCTGACGTCAGAGCGCCAGGAGTACAAAGCTGACAGCCGACGCCATCTTCTCCAGTCTTTCTTGCCGTGCGGTGATAGCAGTTCGCAAGTGCCGGTCGGCTGACTCCTGACGATTTTTTTCTGAAAAACTTCAGTCCAAAGACTTTTTTCTCCACTCAAAGCTAAGTACCCCATTGGGGAAACTTTTTCTTGCTCCAGTCCGATGTCAGAAAAAGTTAATAATTGTATTTCATGTGGGAAGCAAATACCTCATAAGGATTTTCATTCTTACTGTATTCCTTGCTTAGGCCCTGACCACGATGTAGCTAGTTGTCGGTTTTGTGCTAGATTCAATCAACGTACAATTAAACGAAGGTACGATTTTGCTTTTCATTACTTCGGTAGGCATTTTAACTACAAAATGTCGTCGGATACGGTTCCGGCTACTGGAGTTCACAAACATCGCAAGGATAAATACAGGCCTCCGAGGTCCAAATCTGATGATATCGCACAAGCGGAGCCAGCTTCAGGTTCAGCCGTCGTCAGTGAGGCGCTTTTGCAGCCCCTGTCGTCGGCCATTTCAGAACCGATGGCCGAAACGGACTCTCATGAGGAGCCAACTAGGCCTTTGAATATTTCTATTGCAGGTCCTTCGGACAATGCTCCTTCGGATGGGTCCGGAGCCGCTGTGCAGGTACCGGCTTCCGAAGGGGTTTTCAGGCCTACTCAGCTTCTAATAAAGGCAAAGACAAAGGCAAAGACTCCTTCTAAATCAAAGACTGCAACACAGGCCTCTTCTGAACCGGCTCCCAAGTCACAGAAACAGTTACTCAAGATGGCGGAGGATTTACTTACTATGATTAGGGGTTCACATCCCCCTCCAGATAAAAGGCCAAGGCAGGAAGTTTATTATGATTCCTCTGATCAGGCTTCTGTTTCTTCAGTTTCTTCTTCTGACCAGGAATATTCTTTCCCTCCTTATGAGGATTCTGATGCTGAGGAATCCATTCCTTCAGCTTCTCCCCCTGAGGATTTCTCTTTTGGGGAAACTTTGCATGAAATGAGGGAACATTTCCACTGGGAGGGACAGGAGTATTCGGAATCTAAGAAAAGACTAAGGGATTTTCTTCTTTTCCCCCAACATAGACCCCTGGCTATTCCTCCTGTTTTGGATATTGTGGATGATGATTTTTCGGAGGCTAACTTAACCCCTGACTCTTTTCCTCCTGCTCCTGTTAAGCCTGATAGATATTACAGGGTTCCTGATTCCCACCAGTTTTTATACAAGAACCCTACTGCTGACCCTGAAACCATTTCTCAGGGTCCTAAGGGAGTTAAGGCCGCTTCTGCCAAAAACCCCATTCCCACTGAAAAGGATTCTAGATCTTTAGAAAGATGGGGCAAAAAAGTGTACACTTCTGCTACTTTATCCATTAGGGCTTTAAACTGTCAGTTTCATATGCTGAAATACCAGCAATTTCTTTTGTCTGCTTTAAAACAAAAGCTTACTTCCATTTCTGCCTGTGCAGATGATAAGGAATTACATGACTTATTGCATGCCACTGAACAAGTTGGGAAGCATGGTTTACACTGTGGATTTGATGCCTTGGAGGCTTCTTGTAGGGCTGCTGCCTCCGGCACAGTTATTAGAAGGCATGCATGGCTAAAGGAACAAAATTTGCCAGAACAAGTAAAAGCTAAATTATTGGATGCTCCTGTTCAGCATAATGTTTTGTTTGGATCAAAAGCTGAAGAGGTGATTAAAAAGATGGAGGACAAGGCGAAATCCATGCAAACAGTTAAAGATTTCTTACAAGTACAGCCACCCAGATTTAGCAGGAATTGGCCTTCTAAAAATTGGTCCTTTCCCAATTCAGACAGGCCTCAGAGGGGTATATATAGACGCTCCCGAGGAAGGCCTCAAACACAAGCTTCTTATAGACCAAGACAGTGGACTGCTTCCACCCCTAGGGGAGGAGAGGGCAGGTCACAAACTCATAGGAAACAGACTCAATGACTCCCTCTGTTGGGCTGCAGGAACTTCTTGCCTGGAAGCCCCTCTCGGAGGAAAACTCTCTCTTTTTTATCAAAATTGGACTCATATAACCCAAGACAAGTGGGTTCTGGACGTGGTTTCAAGAGGTTACAAATTCCATTTTCATACCTTGCCAAGGCCAAGCGGATGGCCAGACCTTCCAAAACATCAATGGACAGAGGCCTTAAACCAGGTGGAAGCTCTTTTGGCTATGAAAGCCATAGAACTAGTTCCACTTTCAGAGATGGGACAAGGTTTTTACTCAAGGCTCTTTCTAGTCCCCAGGAAGCAAAACTCATGGAGACCCATTCTGGATCTGTCAGTCTTGAACACTTTTCTAGAGATTCCAAAATTCAAGATGCTTACTCTACAGCAGCTACTTCCAATGCTGTCCAAAAATGCATGGATGGTAACTTTGGATTTAAAGGAAGCATATTTACACATTCCCATCAGGCAGGAACGCAGAAAATACCTCAGGTTCAAGGCCGGATCAAGGCACTTTCAATTCTCTGCGCTGTCCTTTGGATTGTCTACTGCACCCAGGGTCTTCACCAAATGCCTGGCTCCAGTAGTAGCTTACTGCAGACTCAAGGGAATTCAAATTTACCCTTATCTGGACGATTGTCTAATTCAGGCAGACAGCAAGGATGTCTTACTCCAGCATCTAGAATTTGTACAGAACCTTCTCAAGTTCCTGGGATTCTCTGTAAACATAAAAAAGCCAATTTTGACACCCTCACAACAGATAACTTTTCTGGGTGCTCTTCTAAACACCACAACCCAGATGGCATTTCTGACATCCGAAAAACAATTACAGCTGGCTTCAACTTTCAAAACCTTGGCAACCTTAACTCAGCTATCTGCAAGGAGATTCCTGCAGGCTTTGGGTTACATGGCCTCTTGCATCCTTCTCGTACCATATGCAAGACTACACATGAGGAAAATACAGTGGTACCTAAAAAGTGTATGGTCTCAGCATTGCCACAGTTTAGACATACTGATCTCCGTCCTGCCTTGTCTTCAAAAGGAATTCCTTTGGTGGTCCAGGGCATGTACTCTAAACAAAGGGAAACCCTTCTGTCTGCCTCCTGCCACTCAGATTCTAACCACAGACGCCTCGGATTATGCTTGAGGAGCCCATTTTCAGGGCAACTGTCTGCAGGGCCTTTGGACACAGGATCAGAAGCACCGGCATATCAATTTAAAGGAAATGTTAGCCGTTCAGAAAGCTCTAATGGCCTTCAGGAATCTTCTACAACCAGGACAACTACTGATACAGACAGTCAACACCACAGTTATGTGGTACATAAACAAGCAAGGGGGATCTCATTCCTACCCCCTTTGCAGACTAGCCATGGATCTATGGAACACAGCTCTAGCTTGCAATCTGGACCTTCAAGCTCAGTTTCTACCAGGGAGGCAAAACTTCCTGGCAGACAGTCTGAGCAGAAACCTTTCGGATCCGCACGAATGGATGCTGGACACCGAAATATTCAGGATGATAACAGCAGTCTGGGGACGTCCTCACATAGACCTCTTTGCATCCTATCTCAATCATCAACTACAGAATTTTTGCACCAGGACTTTCCACAATCTAGCTTGGAAAGTGGATGCACTATCTTTCAGTTGGAGAAACCTCTCGGGATATGCCTTTCCTCCGCTTCCTCTTCTTCCACGGGTATTATTAAGGATCAAACAGGACAAGCCCAAGATGATAATCTTGTTGGCCCCAAATTGGCCTCAACAGTTTTGGTACCCCACTCTGAAAAACCTATGTCTGGAGCCCCCTTGGGTCCTACCACAGACTCCGAACCTTCTGTCCCAACATCAGGGTCAGGTTCTACACTCACATGTCAGCACTCTCAGCCTGGCGGCCTGGTTAATCCAGGGCCTTTGATTTTTTCTCTCCTACCCAAGCAGGTTATGGATGTCATTTTAGAAGCCAGACATCCTAGCACTAGAAAATATTATGCAGGAAAATGGAAAAGATTTTGTTCCTGGATGCAGGCTCAGGATTCTGATACTCTTCTTCCGAACATTCCTTTAATTTTACTTTATTTGACAGATCTCTTACATAAGGGTCTCTCTTTCTCTTCCATTAAGATACATGCCTCTGCTATTTCCGCTCATTATAATACAGACCCTCCAATCTTTTCCTACCAGCTCATGAGACAGTTTCTCAGAGGAGCTAAGAACTTAAGACCTCCTAGATCTCCTCTCATTCCTGCTTGGGATCTCAACTATGTTTTGGAAAAGCTCACCTTGCCTCCTTTTGAGCCTGCTGCCTCTTCTGACATCAAGTTTGTATCTTGGAAAACAGCCATCCTGTTAGCCCTTACCTCTGCCAGGAGATTTTCAGAGTTACAAGCTCTTATGGCTGTGGAACCATATATTATTTTTCATCAAGACAGTGTGTCTTTGAGGACTAATCCTACCTTCATGCCTAAGGTGGTTTCCAAAGTGTCTTTAAATCAAACTATCCACTTGCCAACTTTTTTCCCCACTCCTCAAAATAAAGGGGAAAAGATCTTACATTCCTTGGATGTACACAGACAACTACGTTTTTACCTGGACAGAACCAAGGACATCAGAAAATCAGAACAGTTGTTTGTCTCTTATGCTTCAAGTTCCCAAGGTAAAGCCATTTCAAAACAGACCATTTCTAAATGGATTGCTCATGGAATCAGATTTTGTTATTCACACCATGGAAAGCAAATCCCAGGGAGTATACGGACTCATTCCACCAGAGCTACTGCTACTTCTGCGGCCTTCCTCAGGAGAGTTCCTACCAAAGACATTTTGGAAGCTGCAACTTGGAGTTCAGTGCATACTTTTTGTAAGCACTACAATCTACCTCTCTACTCTAAGTCTAGGGCAGGCTTTGCCTCTGCAGTCTTGCAGGGCCTTTTAGCCGCTCCTTCTACTTTATGACCACCTCCCTTTCATTCTGCTTTGGGATTCTACCCTACAGTCATGACTGCAACAGTGAAACACGATGAACATATTACAGTTGTGTACACCTACCATAAATGTAGATGTTCGAGTGTCTTCACTGTTGCAGTCTGGGTTTCCCTCCCTCCTGTCCCCTCTTATTTTTACTTTTGTGTGGTTCCTTTTTTCACCATTCTTCTGAGGTGTATTTGCAAAGGATATGGGACCTTTCTCATTTTGGGACTCCTGACATCTGGGGCAAGAAAAACTGGAGAAGATGGCGTCGGCTGTCAGCTTTGTACTCCTGGCTCTGACGCCAGGGAGCATGGTTGAACAGCCGACGCCGGACCCAGACTTTGGGATTCTGGCCGACCGAGGACTGCCTGCCGGCAGGGGAGAACCCTACAGTCATGACTGCGACAGTGAAGACACTCGAACATCTACATTTATGGTAGGTGTACACAACTGTACTTTCCCTATGTTTTGATTGAGTAATTGCACGATGATTCTTTCCATGGCTTTACACGAGTCTGATCAGACATATGAGTCTATAATTGGCTGGATCTTTGGAAGGTACTTCCTTATGCTGACAAATGACTGTAGTTGCTTTCCATTTGCTTGGTATAAAACCTGTGTTGAGGTCGAGATTGAACAGTGTTGTTAAGGGTGCTGCTAAATCATGCATCATGTGATTTAAGATGCATCCAGATTAATTTTTCTAAACAAGTCTGACAGTAGCACAGAAGAGTAAAGCTCTTTCTTGTTAATGAGTTGTCTCATGTTTCAAGGGTATAAAGTTTAAATTATACCTTTCAGTCTCTTAGCCCAAGAAATCTGGACAAAGCCAAAAATAATGGGGGATTATGACCCCTAAGTAGGGAGAGATTAAAAAAAAAAAAAACAATGTTATAAACGTGTTGCTAGCATAACAGATTTTGCAGTAGCATGCTCTTCCTGAAAGGTATAAAGTCTGAAACTCAAATGTTCCTCATTATTTAGTGACTTCAGTCCTCAGTGATTTGCTATGAAAACACTATCAGGAACAGATTGAAAATGTTTGGCAAAAATCTGGATATACAGTTAAAATTAGGACATTTGAGAGGTATGGTGAATCTTTCCACCTTCATTCATCGACTGTGTGACCTTGAACAAGTCACTTAATTAGACATTGTTTTGGGCAGTAAGGAATTTGGGCTGGGTTGACAGTGGTCTCCTGGACTGCATTCTTAATAAATACCCATAAACCTGTGTATCTACAAAAGGCATCTGGGTGGAGAGATGATAAAATCAGCAAGCAAAGGAGAGTAGTGTTGCTGGAACTGAATTCATCCTCAAGTTTTGGTGAGTACCTTCATGAGGTGGCCCCTTTTTTCACAAAATCTCAGCAAAACGAGAATGATGTACAATCAGAGGATAAGTTGTGGATAGCCATTAATAAAGAGCTGAATGATTTTATCTGGGAGGGGAAGACAGCAAAAGTCAAGGGTGATAAGCTAATTCTTCCAACAGAGCAAACCAGTCTGGGATTACCCAATATGAAGGGGTATTTCAGAGCTACACAGTTAAGGCTCCTATACATAGCACAAGCCAAAACCTATAATTCAAAGTGGAAAGGGATGATGGCAAAACAGAGGAGAAGCTCAAGAAATAAGGAGAGATTGGGATTTTGGATGCATATCCTTAAGGAGAATAACAATAACCACACAGAATATAATATTCTTAAAATAACAGAACATGTTTAAGAACTATGCCAGCACAGCAATGGAGAAAGGAGATTCTGCTGATAGGGGTGACTATGCAGACAGTAGGCAAGAAGGGGTTGGAATTTATGGAGAAAACTGGCAAAAGAACCAATGTATTTGGTACAAATAATTAGAGAAGGAAAGGTAAAAGAATGGGAAGAGGCCAAGAGTGTATTTGACTGCAGGCTAGAGATTGCCTTGCTTATCAAGAATTGATATCAGAGTATAAGCAAAGAGAAAGAAATAGGGAGATCCTAAGAGAAAGACCAGTACTGATAAAGTTTTTAGTAGAATCTAGAACAGAAGCTGCTGTTAAAAAAAAGAATAATTAGTAGAGCATATAAAACATTGTATGATAACTGTAACAATCCATCAGCGGAAGTTAGAAAGGATTGGGAAGAGAGACTGGATAAGCAATTCACAAATATACATTGGGGATATATATATATATGTCTCCCAAATATGCAGCAGTCTAAAAGATTTATGATCTTTTCTTGGAAGTGTTTACGTAGATATTTTTATACCTGAAGTAGACTCCAAAGAATTTTTCCTTTGATACATAGCAAATTTTGGAGGTGTGATGGGAAAGAAAGAAGTAATTGAGAACATATTTTAGGGGATTGTAATGAGTTGTCAGACTTAAAAAAATTCCCTACAGACTACTCTTATCAGAAATACTGGGTGAGCAAATTGGTATGTGTAAAGAAATTATTTTTGAGCTTATGATAAGAATTGAAATTGCAATGCCTTACTATGTCTAGTCAAAGTCTAATTATGGTGGCTGCCAAAAACAAAAAAAAAAAGTTGCTAAGAAAAGGAAATCAAAGTCTAAACCAGCTGTACTACAAGTAGTGAATATAATAACAGCTGTAAAACTGGAAATGAGATCTTTAGAAAAGGGTAGGAGCAAATTACATAGAAAAAATGGGAATTGTGAGAACAGTACATGGAGGCGAGGAATGAGGTTTGAAAGAAAGCAGGATTTGAATGAGATATGTAATGTTTGACAGTGACTGGATAGATTATAAGTGATGTATAATGTTTGCAACTAAATTTATGTCAGTATGGTTTGTTTTCATTTTAATAAATGTATGATTGGCTATGTCATAAGTGATAATTTAATAAAGATGTTTCTTGTTTAATAAACTTAAAAGACAATGTTGTATAGACTGTATTTTATATAGCACTTAAAGTATACAGAAATAGATTAAAAAATAAAAAAAAGACAGCTGGGTGCTGAAATCTTAGGATAAGAAGTGCACAATCCTGATAGGTGCACTGGTACCAGGACTGGAATAAATGACAGTGTAGAATCCTCAAGACACTGAAACATTTCTGCAGTGGGGTCAGGCCAGGCTCAGTGGGAGGATGCCCCCCCCTGTTGTAGAAGGAAGTAGTAGTCCAGAAAAGCTGACAGGCCAAAAAAGAGCCATAAAGATGATAGAGTGGACTATTGAGGATAAGAAAAAAATGGTGCATTGTTACTGTTATGTAAGAAGGCCAGAATTTCCAGACTGAAGATATTCAAAACGATTGAGAGAAATTAGAGGAAAGAAAAACTGTCAAAAGCCTCAAATGCAAATTTGTGTTCATTAATACAACAAATTCATGAAAAACATTATAGAGCAAGAAACTGTAGGTCATTGGAAAAAGATGCAACTGAGGAAGTATGAAAATATATAAAGAACAAAACTTGCAGATTTTTGAAAGCTAGAAAAAGAGAGACATGGACATGGGAAAGAAAGAAATCTGATATGGTATAATATGTATGCAAAGAAGAAAGCCAAACTAATCAGTACAAAAAAACCACCTCCAAAGATATTTGAAAAGAAATTCAGGTATATGCCCCCAGAGAAGATCACAAAGGAGGAATGTAAAACAGAAGTTTTGTAAGGTAGAAGTTAAACAAATAGAACCTGAAGTTATGGAATACCTGCAAAGTGAAGGATCTAATGTAAGATGTCTAGCACAGGTAAAGTCACAGCATGATGAAACAGTGCATCCCCAAATTAAGGAGAAACGTGGAGCAGGAGACAGCTGAAAAAGAAATGTGGACATGGGAAGGAAGAAAAGATTTAATATGGTGGAATATTTATGCAAAGGAGAAAGCAAAACTAATCAGTACAAAAAAAGCTGCATCAAAGATATTTGAAGAGAAATACAGACAAAAAAAAAAAAACGGGGAGAAAGTAGAAAAGAGTAGTAATACAGAAGTTAGAAAAACAGAAGCTGAAGTTATGGATTACCTGCAAAGTGAAGGATTTACTGTAGAAAATCCAACTCGGTTGGAACAATGAGTCCCTAAATTAAGGAGAAACAGGTGGAATGGGAAGCATCTGATCAGTTGCCACATTATAATGCAGGATGCAGATGAAGAGAGTATGTCACAGGAAATAGTTCTGGAGCTTTCTGTAGAATGCCCACAGGAAATGGTAATAAAGAATGTGCTCTCAGTTTAAAATAAAAAGATCTAAGGGAAGAGTTGCTTGATTTAATAGAGATGGCTAGACATATTAAGATCAGTGAAAGAAATAGACTACAGAAAGTCAGTAAGAGGCAGAATGTTAGAAGTATGATAAAGTAAATGAACACAGTAATCAAGACTATTAGCAGAAATTCAGATGGTGTAACAGAAGTAAATAGGATATATTACTGTACAGTAAAATGAATAGATAGTGTTAGGACAAAAAATCAGGGCAGTAAGGAAAAGGAAGAGAAGAAATCAAATGTCATCATGGAAGTATTTTTTTATTTTTATTTATTTATTTGTTTCCTTGTCTATTTAACATTTGTTGACTGGAAAAGCCCAACTAGGACAGAGCCTATTTTCATCGGAGGCCCAGGGAGAAACATTACAGATGCACGTCTTTGGAATGTGGGAGGAAACCCACTCAAATGCAGGGAGGACATGCAGACTCCACACAGAAGGCACCCCAACTCTCAATTGATCTGGAGAACTTCTTGCTGTAGAGTGGCAGTGTTAACCGCTGCACCACTGTGCTGCCCATAAGTGTTGAATAGAGAAAGCTATAAAGCAATTAAGACAAGAAGTGCCACTGTTAGAAGACTACAGAGGAGGGAACAGATCAACAATACTTAGAAAGATAGACTTGATAAAAGCAACACACAGTATTAGAAGAGATCAGGATCTATTGTACAATATTGCAAATAATAAACTAAAGATATCAGCACAGGCAAAAAAACTTAGACAATGTTGTTGTGTCTTTCGGCTTTTCCCGGTTAGGGGTCGCCACAGCGGAACTCCGGTCCACTAACAAAACAAGCAGTTTATTGATGATCCTAAAGGGTTTTATAGAGAATTGGGGAAACAGCGCAAAAGGAAACGCCGCCAAAAAATGAAGATAGACACATTTTAGAGAAATATCGATGAAGACCTTGTGGAACATAACAAAGATGCCAAATGGGAACAGTAAGATGTTTAAATGTACATGATATGAAATGGGATGAATTAACAGCCAGAGAAACTGAAACAAAATTAAGAAAAGTTCCTACCTAAAACCCCAGGCCTAGATGCAGTACCCAACTTCTGGCTAAAAGTATTAACATCATTACATGGAGATTTAGCCCTGAGTAAGAACTACTTTGTACCTCAGACAGACACCAACGTGTTTAACAACAGGAAAAACTACAGTCCTCCTTAAGAGTGAACCTGCAAGCTATCCTAAAAAGTATAGACCAATAATTTGCCTCCTGACAATGTATAAACTGTATACTGGAATTGATGTTGACAAAGTTTATAGTCATTTAGAAGAAAACTCAATCATGGTAATAGAACAAAAGGGCAACAAAAGAAAGTCATATGGAACAAAAGGATCAATGTGAAGTTCTATCTCGCCATTCATTCTTTACTGATGGGTTCGGAGCCGATCAGTTGCAAAGCTGTAGGTCTTCAAATAGCTCAAGGCCAAGTCCCTATCCCATAATGCACCTAGAGTTTCCTCAGATCTAGTTTGCCAGTGCAACAGATCAGAGGTTCTGCATTAGCTCGGGCCAGTAAAACGTTTTTTCTACTTACTTATTTTCTTATGTTGATATTTAGATAGTTTTTTATAAAGCTCTTACAGCTTTTTTTCTGTGTTTACCTACATTTATTCCCTTCCCTTAGTGTGCTTTAAAATTTCTAGTTGGCCTTTTGTTTTTGGCCTAGTTTAAAACCCTTTTTCTAATTACTAGAGTGTGTTTAGTCAGTGACTTTTTGTCACATTTTATAATAAATAGTTTATAGTTATTTACTGTGTGGTGTGTTTAGCCTTAAATGTTTTAGAAAAGGCTTGAATTTGATAATTACTGTTGAAGTTTTTGGTAGTTAACTAATTTTGTGGGATTTAGCTGTTCTTCAGAATATTTAGACGTGCTGTGTCTTATAGCAGCTATCCTCTTTTTCTTTGCATGGTCTGCTCATGTGTGTTTTAGACAGTTTGTGGTGACAGTAATTTACGTTTTCCTGTCACTCTTATATTTACAGTAGTAGCACTACTGTGTGCGTGTGTGACTCAGCCTGTTTTTATTTAATGTTGTTATTGATAATTACTGTTAAGAATTTTTTGTGGTGACAGTAATTTTCTATTTGGGATTACAATGGCTGACCAAGAGAAGCATCCCAAGTCAGGTTTCAAAAAGTGCCCAAAATGTGGCCAAAAGATGTCTGTAACAGACAGCCATGTAAATTGTGTGTGCTGTGTAGGAGCCTTGCATTTACAGGATTGCTGTTCTATATGCCATTCCTTCTCCTCCAGGGTCCTACAGGAAAGGAAAAGGACATTAATAGACAGAGGTTTGTTGAAACTGTCCTTCCAAGAAGCTTTGACCAAGATGGATCCAGTGAGTCCTCAAAGTCTTCTAAGACTTTTGACTCAAAGAAATCAAAAAAATCTTTGACTTCGGCTCCACTGCCTTCAGAACCGACAGTCTTTTCTTTTCAAAGCTGGTCCCCAGTCTTGGAACCAATATCCGAAACTCCTAAGAGTCCATTATTACAGTTGGTACCACCACCGGTGCACTCATCTCATTCCTGTATCAGCCTTTCGGATCTGGATTTGGATCGTGTGGTGCAGAAGCTGTTATTGGCATCGGCCTTGGTAAAAATCGGCTTTGACCCAAATGGCTTTGGAGCTGAAGACCCTTACACCAGCTCAAACTGTTCCTCCTCCGAGCCATGCTGGTCCAGAGCCAGAGGAGTCAGACCTCTTGATTGTGGCACCCTCGGAGCCGACGCCTGCTCCAATGTCTTCGGCTCTGTTCACTCTGACATCCTCTGTGTTGATCGAGGGCTCTAGAAGCCAACACACTCTGGTCGGGTTCGGGGAGGACAGTCAGACCGACTGTCGAGGCTTCGGCGCGGATGAGCTCGGCTCCTACCTCTGGTTCGGAGCCCACTGTCCCAGTGCCGGGGGTATCGACAGTTTCCTCGGATCCGTCAGTTCCCTCTCATTGGAGCAGAGGTGCTTTCGATGCCATGAGGAAAGTCATGTCTCCTAAGACATCCTCAACCTCAGGTTTGGCTTCCTCCTCCTCTAAAGTGCCTGTTTCTTGTTCTGCCTCACACATCCTGACTAAGCGTAGAGACCCAGAGCCTCAGGAAGCCCCATTAGGTGGCCCTTGCTCTTTCGAGACCTCACCAGAAGCCCCCACTGATGAGGTTCCCAGGAAGAGATTGTGTAAGAGGAAACATCTGGACTCCCCCCAGGAGTCTTTAATATCTGATACTGACTTGGATGAGTCAGAAGGGTCCCCACGGTTCCCCTCTGAAGATATCTCATTCGCTGAGATACTTGAAATCCTGTGGGAGAGGGATGACTGGCAGTCCAAAAGCCCTACTGAGGAGGAGTCATTTCTCCTGAAGGCTTTCGAGTCTCAACCCTCCACCTCTTGGGTGTCTCCACCCTTCGATGAGATGATACAGTTGGTCTCCTGAAGGGTGTGGGAGTCTCTGGATACTATGGAGCCTGTCCCTAGGAGGCCTAATAAGTTAATTTCTGCCCCCCTTGACAAGTCTTTCTTGGCAAAAGTTGTGCCAGTTGATGCCATGGTGGTGGCGGCAGCCACCAAAAAGGAAGTGTGTGAAACTTCCTCGTCTATCCATCCTCCTAGCAGAGACTCCAGGATCATGGATAGATATGGGAAGCGCATGTTTAGTTCAGCAACTTTTGCTCTTCGTTCGCTCAACTATTTAACCCATTTTACCAGGTTACAAAGAGATCTCCTTAAAGAGCTAGGAGATACTCTTCAGGGTAAAGTAGCTGCAGAAGCTACCGGCAAAGTTGCAGCCTAGCTTGCTACCCTCAATTCTATAGTAAACTCATCCATGTGCCTCATTTCATATGCAGCTTATGGAACAAGTAGGGCAGCGGGTACACGAGTTGCTCTTAGGAGACACTCCTGGATGTGCTTGTGTTCCTTTATGGAGCCCTTCAAGTCATCCTTCATGAATATTCCCTTTGATGGCTCATCCCTTTTCTGGTCTAAAGTGAAGAAAACCCTAACCAGGTGTGAGCAAGATGGAAAGACACTGTCTGCCGTCAGAGTCCATTTTTCCACCCTTACCAGACCCTATCCTAAGGGTCAAAGGGGAGGAAAAAATGTGGTTCCGAAAAGCCCAAGGAGCCTTTCAGGACACATGTGGTGAGCCCCCCTCCAGAGGCAGAGGAGGGGGCAATAATGGAAGATGCCGCCCTCTCGGCAGAGGGAGTCCGCAACAACAGGCGACAGAGATCATTTCTTTGGGAAGCCCTACCAGACCTCCTGAAAGGAGGCCCAACTGTCCTGCTCTGGAGGCAGTTTGGGGTCCCTTATCTTTGTACCCAGACGCCTGGCTCAAAATAACAAAAGACAGCTGCGTACAAAGTATAATTTCCAGAGGATACTTCATCCCATTCACCACACCCCCGCCACCCATGAGAAAAATCTCGGACGTTCCACCCAGTTACAGGGAACAAGCAACAGCAGAGGTCCAAACATTGCAAAGAAAAAGAGTCATCCAACCATTCCCAGCAGACCAGACAGGATCCGGAACTTACTCAAGATTCTTTTTAGTTCCAAAAAAGATGGGGGGACTGGAGACCCATATTGGACCTCAGCAGACTGAACAAATCTGTAAAGAAAGAGAAGTTCCGGATGGTCACTCTTCACTCTCTACTTCCTTTCTTAGGGAAAGACAATTGGATGTTCTCAACAGAGCTCCAGGATGCGTACTACCACATAAAAATGGCCAGGCCATCTAGGGATCATCTGCGCTTCCGGCTGGGAGCCAATCATTACCAGTTTCGAGCCCTGCCCTTTGGCCTCACTACAGCCCCAGAGTGTTCACCAAGTGCATGTCAGTGGTCACGGCTCACCTGAGGCATTTAGGATTCCAGGTGTTTCCGTACCTAGACGATTGGCTCCTTACCGCCACCACCAGGCATCAACTCATTCAGGCCAGGGAGTCCACTCTGTCACTCTGCAATCAACTGGGTATTACAATCAACTCAGAATAATCTGCCTTGTCGCCATCGGAGCAGAACTGGACACCAGCACCACACTAAGGCTTCCAATAGAAAGAGTCTTTCTTCTTCGTCAGCATGTCAGTGTTCTGATATCCAAAGACAAAGCTCCAGCATCAGACGTTCTGAAATTGTTAGGCTTGATGGCAGCAGCAATTCTAGCCATACCACTTGGTCGTATGCGCATGCAGATACTACAATGGCTGTTGTTTACACAGTGGTCTTGCCAAGAGCTTTCCATGTCTCACATGATAATGGTCACAAATTCCTGCAAAAAGGATCTTCGGTGGTGATTGACCTCAATTCATGTCACAATAACGCGCCCATTTGTGCTACCTCCTCCAGCGGCCACGGTGACCACGGACGCTTCCCTGATAAGGTGGGGGGCATTTTCAGGGAAAGATAGGCCAAGGCACATGGAACGATCAAGAGACACATCTGCATATCAATGTCCTAGAGATGAGAGCAGGACTTTTAGCGTTGTGGTACTTTCAGGACTTTCTTCCTCTGGGTACGATTGTGAATCAGACAGACATGTCAGTGGTCTGGTATTTGAACAAACAAGGAGGAACCAGGTCTTACCCCCTTTGTCGTGAGGCTCTCTGAGTATGGCAGTAGGCTATTTCCACCCACCGCTTTCTGTTTGCAATGAACATCCCAGGAAAATCCAACGTGATAACAGACAAGCTGAGCAGAGCAATTTTGTTGCCCCACAAGTGGTCCCTCAAGAAAGAAATAGCGGGCAGGATATTCCGCAGGTGGGGCAAGTCTTGCTGCAACCTTTTTGCCAGTCACCTGAACACGAAATGCAGAAGCTACTTTGCCCTGATTCCCCCTCCGGGAGAAGCCCCAAGGGAAACACTCGTACACGATTGGTCTTCGGGTCTCCTCTATGCATTTCCACCAATTCTGTTGATACCCAAGGTTCTACAGAAAGCAAAAACCCTGGGAAGAACCATCATTCTAATAACCCCTCATTGGGCTCGTCAGATTTGGTTCCCCTTCCTTCGACTTAATTTTCCCTCTTAAACATGGAGGCTATTCAGCTGGTACCAGAAGAGGAAAAGGGACAAGGTTTCTATTCCAGACTTTTCCTGGTACACAGAAAAGACAAATCATGGCATCCAATTCTGGACCTGTCTACTCTAAACACCTTTCTGGACATTCCAAAATGCAAGATGCTGACTCTTCACCACTTACTTCCTATGCTAGGCAAGGATGCCTGGTTGGCAACTCTAGATTTAAAAGAAGCTTACCTGCATATCCCAGTCAGGGAATCTTGCAGAAGATACCTACGCTTCAAAGCAGACTACATGCATTATCAGTTCTCTACACTGCCCTTTGGCTTGTCTACTGCGCCCAGGTTATTCACAAAGTGCCTGGCTCCAGTAATTGCATTTTGCAGGCAAAGAAATATTCAAATATATCCATACCTGGACGGTTGTCTAATTCAGGCAGAAAACCAGTCCATACTTATAAAAGTCCATACTTATAAAACATCTGGCGTTTGTAAAAAGGGTTCTAACTTGTCTAGGGTACACCATAAACGAAAGGAAATCACAACTGGTACCCTCTCAACAGATTACATTCCTAGGTGCAAGCTTGAATACAACTGCCCAGATGGCTTTCCTCACGCCAGAAAAGCAAATTCATTTGGTAACTTTCTTCAAACAGGTGGCCACAAAAACCCTGCTATCTGCAAGACAAATACTGCAAGACTTGGGGTTCATGGCCTCCTGCATTCTTCTAATTCCATATGCAAGACTGCATATGATGAAACTTCGGTGGTACTTTTAAACAGTTTATGGAGTCAACATTATCACAGCCTGGAAACAATGATTCCTATCATACCTTGCCTATGCCTAGAGTTCCTATGGTGGGCAGGGGCCTGCCACCAAAACAAGGGACTGCCATTCACACTACCCCCTGCCACCCAAACCCTAACTACAGACGCATCAGACTATGCATGGGGGTCTCATCTGGCAGGGAAGTGCATTCAGGGCAAATGGAGCCCAAATCAAATGCACCTACATATCAATCAAAAAGAAATGTTAGCTGTACAGAATGCTCTGACAGCCTTCAAGGACTACATTCATCCAGGACAACTAATGGTAAAGACGGAGAACACCACGGTTATGTGGTACATAAACAAGCAGGGTGGTACACATTCCTACCCCCTCTGCAGACTAGCCATGGCATTGTGGAACACGGCCTTGAGCTACCAAGTGCAACTACAAGCTCAATTCCTGCCAGGAAAATGGAATATTCTGGCAGACGAACTAAGCAGAAATCTCATGGACCCACACGAATGGAAACTGGAACCACGGATTTTCAACATGTTGACAAGCAAATGGGGGTGCCCAAACATAGATCTATTTGCCTCCCCCCAGAACTACCAGTTGGACGAATTTTGCACAAGAACTCCTCACAAAAAAGCCTGGAAAGTGGATGCTCTGTCCTTCAGCTGGAAAAACCTATCAAACATATCAGTCTACGCCTTTCCCCCTCTGCCTCTGCTCTCCAAAGTTCTGCTAAAAGTCAAACAGGACAAACCAAAAATGATTTTGATTGCTCCAGACTGGCCACGCCAACACTGGTACCCACTCCTGTGCAGTGTGTCACAAATTTCTCCATGGCAACTGTCTCAGACACCTTCCTTACTGTCTCAGCAGGAGAACCAAATTCTGCACCCTCAGCTCCCAACATTGAAACTTGCAGCTTGGCTACTCACTTAAATTCACCCTTAGCATCCCTCAGCAAACCTGTGATGGATGTCATCTTGGAGGCGAGAAGACCTAGTACTAGAAAATCTTATGCTGACAAATGGAAAAGTTTCTGTGCCTGGAATTAATCTCAAGGGATGAGCACAGCAGCGCCCAATTTTACATCATATTTTGCAATACTTAACTGAGATGCTTCACAAGGGCCTGTCTTTTTCCTCCATTAAAATCTACGCCTCAGCCATTTCGGCTCATTACAACAAAGAAACTCCCCTCTTCTCTCATCCTCTGCTCAAGCAGTACCTCAGAAGGGCCAAAAACTTGAGACCACCCAGGAGAGCTTCATCCCCTGCCTGGGACCTTAACTTTGTATTGGAGAAACTCACTCTTCCTCCTTTCGAGCCAGCTGCTACTGCAGACTTTTTTTTTCTTGGAAAACAGCCTTCCTTTTAGCAATCACTTCAGCTAGAAGGATATCTGAATTACAGGCCCTTATGGCAGTGGAGACTTTCATCATCTTTCATGCGGACAGGGTGTCACTCAAGACCAATCCATCCTTCATGCCCAAGGTGGTATCTAGTGTGGCTATTAATCAGTCCATTCATTTGCCAACTTTCTTTCCCAATCCACAGAACAAGGGGGAGCGGATTCGGAATTCATTGTATGTGCACAGAGAACCCAAGACTATGATAATCAGGCTGACAGAGGGCAACCTGCCAGCAGATTACCCAAATGTAATGACTGCAACAGTGAATCCACTCGAACATCTACATTTATGGTAAGTGTACACAACTGTACTTTGTTCATCTCGCCTTCATTCTTATGTCCCTCCCTCCTACCCCCTCCTGGGCTGTTAGATGACCGAGATGCTGGATCCATCCTGGTTGCTCAAACCTTCTATACCTTTTCTTTGACGTGAAAGAATGACATATTGTATTATTATACACAGCAAACAAGATCTGAAGTAACTAGGTGCATCATGGGATAGGGACTTGGCCTCTAGCTATTTGAAGACCTTGAGCTTTGCAACTGGCTGACTCGGAGCCGCGGGATCGGCTTCAAACCCATCAGTAAAGAATGAAGGCGAGATGAACAACTCACATGGAACATTATGGTAAGTAGATAACTTATTTTTGTTGTTAAATAAATTCATAATGGAGAATTGCAAAAAGGGGAAAATAAAAAATAGATGCATGAAAACAAGATATAGTAATCCATGAAAAGAAGACAAAAGTAGCATTGATCTTTGAAATTGCTACACCCAGTGATTACTGTGTCTTGCGTACAGAGGGAGACCTTGCTCAGGTGGTTGAGGGTGAACAGGCAGGAGTTAGGCACACTTTCCTATTATGGCAGGTCACAGTGTACACTGGTGCTAAAGCATAATTACCCAGAAGCATAAAGGCTTCTTAAAAAATGTGTTGCTTGGAGGAAGGGAGGATAATCTAAAATGCAGGGTCACAGATGAGTCTCCTGCCATTTATCAGATGATACTTTAAGCATGTGTCTGTTATGTGAATTTATTTTGTCCTGGTCTGTTTCTGAAATATACAAACAACTGATCAAGTCATTTTGCATTCCTTGGGTTACATCTGGCAACTGAGAGAACTGGTGGCTCAAGACTTCTGTCTGCTTTGTAGTTATCTGTCTGCTTTGTAGTGATCTTCAAATGCATCTCTCTCTGTCTGCTGCTAGTTTTAAGTGCTTGCTATAGTAAGATCCTGTTTCTGTATTGGATGACTTGTCTGTGCAACGGAGAGGGAGTTTTATCTGTGGCTTTCTTTCCTATAAAGCTGCCCTATGTTCAGTTGGAGTGTGGCACAGTGATTTTAATAGCTCCCTTTTGGCAGTTACACATCTGGTTCCCTGCTGCAGCAGCTGACCCATGTTCCACACCAGCTACCTCTTCTGGTGTATGTGACATTTGTTTAAACCATTTTGTAAGAATCTTCTAAATTAGAAAATGTGAGATCTTCATGCCAGACTTCTAAAGATGTAATTGTAACAGGACTCTGAGCTTGTAAACAGTTTACAAAGGTCCTTGTGGCTGACAGAGAGGAATCTACTTTGCTAACATGGTTTTCAGAATGGAAGACGTTGAAATCTGGATGTGGTCTAAAGGTTTCATACCTGTTCTTGTGAGCATTTTGTCCTGGATTATTTGATTTCTCTGTCAGAAGTTAGACCTTTACTCTGCAATTAGTCTTTCAGCTGTTTAGAGCCTTGTGGCCCTTCCCTAAGGCAATATTTGGCACAGCTGATGGACATTTCCAAGATATTCCTTAGAGATTTGACCCATGCTAGTTAGAAATATTCTCCTTATTCATCCATTTGGGATCTGATTGCTGTCTTTGGAAGGTTAATCAGTCACCCTTTGCACCATTGACTCCATGTGACTTGTATGGGGTGTCATAGAAAATATTGATGTTATGTGATCCTATCTCGCCTACATTCTGACTGATGGTTCGGAGCCGATCCTCGGCTCCGACTCGGCACGCTTATGCCAAAGAGCGAAGTCTCTTATTGGCTGAGCGTACTATATCCCAGGATGCACCACTACCAGTCCTCCAGATCTCGTTTGCTGCTATCAAGCAAAGACGTGGTCTCGAGCTGGCTGAGCTAAGTAGTGTTTTTCACTTACTTTCCTGTCAGGGATTTCTTAGAATTTTCAACAAAAAGCTGTTTTAACGGCTATTTCGTCTTTTTGTGTATGACTGGATATTTTTGTGAAGTATTTGTGTGGTGATTGCGCCTTTTTCTGACTAGAAGTTCCCTTTCAGTTGAAGGGCCTTCCCCTGTCAGTTACTTTGCCTTCAAGTTCCGTTTTTTGTTTAAGGGTTCTTGGATCCTTTCTAGTTTTTCTTCTTTGTGACAGTTCTTGGTTGTAAAAAAAAAAAAAAAAAAAGAGAGAGAGAGAAAGGTTTTTTCTCTTTGATAGTTAGTGTGTTTTGTTTTTGGCTGTTACACTTGATTGGTTGCCATAATGTCTCAGGCTCCTAGGCCTTCAGGTTTTAAGAAGTGCACTAAGTGCAGCTTCAAAATGTCTATTACAGATGACCACTCTCTCTGTGTGTACTGTTTGGGCGCCAAACATTTGCAGGAGTCCTGTAGCGTCTGTCACGCGTTTTCCTCGAGGGTCCTCCAAGAGAGGAAAAATAAACTTATTTTAAAAGGCCTTATTAAACCCTCATTTGAAGAGGCATTAGCTTCCTCTCCTTCTCCTGCTAAAAAGAAAAGGGCGTCGGCTCCGACCAGTCCGTCGGAACCGACCGCCAAAAGACATAGGCAGGCTTCTCCTTCGGCTCCACGGACTTCGGAGCCGAGGGCGGAACGGTCTGCCTCGATGCCTCCAGCCTTGACTCCTCTGGGTTCGGAGCCGATGGCTGGGGCATTGAGAGGCGGGTCACCTTCATCGGCTCCACTGATCTCGGAGCCGATGAAGGTTGTCCGCTCAGACACTTCCTCCTCGGCGCCGAAGCCCTCTTCGGCACAGATGGAAATTTGTTTGGATACTCCATCGGCGCCGATAATTGTCGAGTCGATTCGGAGCCAGTCCCCTAGTCCCTTGGAGCCGTTGGAGAGGCCTACTCGGACCCATTCGGTCTCTTCCAGGTCATCAAGGATGTCAGATTCGGACATAGACAGGGTGCTCCAAAGACTTTTCCAGTCCCCAGTCTTTCAGAAATTTGTTTCGGCTCCGACCCAATTGGCTTCGGAGCCGATAGCCCATTCCATTGCCATTCCTCCTCCGACCGCCGGCTCCGTCGGAGCAGGTGCTGATGGAGCCAGTGGAGATCCTAGGGTCGGCTCCGACCCTTACTCCAACCCCGGCCTTCGGGTCCGAGTTTAGCACACGGACTTCTTCGGCCGGACCGGGGTGACGTTGGGACCAATGCTGTCGGTTCCAAGCCTCCCTCTCGGTGCTTCGCCGCAGGACTTCCGTCTGCTATCATGGCTCGGAGACTGGACCCTCCCAGGATTCTGGGGTCCGGCCTTCAGAGCTATGAGGAGTGCCTTGGCCAAGTCTTCTTCGCCATCTCTACGGCTTTACCGGCACCTTCTCTGGGCATGGAGACTGGGTCTTTGGCAGTTCCCCTGTCTCTAGGCAGCGGAGCCCCGGGGCCTGAGGTTACCCCCACTGGGGGTTCCCCTCCTCCTGAGGGTCTTTCGGAGTTGTCTTCGGAGGAGCCCCCAAGGAAGAGATCGTGCAAGAGGAAGCACGTGGACTCCCCCGATGAGTCTCTTACATCTGACACTGATCTTGATGATGCGGAGGGGTCCCCAAAGTCATCCTCGGATGATGTCTCATTTGCAGACATTCTAGAGATCCTCAAGCAACAAGGCGGCTGGAATTCCAAACCCCCCTCCGCTGATGAGTCGGTGTTCCTCAAGGCCTTCGGGGCTCAGCCCTCCGCCTCCTGGGTGTCTCCGCCCTTCGACGAGCTTCTGGATTTGGTTTGTCGGAGGGCGTGGGAACATCCAGATACTGTGGAACCAGTGCCTTCTCGCCCTAACAAATTTTTGTCTGCCCCACCCGAGAAGGAGTTCTTAACGAAAGGCGTGGCTGTAGATGCCATGGTGGTGGCATCTGCTACCCAGCAGGACGTGGCAGAGGCTTCAACGTCCGTCCATCCTCCTAATAAGGAGTCTAGGAGCATGGACCGCACGGAAGCGCACCCTGACTTCAGCGGCCTTTACTCTGAGGTCCCTGAATTATTTGGCACATTTCACCAGACTACAGAGGGATCTGGTCAAGGAGCTCTCAGACTCCCTCTCAGGTAACCTACCTGAGCAGCTAGCCCAGTCAGTTAGCTCTCAGTTGGCTATCCTTACCTCGATTTCTAACTCGTCCATGAGGCTCATTTCATATGCGGCCGAAGGGGCGGGCAGAGCGGCAGGCACAGGCGTGGCTCTACGGAGACAAGCCTGGCTCCGTTTGTGTCATTTCGCGGAGGCCTTCAAGTCTTCCTTTGCCGACGCTCCCTTTGATGGGTCCTCTTTGTTTGGACCCAAGGTAAAAGACACTCTTACCCACTGTGAGCAGGAGGGAAAGACTTTATCTGCCGTAGGAGCACGTTATTCCACTCCCTTTCGGCCTTATCCCAAGGCTAAAAGAGGAGGGAAGATGTGGTTCCGCAAATCACAGAAATTCTTTCCTCAACAGCAGGAAGATTCCCCTTCCAGAGGCAGAGGACGGGGAAATTTTTCTGGGAGACGCCGTCCCAGAGGCGGCAGAGAACCCCGCAACACTGGAGACCGCGAGTCCTTTCGTGGCTCTTCAGCCTCCCACACTCCATGAGGGATTGCCCGGCTGTGCTGCTCCGGAGCCAGTCGGGTGCCGTTTTGCCAAGCACCTAAAAGCCTGGGAGTCTATCACTCAGGACAGATGGGTGCTTCGGATTATTGCCGGAGGTTACACCATTCCCTTCACACACTCACCCCCACCGTCCAAAAAAATCCCGGACCCACCACCCAGTCAAAGGGAAATTGCAGCCGTAGAAGCTTTAAAGCTGCTAGAAAAAGAAGTCATCCAACCGGTCCCCACAGACCAGATCGGATCCGGAAATTACTCAAGGTTCTTTTTAGTGCCAAAAAAGACAGGGGACCTGAGACCCATTTTGGATCTCAGCAAACTAAACCAGTCCGTCATGAAGTCCAAATTCCGAATGGTCACTTTACAATCCATTCTCCCATTGTTGGAGAAAGATGTTTGGATGTGCTCCATAGATCTCAAGAACGCCTATTATCACATACCGATACATCAGGCGTCCAGGAGGTATCTGCGCTTCAGCCTGGGAGACAGTCATTTCCAATTTTGTGCTCTGCCCTTTGGTCTCACCACAGCCCCCAGGGTGTTCACCAAGTGTTTGGCAGTAGTGACTGCTCACCTGAGAAGTCTCGGATTCCAAGTGTTTCCCTATCAGGACGACTGGCTCCTGACTGCCACCACCAGGCATCTACTACTAGAGAACCTACAAGCCACCATCTCCCTGGGTACTTCCCTGGGAATTACATTCAACTGGTCAAAGTCTGTCTTGCTGCCTTCTCAGCGAATAAGATTCATAGGAGCAGAGATAGACTCAAAATTAATGCGAATCTTCCTTCCTACCGAAAGGATACAAACATTACAAGATCAAGTCCGAGCCCTGCTTCTAAGATCCAAAGCCCCAGCCAGGATGGTCCTGCAACTTTTAGGTTCAATGTCTGCCACGGTTCTCCTAGTTCCTCTGGCAAGATTGCACATGAGGATTCTTCAGTGGCTGTTATCGACACAATGGTCCTTTCAGGATCTCCCCCTCAATCATCACATACTGATTACAGAAACGTGCAAACGGGACCTCCGCTGGTGGCTTCTGCCATCCAATCTGAATCAGGGAAGACCTTTGTTATACCCTCCGGTGGCCACCTTGACAACGGATGCCTCCCAAACGGGTGGGGGCATTGTCTGGGCAGGTCAGTTCAGGGTTCTTGGCTTCCAAACGAAACATTTCTCCATATCAATGTGTTGGAAATGAGGGCTGTACTTCTATCCCTACAAGCCCTCCACAAGTTTCTCCCTCAAGGCATTATCGCCATCCACACAGACAACATGTCGGTGGTGTGGTATCTAAACAAACAAGGAGGGACCAGATCTTACACCCTTTGCAGAGAGGCCATGAGGGTGTGGGAATGGGCAGTGGCTACCAAGCGCTTCCTGGTAGCGACCCACATTCCAGGAAAATCCAATGTATTGGCAGACAGACTGAGCAGGACTATTCTCTCTCCTCACGAGTGGTCTCTGAACGAAACAGTAGCAGCTCAGATTTTCAAAGATGGGGATTCCGTGCTGCGACCTGTTTGCAACACCACGAAACACGAAGTGCAAAAGGTTCTTTTCCTTGACCCCGCGTCAAGGGGAGGCAGCTACGGATGCTCTAGCCCAACCTTGGCCAACAGGACTGCTTTATGCTTTCCCTCCGATTCCACTCCTCCCCAAAGTCATCCAGAAAGCTTCCCAATTGGGGTCCACAATGATTCTAATTGCTCCGTACTGGCCTCGTCAGGTATGGTTCCCCTACGTACAGAAATATGCTCTGGACGGTCCTTGGTTCTTGGATCTAACTCCGGACCTTCTGGTTCATCAGTCGGGAAAACAGCATCAGTCTCTTCACACTTTGAAATTAACAGCTTGGCTCCTCCACTTCCGACTTTAGTCAGAAATCACACCTTGGACCCGGAAGTTATTCACATTTTATCTTCAGCCCACAAACCCACCACTAAGAAATTGTATCACAGTAAGTGGAAGAGGTTTGCTATCTGGGCTCAACTCAGAGGCTTAGACCCTATTACTGCCCCGATACCAGAAGTCTTGAAATTTTTAACATCCTTGTTTAATCAAGGATCTTCAGTCTCTACTATTAAAGTCCAACTAGCAGCTATCTCCAAATTTCACGATTCCATAGACCCACCGTTGATGAGCAGCAGATTATGTAAAACTTTCATGAAAGGTGCTGTGCTTTTAAGACCCCAGTTTTTCATCCTGCGCCTCCGTGGGATCTTGATTTGGTACTTCGTGCCTTAACATCTTCCCCTTTGAACCAGCTGCTACATGTGAGTTGAAATATCTGTCTTGGAAAACTGCCTTCTTAATTGCAATTACCTCTGCAAGAAGAGTTTCAGAACTTCAAGCCCTATCTATCAAACCACCGTACTTGATTTTTCACAAGGATAGAGTATCACTTAGACCTAATCCATCTTTTGTCCCAAAAGTTTGCTCTAATCTCTGTCTCCAACAATCTTTAGAGCTACCAGTTTTCTTTCCAAAATTTTCAAACAAAGCGGAATACACCTTCCATCGTTGGATGTTCACAGGCAATTGCGCTTCTATCTAGATAGGACTCAGCAAATTCGGAAAACAGATCAATTGTTTGTGTCCTTTTCAGATAATAAACTGGGTAAAACCATCACTAAAGCTACTATTGCCAAATGGATTAGAGATTGCATAACTCAAGCTTATTCCTCTTCAAATAAGCAACTTACAACATCTGTCAAAGCTCACTCTACTAGAGCTATGGCTACCTCTATTGCATTCCATTCCAAGCTCGCTATTTCTGAAATTTGTGCTGCGGCTACTTGGTCCAACCCGCACACTTTCATTTCCCACTATAAATTGGATGTGGCATCTAAAGGACGAGCAGCATTTGGTTCCACGGTACTCAGGAGTGTTTTCCAGTGAGCCACCCAGGATTTAGGTGCTAGGGACGCTGTCCCATCAGTCAGAATGTAGGCGAGATAGGATCACATAACATCTTTTAGTTATGTACTCACCATAACTTCAGATGTTTGGGATCCATCTCGCCTACATTCCTAATACCCACCCTCCTTCCCCCTGCCTTGGAGATCAGAAGAGATTGAACGGTTTGGGTTCTACTGTTTTTATCTTGTATCATCTGTCAATGTTATATAAGCAGTGCATGCGTGTGTGCATGTATGCGGACAAACTAGATCTGGGGGACTGGTAGTGGTGCATCCTGGGATATAGTAAGCTCAGCCAATAAGAGACTTCGCTCTTTGGCATAAGCGTGCCGAGTCGGAGCCGAGGATCGGCTCCGAACCGTCAGTCAGAATGTAGGCGAGATGGATCCCAAACATCTGAAGTTATGGTGAGTACATAACTAAAAGTTTTTGGCAACTTTACTTCAGCTAGAAGAAATGTGAAGCTTCAGGTTACTTAGTTTCTGAAACTTTTGCTATTCATAAGGACAATACCATTTTTTTTCTTTTGGTCCCAAAATGTATTCTTGACTCAAGCTGCTAATTTGTGTTTATATTTTGTTACATAGTGTGATCCTGAACATATGCAGAACAATTGTCATGTGCTCCATACTAAAGTGTTTAAAAAAAATCAGTTGTCTCCTTTGCAATAATGAGGCAAGGCAGTCCTACATTAAAACAAAAATTATCTCCCTTGTTGACTCATTTGTATTTAATTTTTCTGTAGTGAGAAAGTGTTTGTTAGAGCCTTTTATGGCCAATTTTATTAGAAGATAGGGCACCTAAGTCACTTTAGGCTGGGCACCAGTCCAGGAACGGAGCAGGATTTAGAAGACAGTCCTTAAATAGCTTCCTCTGGTCAATTACATTTTCTGCCAGCTCCTATTTGAGTAAACTGATCATTCTTCACTGATATGCCTTGTTGATCTAAAAGCAAAACAGAAAAATTCTGCAGCACTCCTTGTCAAGTGATACATTATTAGTGCAATGGCACAGTCATTAATCCCTAATCAGTGAGCTTTTCTTCCTTTTTTGACAAGTGGAATGTGCTGTCCCTGTCTTGTTTTTTTTTTTATCCCAGAAGTGTGTGTACTGGAAAAGTTTGAGGCGCGGTTGGTCTACCATTCTGTTTTATTTGTAGTTATTCTTGGTAACCAGTGATGTGAGATTCCTGATGTGGAATTCAGCAACATCTTACTGGAATTTTTAGTGGCTACATTCGGTAGCTGTTAGGAGAATTCTGCAGTGATTTTTCTGATCTGTTGAAATTATTTTTACTTACCACAGGGACTACATAATTTGCCTTATGTATTTGCAGTTTGACTCCGTTATGTGTGGGATACAGTGTAATTTTCAGGAGATAAGGAATGCTCCTTCCATACCTGTCCATATATTTTATTTTCTTTCTATAGTTGCTTAATCTGTGAGGAACAAAGAGAGTCTTTGTTGATACATCTACTACTTTAGTAATGTAATTTATATTTTTCTTCTTACCTTCCATATCAAGGAATGTGAACCTCAGAAGTTCGTACCCATGTTCATGAAGATGAGAAGAGAGTGAACAACTTTGTTAATAGTTAATGATTTTTTTCCCATAAATTTCCACACATAACTCCATTATTTTAATTAGAATTGTGTTACATAATTGTTAAAATTATAATATTGAAATGCATAGTAAGAGCAAAGGATGTATGAATCAAAAACCTTTTATTTTGAGCATATGTTGTTGTTTGTCTTTCGGCTTTTCCCGGTAAGGGGTCGCCACAGTGGTCCGCTAATGATTGGCAGTAGATTTTTTTTTTTTTTATGAATCGCCGAGGTGCCAGCTCGACGCCCACCCTTCAACAAAGGCATGCCCATTTATACACGCATGTCTTTTGAATGCTACCCAACCGTGGGGAGGACATGCAGACTCCACACAGAAGGCACTCCCAAGCCAAGCCGAGAATCGAACGGGAGAACCTCTTGCTGTGAGGTAACAACGCTACCTCCGTACCACCGCGGCACTTTTATTTTTGAGCATATATGTATTTAAAAATGTTAATACGATCAGTGAGAGGTGTTAACCACATTGCTGAAATGAGGCATTCTTTTTTCCTTACATCCTTGAGCCATTTAAGAGGGGACATCATATATTTGTATAACACTAACTTTTGTTTTTGCCCTTCTTGTAAGAGGACAAGAGGATAGAGAAAGACATTCCCAGTTTCGTTCCCACTTATTCACCCATTTTATCAGTCCTAGACATCTTTCTTAACTGAATCAGCTTTTCCATGAACCCATACCTGCAAGATGTATATGTCCATGCGTACACATAAATATAATATACACACGCGCGCACCTTTTTTAACCTGTAATAGGAAGAGAGGTGTATATGAAATTGAATTTCTCAGTTACTGTCCCTAATTAGTACCTGTCCTGTTAGATCTAATCATCATATATATTTTGGGGAAGAATTAGAATGACACATTGTTTATTTATCATTTCATTAAATGCTGCCTTGCCCTTATTAGACCCTACACAAAGTACACCGTAATGATGAATGCATTTGTTCCCTACAATTACCAGTTCCTTTAAGAGTTGATGGAAACATGCCAGATATCCCAAGCCCCCTCCCATGAAATATTCAGCTCGAATCTTGAATGGATGAAGATGCTGTGAAGCAGGATGGACGAACCTGCAGAATTTCAGAAACCATGTTACAAAGACATCAGTGCCAGACAGGTCTGCTTTTTATTCTTTATCAGCCATCTCTTCTGCCAAATAGTCCATCTCCTGTATTATGATATGCCAGAATATTTGGGAAAGACTCTCTCTCTATCTCTCTCTTCTTGAAAGTATAAGATTGATCCTTGACATCTTTGAGTATTTCCTTTTCCGTAAGATATCCACCAGTATTTTACCAGTCAGGTCTAGAAATATTTGGTACTTACTTCAGCACTGATCTGCTTAGGACAGATCTGGGCAAACTTGTCTTTTACCTCACCTTTTGCAGTTTTTTTTTATGCATTCTTTGTTATCTGTAACCAGGAAAGATAGCTTGTTTGATGCCAGCAGTCTGGCATATTCTATACTCTCCTCAACCCATGCATATTTTTTCTATTTCTGTGTGCCTTTGCCCAAACCTATCATTTGCTTACATATATACATACATATTTACAAATGCAAGATTTATTGTTGCCCATTAGATTGCATTTCCTGACACCTTTTGCCATGTTTAGTAAAACTCTATAAAGCGTTGCTCTTATCTCTCAAAATTTGTGTGATTGTTTGGCCCCAGTTGCATAGAGGCTGGATATCTATCAGTACCACTTGCAACGTAAGTTCAAAAACAAAATTGGAACATTTATACAGCTGTACACAACACCTTCTTAACCTGTTTAACATTAACTTCCTTCACTGCTTATTTATCAGACACTTGGGGGACTGTCACTATGATCTATCTACTTAAATGTGGCACCACCCCAAACCCAGGTAATTACAGACCCTTAAGTCTTATCAGTATCATTGGTAAGGTCATGGAATGTATTATAGCAGATCTCATAAGTGATGATATAGGGAACTTATAGTCCCTTGATCTAAATCAGTTTGGCTTTGTTAAAGATACTTCCTTTCTACATAGTCTTGAGCTCTTTGATAGTGTCACAAAGGCCATAGATATGGGCGACAGTCCACTCTGCTTAATTGGACCTAGGTAAGACCTTTAATACAGTTTTCCACTCATGTATTAACATGTTTATGCAACCTAACGTTAATCCCTATGTTATCTGATGGATATGCCGGTGGCTTACCAACAGGAGCCACACAACTGAGGTTTGTGTACCTCTTCTAAACAAAATGTCACCAGTGGAGTTTCCCAGGGCTCTGTCTTGGACTGTATCCTCTTTGGCTTCACTCTGCTATTAAGGCAGCAGTTGATAGGCTATTGCTCAGTAAATTTGCCAGTGTCAGTAAACTGGATGCGATCATATGCACCATCGTAGATATTCACAGCCTTCATTGTAGGCTTGCTAAAGCACCATTTGCACTTCTCAAGGACCATTTTGGTTACTTAATGCAATAACTGTAGTGTTTCATTGTTAAGTAAGAATTCCCCTAGCTCATGTCATATTAACCGCCCCCCCCCATTAAAATTGACTAAGTAATCAAGAATATAGGTATGTTGATAGCATGCTGTCCTTTACTGTGTGTCAGTCTTAGTCGAGAAATCTTGTTTGGCACAGCTAATTTCCAGGCATGCATTATAAGAATAGAATGTGTAACAATTTCTCTATATACTTCCATCATCAGACCCATCATACAGTATAGTGAACCCTTCAGCATGTACCTCTATCACTCCCCCTGTCAAGTCCTGTGGCGATGGGCAAATGATGAAGCAGCAGGTGCGGATACACTGGAAGCTGTAGCCACAACCCCACACACAGGCGCCCAGTGCAATGGGTTGCTCTCTACTGGATTGAAGCAGCAGTGGAGTTCGGCAGTCCCCTGGGTGTCTGAGTAGCTGTATTTAGGATCGCTGTGCTCACCTCCATGGTCTGAAGAAGGGCCCAGAAAAGGTGCCCTAAATGTAGCCTGCTTCACAGTACCCCTGGCCTGCTTGCTGCGGCAGGTGGTCATGCGGTCGAATCACAAAGGAAAAAATATTGGTGATTTCACTCACCATTGGTGCATAGAATGTGCGCACTCTCATGGATAGTTCCAAAACACAGACCTGAAAGATGGACAGCACTTGTCGCAAGAGAACTCGGCAAGTACAGCAGCCCTCAGCGAGACCAGGTTCACAGACGAAGGCCAGCTGACTAAAGTCAAAGCTGGTTATACCATTTTCTGAAGTGGCCGCAGCAGCAATGAATGTCGTGAAGCAGGAGTGGATTTTGCTATTAGATCTAATTTGATCAGCAAGTTAACCAGTCTCCCAAAAGGATTCAATGACCGACTCATGTCTCTGCGGCTCCCCCTCAAAGGAAAGCGCCACACCACCTTCATCAGTGCATATGCCCCCACCATGACAAACCCAGAGGAGATCAAAGACAAGTTTTATGAAAACTTGGAGTCCCTCATAGCATCTGTGCCCAAGACAGATAAGCTCATCATTTTAGGAGACTTCAATGCCAGAGACAGTGCAGACTACCAGACATAGGAGAGAGTTATTGGGAGGAATGGAGTCGGCAAAAGCAACAGCAACGGTCATCTACTTCTGAAGACCTGTGCAGCTCTTGACCTGTTGATCACAAATACAGTCTTCCGCCTACCTAACCATAACAAGATGTCCTGGATGCACCCACGCAGCAAGCATTGGCATCTCATTGATTACGTCATAGTAAGGAGAAGGGATAGGCAGGATGTTAGAGTGACGAAGGCCATATGTGGCGCAGATTGCTGGACAGACCACAGACTCACCCTCTCAAAACTCAATGTGCACATCCAGCCCAGATGGTGCCCACAGGGGGAAAAGAACCATTAGATGCTTGAATGTTAGCAAGTTAGAATGTTACTCTGTGTGCCAGAATCTCAGTGAGCACTTTGACAGTAAGCTTGACCAACTAAGCTTTGGCACCAATGGTGCAGAAGAGGACTGGGCAGCTTTTAGGGATGTGGTTTACAATACCGCTCTTCCTCACTTGGACCTGAACACACGCAAACACCAGGACTAGTTCGATGACGATGATGAAGACTTTCAGAAGCAGCTGGATAAAAAACATGATGCCTTCAGATCCCTCCAGTAAGACACTACATCTGTCTCCAAGAAAGCAATCTATAACTCCATCAAAAGCAAGATGCAAGCAAAGCTCAAAGAGATGCAAGACTCTTGGGTCAGCAGGAAGGCAGATGAGATCCAGAAGTATGCTGATAGCAATAACTTCAAGCATTTCTATGATGCCCTGAAGACCACCTATGGGCCACAGTCCTCTGGAACTTCACCACTGCTCAATGTCGACGGGTCCACCCTGCTCACTGACAAGAATGCCATCCTGGAAAGATGGGCTGAGTACTTCAACAGTGCCCCGAACAGGCATTTCTGTACAGTGCATCCCCCCCAAGTGCTGCAGCTGTTGTATCTCCATCAGTGCTGAAGCCATTGACTGTATGCCGCAAGTCGCCATTAACACCTCCCTGGCAAAACCTCCAAAGGAAGCAGAGGTTAAGGAAGGAATTAAGCTTCTCTCCGATGGTAAAGCATCAAGCTCTGACTCCATCCCAGCAGAAATCTACAAGACAGGGGGGCCAGTCTTGTTACAGAAGCTCACTGAGCTCTTCCAGACCATGTGGCAACAGGAAGTTATCCCTCAAGAGCTTAAGGATGCCTCCATTGTTCATGTCTACAAGAGGATGGGAAACAGCCAGTCTTGTGACAACCACAGAGGAATCTCTCTCCTGGTCATTACCAACAAAATCCTTGCCAGAATCTTCCTCAACCACCTTACTCAACACATTGGACGATGGACATCTGCCAGAGAGTCAGTGTAGTTTTAGAGAGGGCCGAGGGATAGTGGACATTATATTTGCAGCACGTCAACTACAGGAGAAGTACCAGGAACAAAACGGGGACTTTTATACAACATTTGTGGACCTGACCAAAACCTTTTACACCATTAATCGTGAAGGGCTATGGTGGATCATGGAGAATTTGGCTGCCCAGGCAAATTCATCAGTATGGTGTGCCAGTTACATGATGGCATGCTAGCTCAAGTACTGGACGATGGAGACTCCTCCAGTGCTTTCCTAGTCACCAACGGAGTCGAGCAAGGCTGTGTAATAGCACCTACGATGTTCAGCATGATGTTCTCGGCCATGTTGTCAGATGGCTTCTGCGATGACGAAGAAACCAGCATTAAGATTAGATACAAGACCGACGGCAGGCTCCTCAACCTGCAGAGGCTACAGGCCAAGACCAAGGTTGAATAGGATTTTGTGCGCGATTTCCTGTTCACAAATGACTGCGCACTCAACGTTGCCAAAAACGCCCAGATGCAGCAGAGCATGAATCGCTTTTCCACTGCTTGCAGAAACTTCGGACTCATAATCAGTACCAAGAAGACTGAGGTTTTGCATCAGAGCAAAACACAGAAGACGTATGCGGAACCAGCTATCACCATTGAAGGTGAGATCCTGAAGGCTGTTGAGAAGATTACATACCTTCGCAGCACACTCTCCAGATTTGTGAAAATTGATTGTGAGGCAGATGCACTCATCACCAAGGCAAGCTCCACTTTTGGACGGCTGTGGGAGTCAGTCTGGGAGAGGAGAGGCATCAAACTGTCCACAAGGCTGAAGGTGTACAAGGCAGTCTTACTGTCCACACTACTGTATGCCTGTGAGACATGGACTGAGTATGAGCCTCATGCCAAAAAGCTGAGTCGCTTTTAAATGAACTGCTTAAGAAGGCTGCTGAAAATTACCTGGCAAGACAAAGTTCTAGACACAGTTGTGCTCTCTCAATCTGGACTGGTAAGTATCTACACCCTGCTTAGGAGAGCCCAAATCAGGTGGGCAGGCCAACTTGTACATATGCCAGACACACGCCTCCCCAAGAGACTGTCTATGGTGAACTCGCGGGTGGTGATCGCACACAAGGTGGGCAGAAAAAGTGCTTTAAAGGCACGTTGAAAGTCTCTCTGAAGAGTTTTGGCATTGATCTGGACTCCTGGGAAACTCTAGCGCAAGACCTTCCCGCCTGGCAAAGCTGCATCAGCAAAGGCATTACTTCCTATGAGCAGAGCAGGACTGCAAAGACACAGAGGAAGCGTGAGCTGCTTATATCCTTAGCCATCTCTTTGCCAACCAGCTCAACTGACCATTTGTGCCCGACATGCAGCTGACCTTTCCGAGCTTGTATCGGACTGATCAGCCACAGCCAGACACACTGTACTCTGTCAACCTCCTCGATATGATGTCCTTTGTCACCATCGACAGTGATGGGCCAACAACAACACTACCTCTGTAAGCATTTGGCCTGACCAGAAAGGCCCCAGATATTTCTAACCAAGAAAATTACTGGACTAAATTCCCTAAACAGTACTGAGGGATTAAAGCCCTTCCTGTAAACTGTCTCATGCAGGCTGCTTTTTGGTAGTTTATGTCTAGCTTTTTGTGCCATATAAGGCATTACCCTATTTAATCCTCCTGCACATAACATAAGACTGGCAACATCATGAAAACCTACATCAAGGACTTCAACTTTTATTAATACATTAGTAGAACTTGCAGGCATAAGAGTCCTAACCCAGTGTATTCCCTGCTTACACCATAAATTCCCTGTACATGTTAAGCAAAGCAGCACAATAACTGCCTTTAAAGTTAATGTGGAAGATTGGATGGGTAATCATAAATTCACCATAGGGGGTATGTACGATACTCCTTGACTGAGCAGCCCCTTATTCCTAATGTAGTGGGCTTCACTCTCTAGGCTTCTCAAGGGTTTTCTGGACCACATACCTAGAATATACCTGTGAACCTATCTATTGTTCAACTGTACTGATGCCCAGGTTTGGATGAGGTCATACTTAACTATAGTCTCTTTCTGTTGTCTCACTGACTAGCACTGCAAAGATTGGAATCACTACACACTTGCTTATGCATTTTTGGACAGTGTTTTAATGTACATCATAGTAACACAGTTGGTTAGCATTATTGCCTCGCAGAGCTTGCTCTTCTGGTGCTTTTCTTGGCTGGGATACTTTCTGTCCATAGTCTACATATCTTCACAGTCTCCACATTTTTCTAATATCATTTTGCTCCCAATGCCTTTAGCCACCATGCCTTCCCTTGATCAGACATATACAGTGTCTGAAAAAGGCCATCATCCAGGCAATCATGAAGATGCTTTGTTTTCTCATTAGTATCCCACCAGTGATGGCTTTTTCTGTTTTATGGCCTAACTCTCCTTGATGGTGATGTGAACACTTATGTCACTGGAAGGGCTATCTGTACGCTTCCTTCATATGTGCATGCATACTTCCCCACATTCATTGATGGGGTACCTTTACTGACTAAGGATGCCACGCCCACATTTCTTCTACACAGACTGCTTACTGCTGTGCAGCCGGGGTACTGTCATCAGAACAGCGGCTCATCCTACCTTGCCTGCCTGCACTCTCAAATACCTCAGCTGCTAGTTGAACTCTGGTCACCTGGGCTGTAATCAGAGTTTTATCCCTTTGTGCCACCAGCTCTAGCTCTGTACGTGACTTTTTGCTGGCTGCTGTGATTTTCTTCCACTCCTCAAAGATGAACTGTGGGTGAATTGGTGATCCTCCGTTATCTGTTAAGTACATATGTTGCATGTGTGTTTGTGTGATTCCTTTAATAAGTAGGTGCCCCATGCAGTAATAGTTTCACTGGTCTGTCCTCACTGAGTACTGGGATAGGCACCAGCTCCCCTGCAGTCCCGGGTGGAATTAAGCAGGTTGTCAGAGGATGTATGGACTAGTGCCACTATAAGCAGTTGAGTTAATTTTTGATATGATATAGCCCAGAAATTGTGTAGTTGCACCCTTGCTTTTAGAGCATTAATTATGTGTGCGCAATTTTCACTTACTTAAAAAAGCAGTATTGCTGCACCTTTTCCACAGAGGTAGCCTTCTTAGACAGTTTGCAGTTTGGAGAATTGTGGTACCTTAAACTAGTTGCAGAAAGCAACTGCACTTCTAAAGAACTATTTATTTGTTAAGCTACTCCAGCTTCTTTCAATAACCTTTCTGTACAGTGCAGCAAACTGCTTTTAAAAGTTACAAGAGATTACTTCAAACTGTTATGGCATCCCCCCCCAAGTGCTGCAGCTGTTGTATCTGGCCAACCATTGTGCAACATATTTTTCTAAATGTAGGCCACATATTTATATGTTTATGTCTTATTGTATAGCTCAGTCTAATAATATGCACAGTTGGTACTGTAGGGTTTGTACCACAGATGTTGCTGGAGAATTAAAAAAAAAAAAAACTTGTTTCACATATATTAGATACTGGGGATCTGACACCTCTAAGGAATGTCTTGGAAATATCCAGCAGTTGTGCCAAAAATTTGTCTTAGGACAGGGTCACACAAGGCCGTAAACAGTTGAAAGGTTAACTATAGAGACTATTTGGCATAATGGTTAAGGTCTTTTAAAGTCTTTGCCCCCCCCCCATGCACAAGGTTCAATCCTGACCTCTGACCAATGCTTGTTTGGAGTTTGCATGTTCTCCCTACATCTACATGGGGGTTCCTTCCACTTCTAAAAACCATGCTGAGTGTTTCCATCTCAAACTCGCGAAAGAATGCAGCTTGTGGGTAGCAGAACAGACTCTAGATGGTGTTCTATAGGAGGAAGAGTTGTTTAAACCAACCAATTTTGGCATATACTGTGGTATGCAGTATTGTCAATATAGGAGATGATGACAGATTGCACACCTTGACAAGGCTAGCCATTTGATGATGAAAAATATGTTTTTTAGTGATCCGGTCATGTTGACTAACGTCGCCAAAATGGGTATGGTTATTTGCCGGTTATAACTGGGTTGAGGACCTGGGCTATTCCAGTCTACAACAGGGACCCATGCTAATACTGGGAGGGATGTATGTCCGCCATAAAGCTCAGCAGCCCTGGGTCAATAAGCTTACTGGCCGTCAAGTTGCTCAGCTTGAGTTGCTTGGGATAGCTGTGTGATTGAAGACTGAATGTAAAACCAATGAACCTACCCAACATGAACTAAAAATTGTTACACTCAATGTAGCTTCAGTGATAGGATGAGGCATGGAAGTGGATGACATGATGGTAGGGAGGAGGATGGACATTCTATGTATCCAGGAGGCACAATGGAAGGGCAGTGCAGAAAAGTCACTTGGCTTGGGATCCAAAGTTTACTCCTCAAGAAGAAGACAAGCTAGAAATGGTATGGCAATTAAGGTGAGGAAGAGGCTTCAGAAGGCTATGAGGGATGTCATTAGAATTAGTGGCAGACTCATGGCAATCAGACTCCATTGAAATGCTAGGGCAGCATTCATAATCTCAGCTTATGCCCCACAGCAGGGGTGTGATAAGGAAAAGCATACATTCAGGCAGCAGTTACAGGATCTACTGGGTAAATCAGGACAACATGAATTGGTGTTGATAATGGGTGACCTGAATGCACATATCAAGACAGACAGAACAAGATATGAGGACTGCCTGGATTCATATGGGTAGGGCAAGAGGAATAAAGAAGGAGACTTCTCTAGACTTTTGTCTGGCAAATGGCTTAATTATGGCCAACACATGGTTCAGCAAGAGCGACCATCACTAGATCAAATACAAGAGTGGCCAACATGCAAATCAGGTAGACATCCTTCTATCATCTCCATCTCCAGTGAAACAGTTGCCCAACAGCATAAATCACTGGTAGCCACAGTAAACAGTGGTCAGAGAAGGCTCTAAGATCAACAAAGACCAGGCTGAAGACCTGGAAGTTTACTGGAGAGAGAACACAAGAGTTAAAGGAATTACTCAAGGCTCTAGCACTTCAAGAAGATGATAAAATAGGTGGCGTTAAAGAAGAAGAATGGCAGTGCATCAAAACAGCATGTGTAAGGGTTACAGAACAGTTATGTGGCTGAGCCAGGTATGAAAATAAGGTACATAAGGAAATATAAGGGAATCTGGTGGTGGAATGCAGAAGTCCAGGAATCCTTCAAAAGGAAGAAGGAGTACAGGAAAAAGTGGGAGCTGGAAAGGACAGACCAAGCTAGGAGGGAATACTGGTTGGCTAACAGAGGCTAAGAGAGCAGTTGCACATCAGAGGCACTCTACCAACTTCTGGAAAGTGACTCTAGGGATGACCCAATGAAACTCTTATCAGGTTGCATGGGAAGGAGCGAAAGATAAAGAAGATAGTTAGACACCCTTCCTAAAGGGATGCCAACAGTTAACTCCTCACTAGCCCACAGGACATAAAAGGCGAATGGAAGGAGTACTTCCAGCAACTTCTGAATAAAGAAAACCACACTGAAGCTGTACTGCCCTAGACACAACCTATGGTGAGAGAAGAGTAGGAGCCCACCATAGACAAAGTAAGAACAGCACTAAGAAAAGTGAACTTAGGGAAAACAGCAGGCTCAGATGAGGTCACAGCAGATATGATTAAGATGTTGGGTGATATAGCTGGAGAAGTTGCCCCCTGAGGTACTCATGGCAGTGTGGAGAGAAAGGCGTAGCCCAGGTGACTGCAGAATAAGCATACTTCTGCCAGTGTCCAAGAACAAAGGGGACATTCAAAATTGTGGGTGATATAGAGGTATCAAACTCCTGTCACACTGTATGAAAGTTCTGGACAGGGTGAAATATGAATATGCAAAGTAATGTAAAGCAAAATGGGAAATGCGCAGTTTGGATTCAGATCAGGATGCAGCAGAACTGAAACACTGTTTGCAGTGAGACAGATACTTAAACAGCTAGAAATGAAGAAAGACTCCAACTGGACATTCCTAGACATGAAGAAAGCATATGACAAGGTCTCAAGAAGGCTGATTTGGGCAGTCCTGCAGTGGTTTGAAGTCCCAGAAACAGAATTACAGGTAGAATTAATGCAAGCTGTGTACAAGGACCCAATGGCTCAAGTAAGAACAGAGTTCAGTCTCACAAGTAGGTTCCCAGTGGGAGTGGGTGTTTATCAGAGTTCTGCTGTGAGCCAACTGCTGTTCATATTGCTGGACTACGTTAGCAAACAGGTCGGGGGGGGGGGGGACAGATCACCAAAGTTGCTGTATGCAGACTGTGGCATTACAGGCAAACTCTGAGTAAGAACTTTTGTAAAGGGTAGGGGAATGGAATGTGAAACTGAAGGCACATGGGATGAACCCCAGTACAGATGAGACAGTTGTTATGGCAGCAAATGGGGGAAATCAGTAGAAGCTAAAAAGTGAGATAGAAAGGAAAATAGTGAACAGGTAAACAGCTTCAGGTATCTGAGAGGGGTGGTTGAAGAGAAGTGTAGTCTGAATGAGGAGGTCAAGGCGAGAATTAGAGGGGCTGCAGCCAACTGGCACAGATTTTCAGGAGTAGTGTATCACAAAAGAATGCCAAAGAAGCTGAAAAGTAGGGTGTATAAAATAGTGGCATGGGCAGTAATACTGTATGGCACAGAAACCTAGTTTGAAAAGGCAGAATACTTGAGGAAACTAGAGGTGATGGAGATGAAGTGCCTGAGACCGGTGATAGAATTCACATGGATGAAAAAAGGCGAACATAAGAACAGAAGCCACAGTAGCTCCAGTTGGAGAAAAGGTCAAAGTGAACAGATTATGGAGGCTTGGGCTCATGTGCAGGAGAGTAAAAGACAAATTGATGAAAAAGGTTTGGGGCAGACAGGAAGAAACTAGAGGAAACAAGGAATTCCAGCAAAGAGGTGGATGGATTGTCTGAGAGAAGACCCGTGACAGTCAAGCATGAGTGTCGAAGAAGGTAGAAGAGTGGCATTGAATATGGAGAGATAGTGACAAGTGGCACAACACCTTGACACCACCGCATGTAGAAAATGGGAAAAAGGAGTTGTTGATGATGATGTTAGGTTCTCAATGCTGCCTTGTTATAACAAAAAAAGAACACTTTATTATTTATGTACTTTGTGTGACTTACATAATTTCTTTGAATTTACGTAGCCAGGCAGATCATATTATTTTATAATATTTTTATAAGGCCACTTGTTTGCCTCTGTAGCCATCCCCAAGATAGGCATGCCCATACGGTCCCAGCAAGATCCGAAGATACCTGAGCTACTAAATAAAGCAGTGGCACCTGGGTCATAATCGAGGCTTTATCTTTCTAGGCCAACAGTGCTGGCTGTTAAGAATGTTTCAGTTAGAGGAAACTAAGGCTGATTAATTGGCAAATCTTGATTGGACTTTACCAGCACCAAATTTGTACATGCTCTACAGCAGATTTTTATTTCTGTGTCTACTTTTTTTTTTTTTTTTGTATCTTTCTGAATACTATAAGCATTCAGCTTACTTTGACCAGAACTGGTTCGACTAGGCTATTATTTATAGTTTCAACCAGAGAATGGGTACCAAACCTAAAGCTCGGTTTCAAAATATTTGCAAAGCTTCCTTAACACTTGATGCAGTTTTGTAATCTGCACATATGGTGATATAGTTGGTTGTTCAGCGATTCTGTTTGTGAATGTTTTCACATTTTTTTGCATTTAGATTGACATAGCCAAAGTTCCTCAATTTCTTTGTTATTTTATTCAGGTAATTTGTGGTCAAAACTGCACCTTCGTCATTCAGGCTAATGGGACAGTGATGGCTTGTGGAGAAGGCAGCTATGGAAGGCTAGGACAAGGAAATTCTGATGACCTCCATGTATTAACAGTCATTTCAGCCCTGCAAGGTAAATAAAGCTGTAATTGCACACTTTTATTTTTTTTTAAACAAGAAACCTCTTTATTAAATCATCACATTTGACCTAGGCAGTCATACATTTATATAAATGAAAACAAAACCATATTGGCATCATTTTAGTTGCAGATATTATACATTACTTATAATCTATCCAGTCATGGCCATTCACTACATAGCTCATTCAAATCCTGCTTTCTTTTAAACCTCATTCTTCCTTTGCGTGTATTGTTTCCACAATTTCTGTTTTTTTCTCTGTAGTTTGCTCCTTCCCTTTTCTAAAGATCCCAATTCTAGTTGTTTTATCTCTGTTAGTGTATTCACTCCTTCTAGTAAAGTTTGTTTAAATGTTGATTTCCATTTCTAGTAATTGCTTTTTTGTCAGCCACTATAATTAGACTAAGCAAGGCCTTATTATGTCTGGACAATTCCGATTCTGTATCATAGCTCAAAAAATAATTTCCTTAGTTGCACCAGTTTGCTCACACAGTATCTCTAACAGAGCAGTCTTCAGGGTATCTTTAAAGTCTGCCAACTCATTACACTCCCAGAAAATATGTTCCTAATTACCATTTCAGACTATGAGGGGGAACCTCAGCTTGCAACGGCCACCCGGATGGATCCCTCCCCTACAGAGCTACTAAGCAATACCAGGCCTACCTTAACCCAAACGGCCGCTATGCCATCTCTCAAAAAGGAAAAGAGAAAGCATATTTCTCCCCCTACAGAAAGCCAGCCTGATTGCCAGGACTTTTCACAGAGTTTATTTAATGCCCTCATAGCCTTAAGGATTGCTACTCCCTTACCCTCCCTAGTGGCTCCCCCTATGATGTACCCTCGGCGACAGGTGATAGACACCTCTCATGTGGAACTGGAAGAATCCTGTGAGTTTCCGTCAGAGGAGTCACTTTCCTATGTCTCACAATTACCCTTCCATCTTAGCTATGCCTCCCCAGAGGAAGAATCTGCTAAAGCATACTACCCAGCTGGGGATCTGACTTTTGGGGAGACCATTGCTAAGATGACGGAGCATTTTAAAAGGGACGCTTTTGAGATGACAGAAGTCCAGAAAATATACTACAAACTCCTTCATATAGACTCCCCTGCCCCTTCAGCTATACCCACAGTACTGCCAGCCTTTCTTGATGCATTCAGCCCAGACTCTCAGCCTCTGGCACCCCACAGGCCTGACAGATTTTAGAAAGTCCCAGAAGGGGCTACATCTTTGGTTAAGTGCCTTGCTGCTGACCCTGGCACTGTCTGTGTTTCAGTGGACAAGGCTTTCAAGCTACTTACATCCTCTTCCCTCTTGCCTACTGACAAAGATAGCAAGGCCATGGAATGCCTGGGGAAGAAAGTCTACACATTTTCCACCCTAGCTTTCAGGGCAATAAATTACCAAACCCATATGTCCAAGTATGCTTTAGCTCTTTTGGAAAAAGTCAACAAACAATTGTCTGATATTCCAGACTCTCTTGCCAAAACTCAGCTGTCTAGTCTTATTTCCCTAACCTCTCAGGTCACGAGGCACTCTATTAAGTGCAGCTACAATACTACAGAAGCCTGAGCAAGGTCAGCTGCATCAGCTTTTGTCCTTAGGAGATATTCTTGGCTACTGTTACAACTCCTACCAGAGGACATCTGGGCCAAACTTTTAGATGCACCTTTAGACAACTCAGCTCTATTTGGGACTAAAGCAGCAGATTTATTCAATACTCTGCTACAAAAAGGGAAGGAGCTACAGGACCTTAAGCACCTGTTTGTGTCTCCTATCCTCAAATTCCATAGGAATTGCCCATCCAAAGCTCAGTTTATCAAGAAGCATTCCGCCCACACCTCTGCTTCTAGGCTCAAGAAAGCTACCAGGAAGCAAGCCACTCCCTCCAGAGCTGCACAGACTTCCACTCAGAAGCCTCAATTTCAAGACAGGGCAGGTAACTTGTGACTACCTGGCACTCTTGAAAACTCCCAATTCCATTTCCATATCTTTAAGCTGCCTCACTGTCTTCCTTTGTGTAAAAACATCACTACAGACAAGTGGATCCTATCCATAGTGGAAAACAGCTATTTCATGATCTGGATCACTACCCCATCTTGGAACGGTGTTCTCCAGCCCCCCCCCCCAAAAGAACAGTTGCCTCTTTTTCAACCAGTTTTAGACAGCCTCATTGCATAAGGTACTATTCAACCTGTCCCCCCTTCAGAAAAGGGATAAGGATTCTGTTCCAGGCTCTTCCTAGTCCTAAGGAAAGATGGGCCCTGGAGACCAATCCTAGATCTCTCCGACCTAAATCTCTTCCTTCAAGTGCCCACCTTTTGGATGCTCACCTTGCAAACACTTTTCCCCTCTTATCTCTGGGGTTCATGGCCAGCCTGGACATCAAGGATGCTTAACTTTACATTTCCATCAAACCCGGTTTCAGGAGATACTACGATTCCCTGTGGCCTCCTCACATTTTTAGTTCTCAGCCTTGCCCTTTGGTCTTTCTACAGCACCAAAGGTCTTCACCAAGTGCCTGGCACCAAATGCCTTCTGCAGGACCCAAGGGATTCAAATTTTCCCTTATTTATACAACTTGCTTATTCAGGCGGATTGCAAAGAATCCCTCCTACTTCATCTTCAGACCTCTGTCTCCCTCCTGCAGGCACTGGGGTTCAAGATAAATTACCCCAAGTCCAATCTGACCCCCTCTCAAGACCTTGTCTTTGTGGGGTGCAGAATCCGACGGATATCATGAAGGTCTTTCTACCTCCCCAAAAGGTGGAAAACTTAAAGCAGTACCTGCTTGCTGTCCTTCAGACCACAGAATTGACTACCAGGCAGTACCTGAGGCTCCTGGGCCATGGCCTCGACCATTCCCATGCAGCCATTGGCAAGACCTCACATGAGAAAGCTACAGTGGTACCCAAGATCCACATGGACTCAGCACTCATCCTCTAGAATTCAAGATCCCCTTCTTACCTTGCCTCAAGAAAGACATTCAATGGTGGCTGAATCAGGTGAGCAACAACCCAGACCTGCCCCTCCAAATACTCCTGCCAGTGCAGGAAATGCACACGGATGTCTCAGACCTGGGGTGAGGAGCAACCATGGGCTCTCTTAAGGGTCCAGGTTACTTGGCTGGATTCCTCCAAACAGGAGCATATCAATGTCAGAGAGATGAGAGCAATACTTTTGGCACTGAAGGCCTTTCAGCCCTCTCTGAAACAAGTCCCATTGAAACTGTTCATAGACAACACCACAGTACTATAGTATGTCAGCAAGCAGGGGGGGAACGAAATCATATGTGCTATGCAGGCTAGCTCTTCTAGTGTGGCAGCTGGCCATAAAACAGGGAGTCACACTTCAAACAGTGTACATCCCTTCAGAACAGAATTCTGAGACAGACACCTTAAACAGGCCCATGTCACAGTCCCACGAATGGATGCTCCACAGGGATGTGTTCTTGGACACAGTCCACAGATGGGGTACACCTCAAATAGATCTGTTTGCCTCCCCCATGAACAGGCAACTTCCAGCCTTTTGCACCAGACTGACCAGCACTTTGGCGAGGGCAACAGACGCCTTTTCAATCTCCTGGAAGGAGATATTTCTTTGAGATGTTTCTTTATGCATTTCCCCCTTCCCACGTCTTCAAAAGGTCCTTCTGAAAATTCAGCAGGACCAAAAATCTTGTTGGTGACCCCCTTTTGGCCAAGACAGCATTGGTTCTCCTCCTCCTGCATTTAGTAGCACAGAGTGGACCTTCTTACACAGGACAAGGGATCTCTAATACATCCACACTGGCAATCTCTACACCTCACCCTGTGGGTGATAGAATTCTGATCCTTGACAGACACTTATACAAATGAGGACATGCTCAAAGTCCTGCAGGAGGCCAGGAAATCTAATACTAGGAGATCTTATATATCTAAAATGGAAAAGGTTCTTCATCTGGTGTCTTCAAAGACAGTTGGACCAGTTTCAGGGGGATGTCCTCTGGTACTGTCCTACCTGTGGGAACTTCTGCAGACTGGGTTAGCGTACTCCTCCATTAAAGCTCACTTGGCTGCAGTTTCAGCGTGTTTGCCTCTAGAACCCCCTTTGGCTTCCAGATTGCCTGCAACGTTGCTCCTAGAGGGAGTGCTGCACCTCAATCCCCCCAGGAAACCTATTCCCTCTCCCTGGGACCTGAATTATTTCTTGGAGAACTCGCGCTCCTCCCTTTTGAACTGGCCTCCAAGGCTTCTCTGAAACACTGCACATGGAAAACAGTACTACTAGTGGCTTTGACTTCAGCCAGAAGAGTATCTGAGTTGCAAGCTGTGATGGCCATTCTCACCTTTCCTCTTTGACAAAGACAGGGTAACCCTTAGGATAATTCCTTCATGCCCAAGGTGGCCAATGAGCTTTCCTTAAACCAAGCTATTCACCTCCCCACCTTATTTGTCCACCCTCAGAATGACAGTGAGAGAGTCTTACACTCCCTCAATGTGCACAGACAGCTCAGGTTCTACTTAGACAAGACTAAATCTGTCAGAAAATCTGACTAGTTGTTTTTTCCTTCCACCCCAGTGCTCTGGGGAAAGCTGTAACTAAACAGACAATTTCTGCCTGGATTGTAAGGGTAATTACCTTCTGCTATGCACACCACAGGAAATCCTTGGGGATCTAAGGTTAAGGCACACTCCACTAGGGCCATGGCTTCCTCAGAAGCCTTCTTTAAAGGATTAGACACTGCCACCGTTTTAGAGGCAGCTACATGGACATCTGTCCACACATTCACCAAGTATTACAAGTTCGATCACATTTCTAGATCCTGGACTTTCCAATCTGCATCTTTCCTGCATATACTGTTTGGGTGGTTCCCATCCAGACACTGCATGTAAGCTTTGTCAGGGTTTCAGTGCCCGTACATTGGCAGAGTGATGGAATAAACTTAATTTAAAGGGATTGTTAAAATGCTTCTTCCACGAAGCCCTCTCTAAGCAAAAGCCTGAGACATCTAAATTGTCAAAATCTGAACCTAAAATGATAAGCCATTCTGTGTCGACTTCACCATCACACAAGACTCAAAATTGCACAAGTCATCTGTTCCATCTGTGTCTTCGGAACCGAAGACAAAATAACCTAAAATAACCGAAAAATTACCTTTGGCACTGACGGTTCAGTCTTATTTTTTATTTATTTATTTTACATTTGTTAACCGGGAATGTCCGACTGGACACATATCCATTTTTATCAGAGGCCCAGGGAGAAAAGCTCCAGTAGCATGACATACAAGAAATTTCAAAAGAATATCATACAGAGATATAAGATCCATGGAAACATAAGTCAGGTATAGTTTAACAATTCATTTAGTAAAATCAGCAGGTTATGATTATACAGTAATACAACAGTAGGGTCTGTATAGAATATAAAAAATAAATAAAATAAACATAAAAACAATATTTTTTTTTTTTGCCGAAATTACGAGTCCTCTCAATATTTTGTTACAGAAATAACCGGTGGTTATTAAGCTTTACAGAGAGAGGAATTAGTCTTCATTGGTATAGAAGGTGACTGCACTGATGCTGACTACTACTGCACCAACCATTGCTTCGGCGCCAACGACCTTTATGGCACCAACAATTTCTTCTGCACCAGCTTCACTCATCTCTCATTTTGGTTTTGGCGTCCCCCTCTGCACAGCAGCCTATGGTGCCAAAAGCCGAGACATATGTATATCTCCCAAGACTGAGTATTCCCCCTCTGTGGACCCATTCCTTGGTCAATTCCCCAGCCCTTTCATTGATAGGCCAGAGTCTCCCCTTAGGAATGTTGATCCGTTCTTCCAAAAGTCTCTCTGAAGTGGACATAGTTAGATTGGTGGATCAGCTTTTGGCAGCCAGGGGTCTCTCCGCACCTACGGAGACCTCCCTTCCCCCGGAGCTGAGGCATATTCTCCAAGTACTCCACTATGCCTTCAACCTCCTTCCACGGTTTGGAGCCCACCACTCTGACTTTCCTGTTACCAGCTGTCTGAGTGCTGACAGTGGACCTTACCTCGGCACTGGATTCGTCTCTGATCTCCTTGGCACCATTGGATCCATTGCACACCCTGGGCCATGGTTTGGCTGTCGGCCCCAAGAGTTTCTGTACAGTTCCGATTATTTCTACAGCACCATCTTTGGCTTTCAGGACTATGGTGGTTTTGAACCCTCCCCCTGCTCCTGTTCTGGATGGCGGCTCGTCGGAGTGGTGTTTGACCTCAGTTCTGAGGTTGGCTTTCTCGGTTTTGGGCTCACATCCCTCTTCAAGTGGGCATGCCTTCCAGGTCATGGAGAGAGGTTTATTCTCAGCAGGCTCCCAGCTGGCTCCGTCTATGTCAGAGTGTCACATTTATGTATCCTCTGGTTTGCAGCTGTCACAGTCTAAAACATCCGGTCAGCTGGGACAGGATCTGTAAGACAATCCTGTTCAGCGTCCCGCCTGTTCGGAGTCTTCCCCAGAAATTTTCACTGAGGAGCCACCGCATAAGAGGACTTTCAAGAGGAAGCAGCTAGATTCTCCAGAAGAATCTGTCATGGAAGACACTGATTATGATGAAGGGAAGGGTTTCCCCTGGTCACCCTTTGAAGATGTCTCCTTCGGGGACATCCTAGAAATCCTGAAACAGAGGGGTGATTGGAAACCCTCAAACCCATCCTATGAGGAATCTGTGTTCTTGCAAGCTTTTCATGCCACCCATCTACTTCCTGAGTGACCCCACCCACTGACCGTCTAATTAAGCTGAATATTCAACAGGCGTGGAAAGCTCCTGATTCCATAGAACCCATTCCCAGAGACCAGATAAAATTTTGACAGCCCCAGAAGACCAGCCTCATTGGACAAAGGGTCTAGCAGTAGATGCCATGGTGGTGGTGGTGGCCACCAAAAAGGAACTCACCGAGGAGAGTTCTACTGGCCATCCTCCTAACCGAGAGGTTAGGACGATGGACAGTTTCAGGAAGTTGGTCTTTGAGTCATCGACGTTCACTATTAGGTCCTTGAATTTCTTGGCACACTTTACTAGACTCCAAAGGGATCTGATAATTGAGCTTTCAAATACCATTGGAGGAGTTATGTGTGACGAGCTTCGGGATAAGGTTGCCTCGCAGCTTGCTACCCTAGAGTCTATCTCAAACTCTTCCATGCGGCTCATTCCTCATGCGGCCAAAGGAATGTCTAGGTTAGTAGGTACAGGCATTGTCATAAGGCTTCATGTCTGGATGTGCTTGTCTGGATGTGCTTGTTTGACTTCATGGAACCTTTCAAGTCTTCCTTCGTCAATGCCTCCTGTTGATGGTTCCTCTTTGTTTGCCCCTAAAGTTAGAGACACACTAGCCAGGTGTGAAAAAGATGGAAAGACCCTTTCTGCTGTGGGCGTTCGTTTTTCTACTCCTCAATGGTCCTTTTCTAGAAATCAGAGGAGTGGGAAGATGTGGTTCAAGAAATCCCAAGGGCCTTTTTGTGACACCTACACACTAGGCAACATAAAGATAGACTGGAACGAAACGAATAACTCTAATCCCACCCTATCAATCTATTCATCTTTACTCAAGTAACCAACTCCATTACTAGACCCAACAAAACTAATCCCCCAGGTTTCACTCATGACTGGATCCTAGTCACCCATCCAAATAAAATCTCTAATGCTGGCACTATTCCTGACTCCATTAGCGACCACCTCCCAGCTTTTATCCACCGAGCAACGTACTCCCCTTCTCACCTACACTAATATATTCACACACAAAACCTTAGAAACTTTGACCTCATCTCTTTCTCTAACTCCTCAGACAAACTGGAATGCTCTAAAAACTTTCACTCTAGACAATGCCGTAGAATTTTTAACTCCACCTTTTTAAATGCCCTAAACTCCCTAGCTCCAGCAAGAACAAAAAGGATAAAAATCAATACCGCCCCATGGCTAGCTAAAGATACCAAACGACTTGTGCAACAGAGAGACAAATCCTGGACTTTGCCACATCAACAAACTCCCTGAAACCCTTCTTAAATGCAACAACTCCACAACCTTGCTAAAAAACAAATTATCAAAGACAAAAAAAATCCTACTATAGTAAACTCCAGTCCAACCACTCCAAAAAACCCAAGCAATTCTGGAACTCGATTAACTCACTTCTCAACCCAGGTACCAAAAACAATCCCTGCCCTGACACCAGCAAATCTGATTTAGAAATAGCCTCTCTTTTCAACTCCTTCTTTATCAACTCAATTGCAGAACTAACCAAAACCTTCCCAAGCAACAATCCTTCCCCTCCTCTCAACCCATCTACCCCAGCCTCCATCCTACCCACTGTCCCTTTCCCTCCTCCCATATTTGAGCTGAAATCCATCTCTACCTCCTACATAAAAAAACTACTCTCCAAACTAAAACTTTGCTTCAGTGCCTTTGACATCATCCCATCTTTCTTTCTTAAGACTGCTGCAGATGGAATCGTCCTCCCCATTAGCATTCTGATCAATAGATCCATACAGGAATCCGATGTCCCCAAACTGTGGCATGCAGCCTTTATTCTACCTCTCCACAAAGGTGGCAAAAACAATATCATCTCAAACTTCCGCCCCATAGCTATCCTCTCCCCAATCTCAAAGATTCTGGAAAAATGCATTCATCTCCAACTTATGCCTTTCCTAACACAAAACCAACTTATCACTCCAACTCAACGCGGCTTCCAACCTGGCCATAACACAATAACCACTCTTCTCTCTTTCTTGGATACAGTCAGCCAAGCTCGTGATTCTGGGGAAACCGTATCAACAGTTCTACTAGATCTTTCCAAGGCATTTGACACTGTATCCCACACCCATCTCCTAAGCCACCGTTCTACCCTTAATCTCCCCAAAATACCTTATCCTGGTTCTCAAGTTACCTGTCTGATTGATCTCAGGCTATGAAATGGAGAAAAGGCACCTCATCTTTTCTACCTACCCCCAGTGGTGTACCCCACGGATCCATTCTTGGTCCAGTGCTGTTCAATATCTTTATCAATGATTTCCACTCTGCCATACCTAACACCAGAATCATACAATGTGCCGATGACTCAACTTTAGTCTGCTCTGTCTCTAACCTCCTTGAGCTCCAAACAAAGACACAAACTGCCTTCTCTACCACTTTGATCTGGATGCTTCAAAACCACCTTTCTCTAAATTCTAACAAATCCAAAATATTGCTCTTCTCTCCCTCAAAATTCTTCCCTCTTGATAAAAGCTCCTTCCAAATTATCAGCCATAACAACTCTCCCATAGAGGTCATTCCCTTCACTAAATTACTTGGAGTAACTGTAGATGAACACCTAAAATTTGATACCCACATACAGCAAAACATAAAAAAAAAACATCAAAAACTTGGCATGCTATACAGAAACAACCTCTTCCTCTCTCCTTCTACTAGATGAACTCTCGCCACTATCTATCTACTTCCCTCCCTAATGTACGGTGCTGCTTTATTAACCAACCTATCTTCCAAACTTGAAAACTGTTATAATAAAATTTCCAAATTTGCCTCCAAAGCCAAATAATCCTACCATCATTGTACTGCCCTCCATTTGTTAAACTGGCTAACTCCCCCAACTATCTAGACCACCTCCAACTTACTACAGGCCACAGGGTAATATTCCAGCCCACTAAATGCCCTTCACTGACCAGTATCCTGCCACCATACACCCCAACTAGAACTCTCTGATCAGAACACCAAAACCTTATCACTGTCCAGAAACCTAAGCGTCCTGCTGGACAACTTCTCCTATCATTTTCCTTAGCCAAAAAATAGAATTCTCTTCTCCTTTCATTGAGGACTTCAGAGAACATTGAAAACTTTAAATCTCTGCTCCATTCTTACCTCTCTTCTAATTGGAAATGCAACTGTATTCTCCCCTCCTAGCCTACTGTGTACCTTCACTCCATCTGGAATTTCTGAATACGTGGGCTCACTCTGAATGTTTGCTAATATAACGATACTGCTTCCAATGTATATAATGCATAGAGTTTTTCTTCTTTTCTCTTTGAATTGAATATATACTTTATATCCTCAAAATTATATGTTATGTAACCATTGTAAATTATATGTCTCCACCTTGAAATGTATTTGTATTTTGTAACTGTTTTTACTATACGTTTCTGTATCTTTAATTAAACTATGTATTGTGTAGCTTTTCTCCCCAGGCCTCCACTGAAAATGGACTCTCTGAGCCCAGTGGACCTCCCCGGTCATCAAACTGGAAATAAATTAATGAATTAAACCTGTGGTGAATATTCTCTCCAGGGCAGAGGGGGGAACTCCACTGGAAGACACCCTCCCTGTGGCAGACGGGGTCTTTGTAATCAGGGCTCCAGAGATTCTTTTTTCGGACAACCTTACCACTGCTCCTGAATGGAGGCCTGACTGCACCAAACAGCCTGGCTCCCGATAACCTCAGATACTTGGGTGCAGAGAATAATCACCAGAGGTTACCACATTCCCTTCAATCTCTTACCAAACTCCCCAAAGCGAATCCCAGACGTTCCACCCAGTCAGAAGGATCTGGCAGTAGTAGAAATTCAAAAGCTGCTCCAAAAGAGTCATCCAAGAAGTCCCACCAGACCAAATAGGATTCAGGTTTTACTCGAGGTTTTTTTGATTGCTAAAAAAGACAGGGGACTGAAGACCAATTCTAGATCTCAGCCTACTGAACAAATTCAAGCAACAGATGAAATTCTGGATGGTTACGGTTCAGTCTATCCTTCACTTTCTGGAGCATAAATATTGGATGTGCTGTATAGATCTCCAGGATGCATATTACCATATAAAGATGGACAAACACTCCAGAAGATATCTCTGCTTCTGGCTAGGAGCCAGTCATTACCAATTCTGAGCACTGACCTTCAGTCTCATCAAAGCCCCCAGGGTATTCACCAAATGCATGGCAGTGGTGACAGCTCACTTGAGACTACGAGGATTCTGAGTGTTTCCATACTTAGACGACTGACTCCTCACCGCCCCCTCCAGGCATCCACTGCTTTATGCCACAGAGTTCATGCTGCATCTCGCCGAGGCACTAGAAATTTCAATCAACAAGAAAGTGTCACAGTTGACTCCTACACAAGATCGGGTCTATGTTATAACAGCGAGCAATCAAAAGATCGAACACTGTTATATCGACCACACAAGAACAAAAACAAAAAAGAGCGAACAGCCAGAACAGCACATTTTTTCCCAGGGAAAAAATTTGCTGTCCACCCCCCCAAAAAAAAAAAAAAAAAAAACACACTAAACACTATTTTAAGTGGGAGGCATCACCCACACACCCCCCCTACTTAAATATACCAACTCCGAGATCGCACTACAGTGCCGAAAATGACAAAGTGACGGAAGCGGCCAAGCAACTTCTTTCCCAGGGAAAGAATTCGCTTAAAAGCCGCTTCATTTTGCATTTTCGACATTTTCAGTTTGAAGTAGACGCATTCGACATAATGCTTCTTCGTTCTTCTGTCAGGAACCCCACTAGATCTAGAGTCATAGGAGCAAGACTAAATACAATTTCTTGTGTAGCCTCCCTTTTCTTTGCTTCCCATAAACCATCCATTAGGAAACTTTACCTTAGCAAATGGAAAAGATGTTCAATGTAGACTTGTACAAACAACATAGATTCTTTTCAGCATCAGTTGATAAAGTCCTGGAATATTTAGTATCCTTATTTGAATTGGCAGCTTCTACTTCCAGAATTCACCGGTCCAGCTGGTGAATCTGGGAATCTTGAGGCAATGTTACAACTGCCTCATGTACACAGACAACCCTCTCCTCCTCCCAACAAATTCCAACACATGTGAGAGATGCAACCATATAGCCAAACTGGAGGCTAAGCTCTCTCAACTCAATACTGGCGTAACCAGTCAGGAGGAGAAGGAAACCACACTCACTACAATTCCAGTCTCACATAGACGTACCACGACAGCAAACCAAACACATAAACACACAAAAACATACTCGGAGGCTTTAAATAAAAATCTGCCTAAGCAACAGAGACCTCCAAAGCAGACACCCAAGCAACCGCTACCCCAAAACAAAACACGTGCAACACATAGCTCACAAAGCCAGTGTGCCGAACAGTCACAGCCCTTAAGGCTAAACAACACACCTGATACACTTGTAATAGGTGACTCTATCATCAGGCACACTGACGTCCCGCTCACCAGGCTGAACAAGGAGAAGGTCACGGTGAGCTGCCTGTCAGGCGCTAGGATCCGCCACATAACACAAGCACTCAGGTCACTCCAAGGCAAGTACAAATATGACTCAGTCATTGTCCATGCTGGTGTGAATGACCTGAGACGTACCTCCCTGGACTACATGAAAAGAGACATAGAGGAGCTCTCTGAGCATGTAGCCCAGGCTGGTATGACCCTGACCTTGAGTAGCATCTTACCCTCACCAAGAATGATGCCACATTATGAAGACAAGATGATCAATTTCAACAATTGGCTTAAGTATTGGTGTCATTCAAAGGGGATCCAATGCCTGTCAGCCTGGGATGACATGCTCGACAAGCCACGATGCTTCGCTAGGGACGGCTTGCACTTGTCACCCCTGGGCTTTCGGATATTGGCAAAGGCTCTTGCCACCCCCATAGTGCCTTTTTTAGGCAAGGCTCAAAAGACAAACCCACCTCCATAGGTATCACAAGGGATAAGAAACTAAGAGTAATGCTACTCAATGCCAGAAGTCTAAACCTGAAGATGCACACACTCAAAACTCTCCTTAGCATGGAGAACATCGATATCTGTGCAGTAACAGAAACCTGGTTCAAGGCTCCCGAGAGCACCCCAGCACTACCAAGTTATACCTCATACCATGTTTTTTGGCCCCAAAACTTGGACCGAACCACAAAAGGAGGGGGAGTATCAATATTCGTCAAAGATACCCACACCTCCAGGTTGGTGGCACAGCACGAAGCATCAGAGACTATCCATGTGCAACTAACAGTGGGTAAAACTGCCTTCCAGTTTATAGCCTGCTACAGACCACCCTCCCAATCCCAGGAACCCCACTCGGCCTTCCTGAGAACACTGGAAAATATGAAGGTCTCTCCAAACACCATTATATTGGGCGACTTCAACTACCCAAACATAGACTGGGAGCATTACTCTAGCTCCAACACCCTAGCCCAAAGGTTCCTAGAATTTATAAACTCAAATGCTATGGAACAGCTTGTTACCACTCCCACAAGAGGGGAAAACATACTGGACCTGATCATCACCAACATGAGGACTCTATGCTCCAGACCAGAAGTGTATCCCTCACTGGTAAGATCAGACCATAAACTAATCTCACTAGATATTCACATCCCGACCCCAGCCCCTGCCCAGAAAACCACAGTGAAAAACTTCTCTAAAGCAAATTTCACACTCCTCAAAACCGAGAATCCTTCAAAGCCCCCGGGCCTGTGGAAAATACAGCCCAGACCGTAGAATCCTTTATAAACGCATTCTATGAACACCTTCAGGAATGCATGGATCATGCAATCCCAAACATAACCAAGACCCAATCCTCCAAAGGCAGGCATCCTGTCTGGTGGACCCCAGCCATAAACAAAACTATACAATAGAAGGAGGAAGCTACTACATGATAGAGCAAAATCCCAAAAAGGGAAAGCATCTCTGATCAGTATTAGCAAAAAACTACAGGCACTCATAAAATCGTCTAAGGCCAGCTTCGAGAGAAAAATTGCACAGGACACTAAGGATAATCACAAGGCTTTCTTTAGTTATGTTAGAAACCTGGGTGGGAATTCCCAGATATGCTCAGAATTAGTCCAAAATGACAAAAAATACACCGAACCCACAGACATTGCCAACATCCTAGCTGACAGGTTCAGCGCAAACTTCTCCCCCCCTTCCCCACCAAAAGGGCAAATATCTATCCCAGCAGAGTGCTGCCCCCCTGACATTTCAGATGCTCAGGTAAGAGCCGCCCTCTCCAAAGCAAAAAACACAGCATCAATGGGACCAGACGGTGTCCCGGGCTGCGTCCTACATGAACTCCAAGAAGAACTAAACCCAAACATAAAACCACTGTTCAATCTCAGCCTTACTACAGGATAGGTACCCAAAGAGTGGCGTACAGCAACAGTGGTCCCTTTCCACAAAGGTGGTGCCTCAACGGATCCTGGACACTATCGCCCCATAAGCCTGACTAGCTTGGTCTGCAAAGCTATGGAAAGGATCATCATGGACCTCATAAATAAAGATACTGGGGACCTACAGACACTGGATCCTACCCAGTTCAGCTTTGTTAAGGGCAGATTCTGCCTCTTAAACCTGATTGATTTCTTTGAAACCGTCACCAAGGTCATTGACGAGGGGAAGATGGTCCACACAGCCTACCTGGACCTCGCAAAAGCCTTTCGATACACTACCCCACTCGGGCATTATAGATAAGCTCACCACCTTAAACATAAACCCCTATGTCATTAGATGGGTTGCAAACTGGCTCAAGGACAGAACCCACATGGTTAGAATTGCTGGAGCCATGTCAGACTCCAAACTAGTTACAAGTGGCGTCCCACAAGGCTCAGTCCTAGGACCTCTCTTGTTCGGTATATATTTCTCGGAGGTACAGGCCAACATGGAAGGACTGTGGCTGACCAAGTTCACAGATGACTGCAAACTGGGCTCCATAATCGACTCTCCAGCCGACACAAGCATCCTACAAAAGGGCCTCATAGAAACAGACAACTGGTGCCAGAGCCATGGCCTCAAGCTAAACGCCAAAAAGTGTATAGTCATCCCCTTCGGCAAAAACAAAGTTCCCACAAATTTTCACATAGATGGTAATCCATTAAGTACGGAAGAAGTAATTAGGGACCTGGGGACCCAAGTTGATAGCAATCTCTCATTCGACAACCACGTGGCCAAAGTGGTTAGAAAATCATTTTATATAGCCCACCTAATCATGAAGGGATTCACATCTAGATTAGGGGAGGTCATCGTGCCTCTTTACTCATCCCTCATCAGGCCCATAATGGAGTACAATGCCCCTTTTGGGATGTACCTTACCAGACACCTGCAGCAACTGGAAAGACCCCAAAAGTACCTCACCAAGAGGATCAAAGGGCTCAAACAGATGCCATATGCTGCCCGGTTAAAGAAACTGCAGCTCTACTCAGTGGCATACCGCCTGCTCAGAGGCGATCTGTGCCTGACGTATAAAGCCATGTCCAACCCGGAATTAATGGACATGCTGCACCTCAGAAAATCCAAATCCCATCGAGCTACGCGCTCGAGAGACTTGAACCTCAGCACTGAAATAAATAGGACATGCTGGAGGGACAGATTCATAACCCAGAGGCTCCCTTCACTCTGGAATAAAATCCCAGTCCAGGTTAGGCAGAGTCCCTCATTGACTCTCTTCAAGCAGAATCTTGATGAGTGGATGGGAGATCGTAGATTTACTCCGGGTATCACTTCTGTGTCACTGTTAGACAGATGCACAGTATACTAACCTCGAAAAAGGGCATAGGAAAATTCATTTTAAAATGGGTGGCGGAAGCCAAACACACTCTGGCTAGGCTTGTAAATGCCCTAGGGCAGATAGCCTAGTATGAACCTATGAACCTATAATTAAGGTTCATTTAGCAGATATTTCCAGTAATGGATTTGATGATCATTCCTTGATGTCTCATTGTTTATGCAAACTTTTTCTTAAAAGTGCTTTACATCTAAAACCCCCATTCAAAGATCCTATAGTGCCATGGGATTTGATTTTAGTTTTGCAGTGTCTTGTTCAACAGCACTTTGAGCCAGTAGCTACTTGCAACCTCAGATTTTTATCTTGGAAAACACTCTTCCTGGTGGCTATCACATCTGCCTGGAAAATATCTGAATTACAGGCTTTATGTGTAAAGCATCCTTATATAATTTTTCAATAAAAGAGTGTCCCTAAGAACTAATCCATCTTTCCTCCCCAAAGTGGTATCTGAATCTAATAATAACCAGTCTATAGACATGCCAGTCTTCTTTCCAAATTTTTCAAACAAAGGTGAATACTGTTTACATTTGCTGGATGTCCAGAGACAATTACGTATTTACCTGGGCAGAACAAAATGTTCTAGAAAATTGGATCAGTTATTTCTATCATTTTCCAGACCCGCATTGGGTAAACAGGTATCAAAAGTTCCCTTATCAAGATGGCTTAGAGATTGTGTCACCTTTGTCTACAATCAAAATAAACTCAAACTACCTGCTCCTGTTAGAGCTCATTCTATCAGATCTATTTCCACTTCAGCTGTCTCATTCCAAGGTTTTTGTGGAGGAAATATGTGCAGCTGCACATAAGCTACCTCCCATACCTTTATCACTCATTACGAATTAAATATGGTATGGTACACAGGAATATCCTTCCTTAAGGCTGCCCAGGTTCTAGGGTAGCTGAGGGCTCTGTCCCATATGTCAAGAATGAATGAATGAAGATTGACAACATCTGATAAAGAATTTATGTCCTTACCATAACGTTCTGTTTTGTCGATCATCATACCTTAGACAGGGCTTCTGTGTTTTCTATACCAGGATACAGACTTGATTTGAGGTAATGGAGAGGGGCATTGTGAGTAGAGCCTTAGCTTGAGAGATTTTGGCTGGGGCGAGCTGTATAATGGCTGAGTTGGTTCCGAGAAGTCAGACCCGAATCCATCTGTCAAGAATGAATGAAGATCAACAACACAGATGAAACTTTATGGTAAGGACATAACTTTTTTGGTCTATTCCTAATATCCTCTGCTGCCACACCAGAAAAAAATTTAATCCATACTCCTAAATACTTAATTTTATCATGTCCCCATAAATATGGATATTGTTGAACCAGTTCATGTGTGGGTACATAATTTATCACTATTGCCTTCATTCATTTTGCATCCCAAAAAGATCTGAAACTGTCTGAAAATATTCCACAACACTTTAATATCTGGTTCTGTTTTTTCTCAGGTATAAAATAGTATCATATGCAAATAGAGACAGCTTTTCTCGACTACCATATCAATTATATCCTTGAATTTCTGAGTCCCTTATTTTCTTTGCCAGTGGCTCTAAATATAGTGCAAACAACAAAGGGGAAAGAGGGCACCCCTGCCTGGTTCCTCAGCTCAAGCAGAAATGATCATAGAGGACCCCATCCACTTTTTCGCTTCCAGTCCCTCATATATCCTCCTAATTAGCCTTATATTTATTCAGGAAATGCAAATACTTCCATTGCCTGCTCATAAAGTCCCAGATTACTCTGCCAAATGCTTTCTGTGCATCAAGACCTACCACCACCAGTAGTATTTTCTTACATTCGGCTTCACTCTGGAACATAAGTGTTCCGTTAATGTTGTCAAACGTTTGCCTCCCCTCCACAAAACCAGATTGATCCATATCTATCAATTTTGGCATTACTTTTGCCATTCTTTTAGCCATTATAGACATGAGTGCTTTATAATCATGGTTTAGTATTGGAAGCTGGATCTGATGGATCTTTACCCTCTTTAGGTATTACAGCTACCACTGCTTTCTTCCAGGATGTTGGTACTTCTTCTCTTCTTAAAATACTGTTAAATAAAACCTTCCAGATCTTTGTCAGTTTTTTTCCCTCCTAGCTTTTAAACTTCCACTGGAATACCATCTCTTCCCGAGGACATTCCTGTAGCTTGGTTATACATCACTATTTTTATCTCATCTCCTCCTGTCCTAACAGTTAGTAATTGAGCATCATCTACCTCTAACCTTGGCATATTTAATTCTTTCATAAACATTTCCATTTGTATCTTTTCTTGATTTCCATATTTCTCTGCTTTATACAGAATTTCCAAATTAGATGTAATTCCTATACAGGACCTCTTGTTACCTTCCTTTTTATAGGCTCCCTAAGATTGGCGACAACCCTTTCTACTTTCTCTTGCCTGAGTCGTTGTTGTAAATGTTTTTGTGCTCTAGTGCCGTTATCAAAAAAAAAAACAGTTGCTTAACAGCAATCTTTCTAAACTCTTGTATATTATCGAGGTAATCCCTTATTTTTTGCTTAGCATTCTGCAGTCGATCCTCCTCTTGTTCTGTGAGATTCTCCCTATTTTGCAGTACTTTAACATTTGTCAGTCCCTCTAAATAATTCTTGGTACTTCTTAACCATAACTCCCTTTCTTTTGCTTCTACCCTATTATTAAACTGCACCTTAATTTTATCCCATTCCATAGCTATATTTTCAGAAGTAATTTCTGTCCTTTCGAATAGCTCCTGAATTATCATCACTGCCCATTCCTTAAATTCCTCTCTCTTCAGCAGATAGGTGGGGAAAGTGCCAGTGTCTCATTTTTAGTTCATTACCCTGTGTTTTTATTTTAGTTGTTATTGGCACATGATCTGAAATAGTTATTAGGTGCGTATCAAAGCCTTCAATTAAATGTACGTGTTCTTGTGAAATTTAAATTCTGTCTGCCCTAGCCCAGTTTTTATTTCTTGAAGAATAATATGCAAATTCACTCAAAACTCCTGTTACTGAATTCACATCTTCCTTGCCAAATATTTTCATAAATTTCTTCAAAAATCTACTGTCCTTTCTTATACTTTCCCTTCTTGGCCCCCAGACACATCTTCACTATTGCAAATCAAATTCCATTCCCCACCTATAACTAATATTCCTTGCTTAAAACTGATTATTTCTCCCAGAATTTTCTTAAGGTCCATTATAGCAGTTTTAGGTGGAATATAAATCAATACCAGTGTAATACTCCTCCCTTTCCAGTAGCCCCTTAGCACTACAGATCTGAGATTATTATCTTTTTTTATCCTCTTCAATTACTATTGGAGCTCCTCCTGCAATTAATATAAGTACTCCTCTTTCCCTTTGTCCCAGGTATTCCACTGAATTTCTTCATCAAATTCACACGTTCATTCCTTTTCAAGTGTGTCTCCTGTAACATAGCTATTTGCACTCTACATTTTTAATGTAGTTCACTGGTCTTTATTTTTCTGTGAGACTATTGACATTTAAAGCATTACAGAAAGCATCATTGTATTAAAACGGTATTAGTCCTACCTTTTATGTGTAACACCTTGTTTATTAAATGTCTAGTTCCAGCTTTTGTTACATGCATACACTGTTTGGAAGGTTGAACTTTTATGTAGTTGCTTCTTGTCATATCCATTTGAGCCTATGTCACATCTTGCCAAGCGTTTTGTTTATTGAAAGCCCTCAGACAAAATAGCAAATGCCCAATACCCACCTAAGACCTTTTAATTTAATACTAACACACAAAACTATGTACATTTTCATATATTGAAGTTTTACCATCCTAATAGGAACAAATATCCAAAAACTGACATCTGCACTCACAGTCTGGAGTTAACCTAAAAGAAAGGTTATCCATTCAAAGACGCATGGTGCAACCTGTGCTTCTACTAAGTGCTGTTTTTGTTTTTATCTTTGTAGCTCTCCCAGCTGGGAAAGCCCTTGAATGCTTTCAGAGAATCCTAGCCAGTTTCTCTTTTCCTTTTTTTCCCAGCCAGTCACTCTCCACCAAAATACAGCCAATTTCTTTATCAGATAAAGACATGAGAACCAGTCAGTTTCTCATTATCAGTTTGCCTCCACAGAGACATGAGAACCAGATTTCTCACTTTCTCTTTATCGGACTGTTTCCATGGAGACATGAGGGACAGATACAGAATTGCTACTAAGCATACATTAATTTGTTAGAAAAAAAACATAATATTTCATATTCTTTTTCATTTACTTTCTTTTTCTTAAAACTTGTTACTAAATCAATCTAAGGTCCTTGATCCTATCATTCCCCCCATGCAAGAATAATTGTTTTTATTTTTATTTTGTGTTTTTTCTTGCTGTGCCTTATGATCATCATACCTTTCCCTTCTAGTCCATTCATTCATCCATTCATTCCCCCTTCCTGTGTTTCCTCAGGGTTGGAGCTGGCCATGGATGCCTGGGGTGGTTGGTGCCCTTACCAATATACTAGCAGTGAGAGAGATTTTTTTATGCTTGACCTCTGTCTTGGACAAGGGAGATGGATGGTGCCACGTTACCTCAGGGGCAGCAGTGCCTTCCCTGATGTAAGAGTGTGTGCTTCCATGCACTTGTAATAAGAACTACCATTTAAGTTAATTGGTAGCTGAATGCTCTCCTCTGGGATGTCTCTTGCAATGCAATCCCTCCTTTCACAAATTTTGTTTTTCAACAAGCCTAGACTGTCTGTCTCCCTCCGAGGATGGGGCATGCCTGTTTGTTTTCCAGCTGTATCAAATGCCTGAGCCACTATCTGATCTCAGGACACCTTGGCCATAGTCTGGGCTTTATCACTTTCTGCTGCCAGAGCTGACTCACTTTGTTTTCATTGTTCGTGTTTTTAGCCATTTTATTACAGGCAGTACATGATGGGATTGTACTTGGGTATAGGCTGATAGTTGTATTGGTTATTGGACTGATGTTTTGATGTGTTTTAAGGGGGAGGTAGGTATTATAAAAGAATGCCCTTTTAGCTCTTAATAATAATTTCTGTTTGTGTCGGCCACACACCTGAATGATCTCCTCTGTAAAAAAAACAAACAAAAAAAAAAAAAAACTCCAAACTGATTCCTTTATGATCTACTTTGCCCAGTATAGATCTTACTTTTTCTAGCTGGTTATTTGAGTATGTATTTAAGGTTGCAGAAATCAAGGGTTGATGACATGTAATGTTCATCATTGCTGCAGTAGAATATAGTTATACGAGTCATAACCTGCCAAGGATATTGGACATATGGCTAGTCTGCTAAAGCTTTGTGCACCTTATGTCCATTGAAGCACTCCAACATTACATGCATTGCTCAGTTCCTGCCATCCCTTAAACTTTACTCCTCTTCCTAAACTTTATTCTGCATGTATTGTTCACACAAATTCCACTTGTTTCTATGTAATTTGCTCCTGCCTTTTTCAAAAGATTTCACCTCCAGTTCTTTTATCTCCATTACAGTATTCATAGCCGGCTTTAGGCATAGGCAAACTAGGTGGCCGCCTAGGGCACCACTTTAGCAGGGGTGCTTTTCCAGCAATCTGGATGGTGTAGGTAGACGAGGATGGTGGCACCAGGTTGTGTGGGAGGATGCTGTAGAACCATTTTGCCGAGGGCACCAGTTGACCAAAGACCAGTCCTGACGGTATTCAGTTGTTCATTTACAGTTGGTTTAGGTTTCGATTTCCATTTTCTAGTATTTGCTCTTTTGGAAGCCAGTAGCATAAAATTTAGTAAAGCCTTGCTGTTTTAGGCAGTTCAATTCCTGTGTCCCAGCTCAAAAGAATAATTTCCTTAGTTATAACCATTTGCTTCCCCAACATTTCTGGCAAAATATTCTGTAGAGAATTTTTAAAATCTGCCATCTTATACCCCCAAACAACATTTCCCAATTACCTCCTCTTGAAAAATTCTCTGAAGTCTGCTTGTGGTATAAAAATATCTTGCAGTTGCTTCCAAACAAAACTCCTAAATCTTTTGTGTTTTGCTGAATATTTAGGAGCCATACAGATTTCCTCCCATTGCTTCTTTGTAAATTCTAAGTCTCTGTCTTACTAATCTTGATCCTTTTAATTATAATGCAGCTTTTATATGCACTAATACTTATCCATTTTAACAGCAACTTTGTTCTAGACTCATGTAAAACTCTACCATTGATGCTGTTTAACTTTTCACTCTCTTGTGCTTTTTTCTTGGCCTGTAATCTGATACAAGTCCTTGGTAGGAAAGGCATTCTCTAACCTGAAGTCCAAACTTCCGTTTGGTGTCATCAAACTCTTTTAGCTTTCCCTCTCTAGTTATTTACTCCCAGTACTTTGGTTTCTTTAATTTTCTTCAGTAAATTCCATCCCTCCTTGCTTATTTTCTGCACCTCTTCTTCCTGTCATCCATATTAGCAAAATTTAATTTCTCCAGTTACATATTGTCTTAATTCTTAGAATATGTTCTGCTATTTTATGAGTGTAATATCTTTATGGATGTTATTTTCATTAAGGACCTTCCCCCAAAGTCCTACTCTATTCTTATTCTTGGTTTTGATTCTTAAGAGGTTAAAGGAAAGAGAAAAAAATACACTGTGGGTCAAACAACCTTTTCTGTCCCATAGAAATTATTCTTTCAGCCATGGGCCTTTTTGTAGGAAACACTTCAGACCTCAGCAAAAATCCACAAAACAGCAATTCAAGAAAAAATGGCAAAGAAACTCAAAAAGAAAGGGATCCATCTCTCATAAAAAATTGACTTGACTACATTTAGACTTCCTCCACTCCCCAACCCAATGATCCTCCAAAGCTGGCAAGTATTTTTTTTCCCAGTCTTTGCATCTCTGGAGGCAGATAGCATCAGAGTCTTGAGCTCTAAAACATAATTCGAGGGCTACAAACTAAAATAGACAGAATAGACAATAGAATCCCTTTTAGTCAGGGATTCCTCTTCCTCCAAAGAACCAAACTCGCTCACTTCCCAAATTCTGTCCTGTTTGCTGTCTCAAGGAGTGATGGAGCCTGTTCCTTCTTCCAGAGAGGGGAAAAAGGCTTCTGTTCAGGGACTGTTCTAATACCCAAGAAGGAAGACACTGAAAGACCAGTTCTGGAACTTTAATTTTTGAATACCTTTTTTCTAGTTCCAATGTTCAAATTGCTGATCTTGCAGACCCTTTTTCCCAAGACGTACATAAGTCACCTTTGACTATAAGGGTGCCTACCTTCGCATTCCTTATCACAGAGGTCCTAGATGATATCTGAGATGCTTTGCGTTTGGGTTTTCCTTTGGTTACATTTTCGCCAGCACCAAACTTCTTGATAACATCTTTGTCGCCAGTCATTGACATCTGCAGACTTCAGGAATTCTCACTTACCCTTACTTGCCCAAGAATTCTGGCATCCCTTCTCTTCTGCATGATTCTCTTTTTAAAGTCTGGGCTGTAGATGAACTTTGGAGAGGTCTTCTTGGTCCCATATCATAGAATAGTTCTTCTAGGACACGTTCCCTGTGATAGCTTACCTCCCTTCAGAGAAACTTTCCTGCTACAATTAGCAATTCCCTCAGGAGTTTCTCAGCAAGGAAATTCCTCAGAATTATCAGTTGCATTGCTTCATTCTTCCTCATGATTCATTTACCCAGACTGCACGAGGAGAATTCAGTAGTTACTAAAATCTTTTTGGTCCCATCTTTAGCATCCCTTAACCTACCCTATTCCAGTCCTAGAATTCATCAGAAAGGAAATATTTTGGTGGGCCAATCAAGTCCAACAGAATCCTGGTCTTCCTCTTTCGCCCCTAATTCAGTCAGTAATATCAGATGTATCAGAGTTTGCATCGGGAAGGGGGCAGTTTCTCAAGTTATCAAAGGCATGTGAGATTCTCATTTCAGGCACAAACACACAAACCTTAAAGAAAAGATGGCCCTGAAAACAGCTATTAAAGCACTGCATCAGCTCTGGGCACCTGGATCCCAGCTAGTCATAACTGATAACACCACAGTTATGTGGCACATAAAAAAGGGGGATAATGTCCTACCCCTTGTATAGGCTAGCCATGGTGGTCTGGGAGCTGGCAACTCAGTACAGTCTCTGTCTGGAGGCAGATTAGATTCTGTCAGCATATAACATTGTAGCAAACCAGGAACAGACTCTCATGAGTGGATGTTACACCCTAAGATCAGAGATTGTCCACCTGTGGGGTATTCCCTAAGTAGAGCTGTCTGCCTCCTTTCACAATAGACAGTCAAAGCAATTCTGTGCCAGGATGCCTTCTAGTAAGGCCTGAAGAAGCAGTGTTTTTCAGTCCCATGTATGGAAGTGTTCTTTTATGCCTCTTCCTTCCTTTTCCTCTGTTAAGCAGAGGCGTATTAAAGATAAAGGACTCTCCAAACATACTTGTAGTATGTGGAGCATGGTAATTATGCTCCGATATTCAAAAAAGACAAAGCAGTTAAGTGGTGGTGAGCAACCCAACCTTAAGGTTAGAAGGGTGGCCTAATGGTTAAGGTGTTTGACTTACAAACTAAGGTGCAGGGTTTGAGTCTCACAAGGGATAATTTGCTAGGCTTAAAATGGCTCGCAAGGGCAGTTAGCCTAGTACTAACCTATGAACCTTAAATGCTAAAAAACCCATGTTTAAGTTGTTAAGGTCAGGTCTAGTGCCAGGCAATATAATGTGCCTGTACTGACTAGCAAATGACAGCAGCAGAGCAAAAAAATTTGTTTATGCTGTCTATGCCGGTAACATGCCCCTAACTTCCTTAAAAAGTGGCTAGAATCACAAGATGTGTTAATAAGCATTTTCTGAAGAATACAAACCCTGAAACTCAAATGTATGTCATTATTTAGCAACTTCAATCCTCTGTGGTTTATCTGAAAACCATGGATGTTATGAGAAACAGACCAAAAATATGAAGCAATAAACTGGATGTTCTACGAAAATCTGGACTGTTAAAAGGCATAGCGATGAGTGTAAATGTAGCAGAGTGCTTTACACTGCCTTTCTGATGGTGTCCACTAAGCATTTCACAGTTTTGACATCTGACACAACACTTAGCGATTTATTCCCCCTGTAACTAGCAGTACATGGAACAGATAATGCTGCATGCACTACAAAGAACTATGATCGCATCACAGATCATAACCTTTAATTATGTGTTTCGACATTGAGATTCACCTCTCAAATGTCATTCTCAAGGTGAATTTCTTGGCATCCATGCCTCAAACACATCATAAAAAAAGGTCATGATCAGTGACCTGATCATAAATCCTCTATCTGGTAACTCCCTTTTGACCCACACAACACTAGTTCTCTCATCTCATGCTCCTGGCAGGGGTGCAATTACCAAACGCTTCCTCAGAGAGTTGACCTACTCGAGCTGGACAGGGGGATCCCTAATCCACCTCAAATTTCACAATCTCCATCTGACTGTATAGATGACAGGTTTTTGATCACATTTAGGCACTTGTTTTCCAAAGACATGTATCAGGTATTAATACAGGCTAGAAAGCCTTCTCCTAGAAAATCATATTTGGCCAAATGGAAGTGATTTTCCAATTGGTGCTAGAATATTGACGAGGATCCATCCCAGGCGAGGTCTCCACTTGTTCTGCAGTACCTGTTTGAATTGCTCATATTAGGCCTGTCTTGTACTTCTGTCAAAGTACACCTTTCGGCCATTTTTGCTTGTCTGCCATTAGATTTCCCCCTCTCCTCTTTATTCCATATCTATCAGTTTTTGAAAGGGGTTTTGCATATTAGGTCACTTAGAAACCAGGTGATGCCCTTCTGAGATCTTAATTTTGCGATGGATAATCTAACTCAGTCCCCTTTTTAACATTCAGTGTATTTTACCATAATATTTCTTTTTTGAAAGACGGCTTTACTTGCTGCTTTGATTTCAGCTAGATGAGCTCTCAGTTGCATGTCCTTATGTCTTATTCAACCCCTATTAGTTTTCCATAAAGTGAAGGTGAGTTTTGGGACTAACCCTTCCTTCATGCCTAATGTTTGAGTTTATTTTGAATCCAAACTATTCATCGCCCTGTGTTTTTTCCTGAACCCATAAACAAAGGCGAGAGAATTATTCATACCTTGGATGTCCATAGGCAACTCAAATACTACCTGGACAAGACTAAAGGGTTCAGAATGTTGGATCAACTTTTTATTTCCTTTGATGGCAAAAGAAAAGGATAGCAAGTTTCCAAGCAAACCATTTCTAGGTGGCTATATCAGGCTATTCAGTTTTGTTCTCACCACGAAAAAAGCCTACCCCAGAATGTCAAGAGTTCATTCCAGCTCAGCTGTGGCAACTTCTTTGGCCTTTTAGAAAGGGGTGAACTTTAAGAGCTAGTCTGAAGAGAGCAACTTGGTCATCAGTACACACTTTCACTAAGCACCATAAAATTTACTCCTTTTCCAGAGCCAGAAAAAGATGTGCTAGAGTTATTCTTCTGGATTCTGGCCCTGTTACCTCCTTCCTTGCTTCTTCCAGTCATCCCATAAACCATTATCTAGTGATGCATATACTACAGTTGTGTAAGTTAACTTACCGTAACAGTAGATGTTTAACTAGATCACGGTTACAGTACTAACACCCACACTCCTTCCCCCATTTGTTTTCTTGGTTTCCACTGGCCTGGGTAGGATCCCTGTCACATTTCTTTCTTTCTTTTTTTGACATAATATTTTTTGTAGTTTATGTGGCTTTTCTATATCATTTGGGTTCAACCTCCCTACTCAGGCAAGAAAGCTCTGAATTTTGACACATGTACATCCTTCTTGTAACGTTTTCTGACTGGTGGTGGTTCTGAATGATAATTTTCTCCTGTAAATGTACAAACTAAGCTGTTGTTTAACCATTCTCTTCACCATATAGTTTAGTTGTCTTCTCCAGGTACAGAGAATTGTGTGTCTGTGAGAGAAATGTTCTTCAAGTCCTGGGTGTGTGCCACCAGCTGTGGTTCGGCTTTTGCCCTAAGCTAAGCCTATGGCTAATAGAAGATGTATGACCTGTTTGTCTCCTTTATCACTAAGAAAGAATAGTTTTCATTTGTCAGGCAAAACTTTGTGTATAGATTGTCTGTCCCATTTTGATGTGTGGCTGTCAGGCTTACAAGCCATTAGTTTGTGCAGTAAAAGGATGGTCCATTTTTGTAGTTGGTGGAAATTGTTTTTAGTGCTTATTTCATGAATGTGATCACAGTGAAGATCTGTGCCACAACACTTACTGATCGCTGTATAAGCACTGTTGTTTATCACTAACCATTATTATATGGAGCCCTATTTGAACAGCAGAGTATCTTTTGGTGCAGCCATTCTGTGTATAAGACTTTATTGTCTTTCAGGCTTCAGCCTCACTGTTTTGTTGAGACTCTGCTTGGGATGTAATCCTAGTATTCCACCTATTGGATACAGAGGACAGAAGGTTCTTTGAAGTACGATACAACAGAAGTATCGGTACTTGATTTATCATTTTATTTTTGAGCGAGCCTTTTCTAGTAGGTTCTTTTGTTCCTTCATCTCTCCAATTGGAGCCCTCCAGGTAGTATGTCTTATTGTATCCTTTCACAGGGATAGGGTTTTTTTCAGGACAACCCCATCCTTCCTTCCTTCCTTCCAAAGGTGGTTTCATATGTTCTCTGAACCAGTTCATTGACCACTGATTTTTTTTTTTTTTTTTGACAATGGTAGAAACTTGGGGGGAGGGGAGGACATCCTTTATGTACCTCATGACTTAGCCATACACTGGCAGCTGCATTATTATTACCTGGTGAAGATGCATACACTTTGGAAGCTAGACTAATAGTTCATTTGATTTGTCTTGGGTAGGGAACAGCTTTTAGTTGTCAAGCAGGTAATTTCCAGGTAGATTGGTGAATGCATTTATTTTAACATCAGATACAATGAGAAAAAATCCTTTTCTTCAGGGTCACCACCAGAAAATGCTTCCATTAGTGAGATGCTCAACCTAGTGAACTTTTCAGATCAGGATTAAAAGAAACATGATTCCCACAAAACGTGCTGGAGTTGCTTGACATTGAAGAGTCTAAACAGCTTGCCATTCCTCCATTCTTCCAAGCTTTCAAACATATATCTGAAAATCACTATTTAAAACTGGACTCCCAGCCTCTAGCACCTTAGAAGCCCATTAAATTCTGCAATGTGAAGTAGGAGGATAACCACTTTTATTTTAAAAAAAAATCCTTTTGCAGGTTTGCTGTCATCTTTCTGGATACAGGGAGAGGGTCCAAATTGGTCCCTCCAAGTAGTACCATTTGTATGAGAAGGAAAACAGATTGTTGGATATATATATATATATATATGTATTTTTTTTTTTTTTTTTTTTTTTTTGCAAAACTGTCTTTCTGCCACTTGCCAAACTCCTGTTACACTGCTAGTGACACATATTGAAACAAATTGAAGAGATGGCAGGAACTTTCCTAGACATGTCTTTGACTGAGGTTGTCTAAACTCAATCATACAGCTCATAAGATGGGAAAACACGCAATCAAATGTGGCTATGAAAATACAGATTTATCTGCCAGGGCAGTTGTGTTGGGAACAGTAATTAGGAAGCATGCGTTATGAACTTAGCCCTTACCTGAAGATGTCAGAAGGCAAATTCTCTGTGCCCCTTTGGTCATGTAACTGTTTTTCTTTTTCTCTTTAGGAAATGTTTAAGAAAGAAGATGAAAAGAGCAAAACTACTCAGACAGTCAAACAACTTTTTCATTCACCTATGACAGAATATAGCAAAAATTTCTGACCAAGCAATGGCCCTTTTATTGGAAACCTACCACTGTTGACCAATTTAAGGAAAAAAGGTATTTTAAAGAGGCTCGTTGGGGGATGGGTGAGAGGAGGAGGAAGAAGCTGGGACAGGCAACTGTGCAGATGGCAGTAATTGGACCCCAGTCCTCTCAAGATCTTTTTTCCCAGTACTTTTGTGTGTAATAATTTCTTCCATTGCCAAGCTTCCTCTACACATGCCCCCCCCCCCCCAAGAAAAATCTAATAGGGTGTGGACTGATCTTTTTATTTTCCAGAAAGTAGTATTCTTTACAGCCTGCAGTCACCTAGGTGAAAAAAAAATTATCAGGATACAAGAAAGAATTAAGCTTTCTACCTTTTATTGTTATGTTGCAGATCTTCCAAGATCAGGTGGTGGTAGCAAGCTCTGTACTAGTACTACTATGTTTATACTGGGGCAGCCATATAAAGGGTTTCACCAAAAGAGTAAAGAACAGTGTTTTACTTAGGATTGTTTCAAGGCCCAAGAAGGGACATGTGCCAAACTCAGCTTGGAATTATCAAGAGTAAACATGTTTCTAGTAGTAAAGATGTTCAGGATGCCTTCTGTTCAGTCCCTACTTCCCTTTGTACTGCCAAACATTATGATGGTCACTCTGGATATGAAAGACACTAACCTTCATATTCCCATCTTCAAGGATCACAAGAAATTCTTATGGGTCCAGGCAGGATTCCAGCACTTTCAGTTCTTCTACCTTGCCCTTTTTATTTTACACCGCTGTTGGGATATTCATCAGATGTTTAGTTCCAGTGTCTGCATTTATCAGCCATCAAGGTACAAACATCTGCCCTTACCTTGATGATTGCCTGATTCAGGGTCCCTCCCAGGAGGTCTGAGGAAGGCATTAGATCTAATAATGTCCTCTCTCTCTCTCCTGGGCATTTCTGGTAAATACCAGAAGTGAAATGTGTCTTCATTTACCAGGAAGATGTTTGTTGGAGATGACAAACAGTAGAGTCTTTCTTCTGCTGGAGAAGGTCACACTCCTCAGTATCTTATTCCTTACCATTGCAATGAAAATATACTTAATTGCCAAATGCTAAGAACTCTGTAGTACAGGTCTTTATACATAAGGTTCCCTTGGTAAAACTACAAATGAGAAAAATACATTGGTACCTGATAAACCTATGGCTACAACTCCAAAACTTTCCAGATAAGGTGTTGCCTACTGTTCCAGCCATTTAGAGAGAATTCAGGTGGTAGGTAAACAAAGTCCTTCTGAGTCTGAAGATCTTCAGGTCTCCATAAGGCGCATAAACCCTAATGATGGCTGCTTTAGCTCAGGCTTGGGAACCATGCACATTTCCTGCTAAGGTTTAAAGATGGTGGGCTGAATAGACAGGTAAATACATCTCAAAGAAATATTGACTGATTTAATGCCTTCCAGGCTTTCAGTGGTGCTTAGGTGCCAGGGAAGTTGGGAATAGTTAATAGACAACACCATGTGTATGTAGTAGATTAACATGAAAGGTGCAGACACACTTGCACTCTTTACAGATTAGCAGCGGTTGCTTGGAAACTAGCTCTCCACAAGATCCTTCAACTGCAATCAGATTACATCCCTTCAAAAGAAAATGCAGTATTAGAGCACTTAAACTGCTCCTCAACCCCTCCCATGAATGGAGATAGGACCCGTATGTGTTCCTTTCTCTCAGTTTGTTAGGGCTTCAAGAAAGTGAATCTCTTTGCTTGTGCAGTTGAATTATCTGGCCAAGAAGTTTTATTCAGGACTCCCTTAGAAGGACATGTGTGCACTGAATGGCTTCCCCCTGAAACTAGAAAGATTTTGTGCATGGATTGCTCCCATTTCACTCCTTCCGAAAATCATAATAAAATCAAGGAAATAAAGTACAAACCTGATAATGATGACCTGCTTTTTAACAAGGCTGCCCTGGTTCTTGCTCATGCTGCATTCCTTCTTCCCATATCTTGCAGTCTGCTGACCCTGTACTGAGGCAACCAGGTGCACCCCAGCTCAGCAGCTACAAGCTAGGCATGTGATCCCTCAATGGGAGCATTTCCCAAAAGAGGTCTTGACTGTTTTCTGTGAGGGTTAAAAACCCATTTCTAGGAAGTCCTAATTTGGCATATGGAGAAGGTTCTCCCCATGGTGCAAGTCTTCCCAATAGTTCCTGAAAAAAAGCCAAAGCATACCTCTCAACTGTCCAGATTTTTACCATGTATTTTGTGGTCTGTTTCTCTTAAAATTGTGTTTTTTTTTTTGGGGGGGGGGGGGTTGCTGGCAAATCACTGAGGACTGACATCACAAAGTAATGAAAGACATTTAAGTTTCAGACTTCATACCCTTCAGAAATTCATGCTAATGCAAAACCTGTTACAAACTTAGAAGGTTGATAAAATAAGAGCAATATTTAAAAATTGTCTCTATTTTTGGCCTTTGGCCTCTCATTATGACTTTGTCCATATTTCTAAATGGTTGAGAGATATGAGCCACATTACAAATGGCTGTTAATTACCTAAAGTATTTTAATATAGGACTGCTGTGTATCTCTGTAGAGGTACATACCTTTGTCATTTCAGCCTTTTAGTCCTCAAAGAAGAATGTTCCACCCAGAGCCCCTTCCCTCCCAGAAATTGGTGTCTATCATAGGACTTGAATTTTTTAGTGGAAAATTTCACTGTGCTACTTCTAAGTCCAGCCATTGATTGCACATTACAGTTTTTGCCTTGGTGGCTGCTCCAGTGGCATAGAAGGATACATCCCTGACAATGACTTGGGTTTGATTAGCAGCTCAGGAGACTGAAGGAAGTGGCAAGGAGGGAGGGATGGGCGGTACCATCCTGAGTTGGGTGGACCTCTGGGCATACACTGTGTCTATCGTCGGTGGAGGCTGGGCAAGGCACCTTAGTAGGAGTGTTTAAAGAGGGGAACAAGATGGAGACAAGGCTGAGCGGCTGGGAAGACTGGGTGATATGCTGCATGTCTCCATTGCACACCCTACCCCCAGGCATATACGTAGATCTGCAAGGGAGGGGGGAAATATATAGGTCTTAAGCAAAAAGCTCACTCTGCAATAGTTGCCAGTTTTGCAACTTTCTTTAAAAAGTTTCAACCCAGGACATCTGTGATGCACTACTTGGACCGTTGTCTTCGTCTTTTCCAAACACTACAAACTCGAATCTACATCCAGAAGTAGCACAGGCTTTGCCACTGTAGTCTGGCATAGCATGTTAGCCCCCCCCCCCCCAGGCCTGTGGTAACCTATGCTGTAGTACTCCTTCATGTATTATTAATGGTACTGCAACAGTGATTCATATAGTGAACACAGCACATCTGTCATTTGCAGTAAAGATCAGTTTTGCAGTGTTCCATTTCCTCTAGTTTCCCCCCTTTTCTTGATGATTTCTAATTTTGTGGACCCCCCCTCCCCAAGAATGTCTACAGCAACAGCAGCATCTTTGCTGACTAGGGGTCTTCCCATCTTTCCTTCACAGACACTACATCTGAAGTGCACTTTCGATTTCATACAGGAAAAAAAATGAAACAATATGCAAGCTACTCTTCTCTTTCTGTTCACCATCCCCTTATGCCTTTAAAATAGGGGGAGACAAGCCCAGCCTGATGATGACCAAAACCCTGGAAGTCAGTCTGGATGCGCACATGTCGACCTGTGGCAGAAGTCACATGTATTATGAATGATACTGCAGTGGTTTCCCATGTATTTGAACATCTACCATTATGCTGTCATCATACATCAACTATATATTCTCCCAGCTTGCACTACTTCAGCATCATGTTTGTGTTCTTCCCAACGTGTGTCATCAGGAAACTAAAGCTTTTGCACAAATGCCACTAATGGAGATGAGGGTGATTTCAGGAGTTTTCCACTTGCAGGTAGTTGATTTCTGAGTGATTGCTAAACTCTTCTGTTACTGCATGGACCTGCCCTGCCTGACAGGAATTGCACGTGGAAGTGGAACTATAAACTGTTTTATACCGGGAGTTAGTTAATTCTATCCTTTATTCATTTTTTGTCCACCTTCCCCAAACCTGGGATCCTGTCCTGTTGCTCCTTTAACAGCATCTGTTTGGCCCATTCATTAGATGGGTACAGGACCTGGGCATCCCTGGACTAAATCAGACCAGTATGACCCATTTATTCCTGCCCATGAATCTCAAGCAGCTCTCTGCTGACCAGTGAGATTCAGCTGGTCCTTTGTTTGGGATTTCCTGTATTTTTCTTCTTGGAGCACTCCACCCCCCCCCCCCCATCAGCTATTTTAAGCTCCTCAATCTCTGATTCTTGAAGAAAAGCATGTGTTATTTCTCCTCAGAGTGTGAATGAACTGCTGACAGCATGGGCTTGGCAGGCTTGAGCTCCATTTGGTGAGTACTAGTGCTCCTGCTACATGTCACCCATGTAGCTTGCCAGAGCTGCTCATTCACTCCTTCCAGGCCAGCACCTAAGGGCACTCTAGCTACTACTATGTTCTATTGAGGAGCTGCCCATCTGTCTCCATTTGTTAACCACAGAGGCCCTTCTCTTTTCCGTAAAGGACTTCCTGCTTTGAGATAATCTGTCCTCATACTTAGCCATGAAGACTCTTTTGTTTTCCTTTAAGCTCTTGCTGCTTTGGGCTAAAGGTGACTATATTCCAGTCTTCAAGCATACAACTGGCACATCTCCAGTACCAGTTTCCTCATCCAGAAGCATTTTTATTAAGAGAATCAGGGGTATAAAATATGTATAGTCTGCACTGTGTAAGTCTGCATATTTTTCTTAATTTATTGGACGATACCTGTTAGTTACTAAAAGTGAACATTCAGGATGACTGCGTTTACATAGCTAGGTGGTTTATGTATCTTAGCTACATGTATTGACATCTCTGACATGGTTTGCTACTGAAAATAATGCAGAATGGCAGGTGATAGTGAAGTAATACTTAACCAAAAGCCCATGAAGAGGGGACTTCCCATATGTCAGCTTGGTTCTGTTTAATGTACCAAAGCATTTTTTGCCATGCCCAATCTGCCAAGGACAAGCTTACCACTATCAAGTAGACAGTTGCTTTCTTCATGATAGTCAAGAAAAGAGTTGTTCTGAATGAAGAAAAGCCCTCAGAAACTATAAATACAAAGAACAAATGCGGTTCGAGGATAAAGTTGAGTGTAATAAAAATGGAATATGAACTAGTAGTAAAAACACTCAACAACACATCAGTAACTCCAGTTTAATGTAAAAAAATTAAAAGGTAAGCGCTTTCTCGACCACACACTGTCACTTCATCAGACAAATAGAGTAGAAATGCATTGCAGTATATATAGGTGTATCTACGCCCTTTACATAATTGATTAATTGCTTAGCAATTAACAGCATATTGTCATCTAATTAATTCTAATACTTCTTTAAAATGCATACTATATATTATAAATCGAAGAAAATAATACAGGGTGTCTAAATTATTTAAAATACAAATAAAATTAATGTTGAAGTCTCCTGGCTTTTAGGAAGGGTTTAATGGAGAAGGCACCATTCAGACCTGGATATCTATCTGCATTTAGTAACAGTATCCATTTTTGCTCTGCTGCCTCAGTTATATTGTCTATATCTCGCCCTCTAGGATTCACACTTAGTGCTTGAATGACAAAAAACTTAAAATTGTGTGAAGGATCCTCATGTTTCACATGATTTGCTAATGCACTAGTATCCTTGCTGTTTTTAATGTCCCTGATATGTTCTAAAATTCTGTCGTTAAAAAGGCTGGTTGTTTTACCTACATAAAAAACATGACATTTTGTACAGAATGCAAAGTAAACTAAATGCATGATTCTACAATCAGCATAGTAGTTCAAACTAATAGTAAAATGTTTAAAGGGGTGTGTATATGTTGAGTTCGAGTAGATATACTGACAAGCAGAACAGTGTCTGCATGAGAAAGTTTCTGTTCGTGCTGATTCATAGATTCTATTCACCTTAGGTCTGTTACATAGATGTTGTCTCAAGGATTTGTTATTCCTAAATGTGAAGGCGGGTGTGTCAGTTATAGTATTCTGAAGTTCAGGAATAACTCCTAAAAATATTCCAGTTCTTTTTTAAAATGTTGCAATAATCATTAATATCACTTGGGTATTGCAACACTATTCTGAAATTGTTATTGTGGATGTTATAAGATCTATTCTGAGATTCAATAGATGTTGTTTTTCTAAAGTATGGTTGCCTCAGACGCAGCCTATAATGAAAGAAGAAGACGAGCCATCCCTAGAAGAAGTAAGAACAGCACTAAGGAAAATGTGGTCAGGCAAAGCAGCAGACTAAGGTGAGGTCAGAGCAGATATCATCAAAATGTTGGGTGAGAGAGGGGAGAAATGGCTTCAGAGAGTACTCATAGCAGTACAGAGAGAAAGGGGTATTCCAATGACTGGAGAATAATCATAGTAGTGCCAGTGTACACAAACAAAGGAGATATTCAAAACTTTGGGTAGTCCTCTGGAGGCAGTTGTGGGACACTTATCCCTGCACCAAAACACCTGGCTACAAATAACTTCCAATACTTGTGTACAGAGGATCATTTCTGGAGGCTTTTTAATTCCCTTTTCCCTTCCTCCCCGGTAAACAAAAAAAAATCCCAGATGTTCCACCCAGTCAGAGGAAACAAGCCGTTCTAGAAATCCAAAAACTGCTAGAAAAAAAGAGTCGTCCAAGAAGTTCCACCAGACTAGATAGAATCCAGAATTTACTTAAGATCCTTTTAGTCCCAAAAAAGACAGAAGACTGAAGATCAGTTTTGGATCAAAGTGTACTTAGCAAGTCCGTTTGTCAAACCAAATTACTGATGGTCATGGTACAGTCCATACTTCCATTTTTGGATAAGGATGACTGGATGTGCTCAGTAGATCTTCAGGATGCTTATTACCATATAAAAATGGACATATGATCCAGAAGGTTTCTTTGCTTTCAGCTGGGAGTCGATCACTACCAAGTCAGAGCTGTGCCCTTTGGCCTCACCACAGCCCCCAGGGTGTTCAGCAAATGCATGTCACTAGTAGCAGCTCACTTAATACTGCAGGGATTCTGAGTGTTTCCGTGTCTAGATGATTGGCTCATTACCTCCCCAACCAGGCACCCGTTGTTACAAGTGAGGGATTAGGTACTTCACGTCTTTTCCTTTCTGGGAATAACAATAAACTACAAAAAATCAAAACTGACCCCAGCTCAGAACTTAGAATTCATAAGAGTGCTCCTATATATGGAAACTTCCATAGCATCCCTTCCTTATGTGAGGCTACAGAAAATAAAGATCAGAAGATCATCAGCAACAGGAAAGTTACTGCTCGTTTAGTCTTATAAGCACTAGGCTCCATGGTGGGAACAATAACCCTTGTTCCCTTAGCAAGATATCACATGCAAATTCTATAATATTTGTTAGCATCTCAATGGTTGGTAGGTACTGCACCAGTCCATGTCACACTTGGTCTTGATCGCCAGTCTCTGCAGAAAAGATTTAGCTTGGTGGATACACTACAAAGAAATCATTTTAGGGCCTTTCCTTTGTCTCACCTCAGCCCACATCCATAGTGACCACTGATGCCTTCCAGATGGGGTGAGGGGCATTAACTGGGAAAGACTGTCCAAGGCAATTGGTCCCCTGCAGAGACCAACTTACATATCATTGTCTTTGGAGTTAAGGGCTGTTAGTGTTGCAAGCCTTTCAGAATGACCATCTTTTGGGAATTATCGTGATTCAAACAGACAATATGTCAGTGGTTTGGTACATCAGCAAACAGGAAGAAATCAAGTCCTATTCCCTACATCAAGAAGCTCTCAGTGTGTGGCAATGGGCGGTCTCTTCCAACCAATTTTTGATAGCAATGCACCATTCTGGGAAGTTCCAGTGTGATAGCAGACAAACTAAACAGGTGTATTCTCCTGCGTCATGAGTTGACTGTCAATCCAAAGGTGACGGAAAGATTTTTCGTCGGTGGGGCCAGGCTTGCTGCAATCTATTTGCCTTGCCCCTAAACAACAAGTGCAGCAACTATTTTTCCCCGATTCCCCCCTCAGAGATGCTGTTCTACACACTTAGCCCTCCGGACTGCTGTATGCCTTTCCCCCAGTTTCCAAAATTCCAGCATTACTACAGAAAGCAATCAGGCTGAAGAGCAAAATGAACCTCATTGCACCTTCTTGGCCTCAACAGGTATGGTTCCCCCTTCCTTTGTCTTATCTGATTCAGCAACCTTGGATTCTAGACCCAGTGCCATATTTTCTGTCTCATCCAGCGGGACTACTTCATCCAAACATTATGAAGTTCAAGCTGACAGCTTGTTTTCCCCAGTTCCATTAATAGCCAGGCTTCCTTCACTTTCTTCCCTGGTACTCCATATTCTTTTGGCCTTTTATAAACTGACTATATACAAACTCTGTGCTAGTAAGGGGAGAAGATCTATTTTTTGTGCTTGTGACAAGAATGTTGATCATTTGTCAGCGCCCATTGATAAGATCCTAAAATTTTTAGCTTCACTTTTCGAAACAGGAGCCTCTCAGTCTACCCTAAAAATTCAGTTAGCAGCTATTTCTAATTTCTGTAATGGTTTTGGAGAATCCTCTTTGGCTTCTCATAAACTTTGTAAAGCATTCTTAAAAGGAATATGCTTGTTAAAACCACCAGATCCTTCTCCTCCTTGGAATTTAAACTTAGTACTACAGACCATTGTTCAGCCTCCCTTTGAACCATCAGCTAAATATGATCTAAAGTGTTTGTCTTTGTAGACTTTATAACTAGTGACAATAATTTCTGCCAGAAGAATTTCATAAATATAGGTCTTATCATGTAGACCTCCTTATCTGATTTTCCACTAAGATAGAGTTTCACTAAGCACCAATCATTCCTTTTTGCCTAAAGTTGTGTCAGAGTCAGATATCAACCAGACTGTTCATTTACCAGTATTTTTTCCTAATTTCTCTAACAAAGGTGAATACTACTTACATTTACTAAATGTTCACAGACAAATTATGCTTCTGTCTACACAGAATCAAGAATATAAGAAAGTCCTATCAATTATTTGTGTCCTTCTCACCTACAGTACTTGGCCAACCATTGAGCAAAGTAATGCTAGCCAGATGGAAAGAGTGTATTTCCTTTATTAATAATAATGTGAAAATCAGTTTACCTAGACCTTTAAGGGCACATTCTACACGAGCTTTTACTAATTTAGCAGTTTTTCAGTCTAGGGCTTCATGAATGATATTTGTACAACGGCAACTTGGGCTACCCCTTATACCTTATTACTCTTTACAAATTGGATATGGTCTCCAGGGGAAGAGTATTTTTTGGTTCTGTGGTGCTGAGAAATATCCTTCCTTGAGTCCTCCCAAGGTCCTAGGTAGCTGGGGCCTCTGTCCGTTTGTCGAGGATAAAATAAAAATTGACAACATCAGATAAAGAAGTTATGTACTCACCCATAACTTTCCATCTGTGTTGTCCATTTTCATTTATCCTCAACTTCCCTCCTTCTTTCCCACTGCCCTTCAAAGTTTTTGATGGAACACACAATGACCTTTTTGCCACTAGTGTTACTGGTATATGATTACATAAATGAAGTCTCTAAAGGCTGTTGGGTTACTGTTTACTTTGTCTGTTACTTTTCTGCAAACTCGATCTGAGGTAATTGGGAGAGGAGCATTCTGGGTAGGAGTAAAGCTTGAGAGTTTTTGGCCATCATGAGCTGTAGTAACAGCCAAGTCGGTTCCAATACTCGAAACCAGACTCATTTGTCAAGGATAAATGAAAATGGACAGCACAGATGGAACATTATGGTGAGTACATAACTTCTTTTTAACCCAAAATTCAAGCACAAAAAGTTGGACTTATTTTGTTCTGTGCTGCATAATAAGGAAAATATTTTTAAACAAGCACAAATATTTTGCCAGCATTCCAGATAAAGTACACATCCTCCCACTGCAGACACTGTTGAACAGCAAAGTGGTTTAAATGCATGTTAACAGTTTTTTGAGTTAAGAACAGGAGAGGTCAGTTAAGAGCTCCTTGATTTCAATGATAGTTTTGACACCCCAAGAAGAATGTGGGAGAGGGTCTCTAAGCACTTTGATTAAAAACTGTAAGCCCACATGCAGTTCCTCTAGCTTATTTTGTTGAGCTTTTCCAACTACTGTTAAGTCAGAGTAATTCAAGCAAAGTGAAAATGAAAATTAGGTTTCAGAAGCAGGGCCAAGATGCCTGTGACCCATGATTACTGCTCTTCTGTTAACGTGGATATTAAAAAATGATTTCCTTGCATCTGGCATGGCTTGTATAAAGGTGACTTTAAGTGGATTCTGGAAAAAAAAAACAAGATGACTTTACAGCAACAGATCCTTTGAGATATAATAACCGTAACCACTTACTAATATATTAAATTAGTCAGAGTACAAAGATGATAATGAAATAACTGAAAATAGTGACAACCACAATTAATTTTTTATTCATACATACTTTTTGTTTACTGGGTTTGTCCCACTAGACCAGTGGCCTGTTTTAAAGGGAGACCCAAGGTGGTATTCATACTCACTAAGGGAATTTTGGCCAAGAGATTGGGGAGCTTCTACTTGTTTTCTACTCTTTTTGATAAGGTACATGGGGTGTTTTACATCCACCTAAGCTACCAACAACTCGGGCAGATGGAGCCTCAGTTTAACATATTATCCAAAGGTACAGCAGACCCAGGAGTGCAGCACCCCCCCCCACACACACACACACACATACCTTATGCTGCACTGCAGTGTCAGTATTGCAAAGTCAATCCCAAGTACCTGGCGTATTAATAGAATCCACAATCTTCTGCACCAGAGGAGTATGCGCTCCCTATTGAGCTACTGAGGCTGCAAATAAATGCATTAGTTTTCCAACCCCCTCCAAATAAAACAGTACTGAAAGACAGAGACTGCAAGAATTAAATGCAGCTACATGACCCACCTATTACTCTATTTCTGGTTTGCTGTGATGTTAAAACCAAATCCCTCAACTTATTTTGTCAAGAATTCTGGACAAAGCTACGATAAAATTGGCAACAGTTTTTAAATATTACTCTAATTCACTTAAAAGTTAATAAAAGTATAACATCAATGTGCATTTTGAACAGTAGCAAGGATAAAACTCTAGTGACCTGCATTATTGACAGACTGTAATCATAAATTATCAAAAATGTTATGAAGAACAAGACAAGGTGATCCGCTGTGGCGACCCCTAACCGGGAAAAAGCCGAAAGAAGAAGAAGAAGAAGTTATGAAGAACAAGACAAACATTTGAAGCAAAATCAGGGGCATTGTCCAAAAATATGTTCAGTTGAGATGTATGGGTAGAACTCAACAGGGAATGTCTAGTCACAATAACCCATTCTAAAATTTATTTTATTGATGTCCTGGTTTTAAATGATGCACTTATGATCTCTTGGATGTTGTTATAACTGTCTATGAACAAGTCACAGCACAACACTTAAAGAATTTGTAGTTTTAATGAGTGAGAATTAAAACTACATATCCTTACATTCTGAAGTTGAGGCTTTTTCATTTTCAGTTTAGTATGTTTTGCCATTGCCATAACATCCATTTGATCAACAAGCAAAATAATTAAACTACATATGGAGCACTGTACTACCTCTCATAAGGTGTTACAAATAGGCAAAATGAACATTTGCTAACAAATAGGAAGGGAGGGAGCTCACAGCATGGTTAAAATATTACAGTTGTTTTACCACATACTAAGTCCTTTCAAGATTAGATACTCACAAGAGAAACAACTCAAGATGCAAAAGCCCCAGATGGGCAAACCAAGCAACCCCCCCCCAAAAAAAAAGGCAATGCAGTCCACATCAAGTAATCAAGCAATACAGATAAAAGCAGGTGTGCAACACCAGGAATAACATATAACATGCATAACACAAACAAGCAAAATAATTAAAGAAACTACAGCTGTAGTCAACCTTCCATCTTCAAAATGTGGTTTATTACACTGTCTTGCACAATGTGGAACAGATGGATAAAATGTGACACATTAACTAACAACTAGGAAGGAAGCTGACACTAGATAAACCATGCCCCCAGTATCCCTTTGCTTGCCAGAACACCTGTCTGGTTACATATACATTTTTCCTTTTATACTGTTTGAGACAAAAAGTTATATCAGTTGTAATATATTGTTTTTTGCCACACACCCAGCTCTTCAAACATTAAGCTGAAAAAGTCCAGGACTGCCCCCCACCCCCCTCCCCAGCACACACACACACACACACACACACACACACACACACACACAAAAGCAAATTATTTTCAGACTCCCTCTTAGCATCTCTAGTTAAAAAATTCTTAGTGACAAATAATTCTAGCTTTTCCCCATTTTAGTTATTACTTTTTTCTACCCACTACATTGCTTTAATCTTTGCCCCGTGCGCACAACACCCGTCAGTTAAAGCCACTTATATGACTACATATTTGCTTGAGGTCAAGTGACTGATTCAATTCATAAGTTATGACTCAAGATATATATCTCAGCTTGCTGATATCAAAAATGTGCAGTGCAACACTTCTCCGCCCTCTCAACTTCTTAGCTCAAGAATAAGAAACAAGGAACAAAATCAGGAACAGCTTTTAAATATTTTTCTTATATACTTGGAAACCAGCTTTTCTTAAGGATGCAAAATCTGAAATTGTATGCCTGCCTTTATTTACTGACCACAGTCGACAAGAGTTTACTAGAAAACCATATGTTTTAAAAAGAACAGAACAAAACAATTCCAAATTTATTTGATTAAGAATTTCAGACAACGCCAAAAATAATTGGGGGGGATCTCAAAAGGAACAAATTTTAAATACTATTTTTTATCTATTTATTAACCAGGTAATAAACCCACTGGCGAAAGTGTCCCCTTTTCAGAGGTAAACCAGGAGTACTGTCTTGAGTGAGGTAAATGGAGGTGGTAGGATTCAAACCCTGTACTTTTGACTACAGGAAGTGGTTGATTAACAGCTGAAGGCCTTAAGTGTCAGACCTAAACAGTTCTTATTCACTTAAAAGGTTAACAGAACAACATGAATTGTGTAGACATGCATTTTGTTAACAATAAGAATTATGAAATTCCTTCAGTGATTTACCAAAGAAGTCAGTGGATGTCTGGCATTTGGTGTGAAGGATTACGTCTCCCTGCTCTTAATGGAAAGGGTACAGGGTATGATTCTTGCCACTTCCTCATTTACCTGCTATGTGACTCTGACCCAAGTCACTCAATCAGATAACACTTGAGTGAGGCATTTTATATAAACGTGCACGTACACACACACACACACACACACACACAACACCCTCTTACTAGGCCAGTAATTGGTTGTTTTCACAGCTTGCTCAGCATTTCAGTTCCACTTGTTCCTAATACCTGTTCATTTGCAAGTAGAAGTTGCAGTAGTTGTGCCTTTCAGAACACCCGTGCTTACGTGACCAGGTACAGCAAAAACAAAGGAACTGCATTCATGCAAGAATGTTTTTGCATGAGTAAAAATGGAATGTTGTAAGGTGATTCCAGTGAATGAGGCACTTGGGGGCACACAGTTTCAAAGCGGGAGGCAGGTAAAGCCCCATCATCATCACCAGTGTGAATAACATAGAGGCAGCAATCTCCTTTCACAATCCATAAATGCTCTGGAGAGGGTGATTGATAAATGAATGCGCAGAGTAGCAACTTGGATTCAGATCAAGATGCAACACAACTGATCCAATGTTTGCAGTGAGACAAATAGTTGAGAAAAAGATAGAGATGAAGAAAGTGTCCAACTGGGCATTCCTAGACTTAGAGAAAGTATTTGACAGGGTCCCAAGAAAGCTGATTTGGGCAATCCTGTAATGGTTCAAATTCCCAGAAATATTGCTAGAATTAGTGCAGGGTACGTACAAGGACCCAATGACACAAGTAGGAACAGTGTTGGGACTCACAGAGGACTTCCTAGTGGGAGTGGGTGTGCTTCATGATGTAGCTCTGAGCCCACTGCTGTTCATGCTGATAATAGACTACATTAGCATACAGGTCATACAGGACAGATCAGCAAAATTGCTGTACGCAGATGATCTGGCATTACAGGAAGAAGAACTTCAGTAAACAATAGGGAGTGGAAAACGGAAGGCACATGGGATGAAACTCAGTACAGATAAGACAGTTTTAATGGCAGCAAATTGGTTGAATCAGAAGAACTTGAGAATTGGGATAGAAGGGAAATAGTGGAACAGGTTAACAGCTCAAGTGTCTGTGATGGGTGGTTGAGGAAAGACTGAATAAGGCAGTCAGTGTGTGAATCAGAGGGGGGATGCACAATTTGTGTGGGTAGTGTGTGACAGAAGAATTCCAAAGAAACTGAAAAGAAAGGTGTACAAAACAGTGGTTTGACCAGTACTTCTATGTGGTACAGAACCCTGGGCAGTAAAGACAAACCAGTTGAGGAAGCTAAAAATGACAGAGAGAAAGTGCCTGAGACAGGTGGTATGGTGCACACTGTGGGACTGATGGAGGAATGAGGACATCAGAGCAAGTAGCTCTAGTTGCAGATAAAGTCAAAGAAAACAGAATAAGGTGGTTTGAGTATGTGCAGGAAAGCAGAATTCATTCTGATGAAGAAGACTGGGGACAGACAGGAAGAAGGCAAAAGGAAATGAAGGCATCCGGCAAAGAGATGGATGGACTGTGTGAAAGAAGACCTGTGACCGTCAGACATGACTGTCGAGGAAGGTAGGAGAGTGGCATTGAATCCATTAGATGTGGTTACAGTTGATGCGACACCCCAAGATGTAAAAAAATGTGAAAGAATTGGGTTAATGATGATATTCTCTACAGATGAGATTCCATACGGAAATCTGAATCTGTCTAAAGAAGTACTAAAAGTACAGAGTTCTGAGCTAGTTTTCTCTTAGCAGAATCCTTGGTTAGAATCAGGCAAAGGGAAGAACTTAACATTAGGTGCAACCACAATTACATCTTCAGTTGTTTGTAGTGGTTAATGTTCTCTTTTGATCTAATGAAGTCTTGAAGATCTATACATATTCTCATCTTGCACATGTATAAGAATTCAGTTGTCCTTTTCACCTACTCAGTCAGTTATGTTTACTTAACAGTAACTCCTGTTCTGTGCACTTTAGTTCCTGCTCAGTTTACCTTTGAGTGCCAGCTGTTGCCTCTACTGTTAGATTGTTGTGGCACAAGGAAATAAGCAAGCCTCTTGGTTAGCTGAGCAGAGTCTAATGGTCACATAGATCCATCCATCCATCACCCTTTTCCCCACGTTTTCACATGGGGTCAGGGTGTCACTTCAGCAGTGACAGTCTTCTTGAGCCAAGGTTCACATCACCTGATGGCTAGCCCTGCTCCCGCTGTTCTTGCAGATCACACACTTACACCTATGGCCAATTTAGAGTGTCCAGTTCACCTACTGCATTTGTTTGGAATGTGGGAGGAAACCCACTCGAACACAGAGAGTATATGCAGACTCCATACAGAAGTCACCACTGCCGAGAATCATACCACAGAACCTCTTGCTGTGAGGTGACAATCGATCTTTAGCAGAAAAAAATGAATATTGAAATTGTCTAGGAAGATATGAAACTGTGACAAGTAGTTTTCTTTTACTAACGCTTGGTCATTTCTAGATCATTATGTTTAGTCTACTTGCACATAGTTTAATTTACTTATGCGTATTATGTTAAACATTCATTTCTTATCCTAAAGCTAACTCCATGGTTCTTTCCCAAAGGTTTTGTGGTCACCCAGCTGGTTACATCCTGTGGATCTGATGGTCATTCCATGGCTTTGACAGAAAGTGGAGAAGTGTTTAGTTGGGGAGATGGTGATTATGGCAAGCTGGGACATGGAAACAGTGACAGACAGCGCAGACCAAGACAGATTGAGGCACTTCAAGGCGAGGAAATTGTGCAGGTTTGTTATATATGTTGTCGTTCTTTACAAGTATTTTGCAACATTGTTAATAGGGGAAGATTTACACTTGCATCAGCAGCATACTTAACATCTTAGTGCTCTCTAGTAAGCATCATTCTTAAACTTCATGCTTACAGTTTATTTGCTTTTGATTATTTCCTGTAGAAGTAAAATTAATATGGAGAGCCATCCTGTAATAATTTATGTCAGGGTGCAGTACTTGGCACACGTCTTACACTGAAATATTAACCATTGTATCTTGTATTTTTATGGGTCTTTGCTAAGAAAAGATAGGAATTTCTATAAGAAATGTGTGAGAAAATGGAGGCAGCTGTTACCAGTAACATTTTTAATGGTGACCTAGAAGGCATCATATCTGTCTTCCATTTTTTTCTGCATCTTTCACAGTTAGTAACACCATCACAGATTTCTGGAGTTTCACTAATCAAAAAATGTATGGTGGATTTTCATTTAATTCTTCCTTTCTTTTTTTCATTCACTTTTTTGTTTCCCTTTTAGTGTAAATATGGCTGACAAAGTAGTACAGAAATGTTTTACTAAGTGAATATTTATTTACTTATTTCACATGTGTTAATCAGGTTAGTCCAACTGATTTTGCAAACAAACCAATTTTCAGCGGAGACCCGAGGGGAAAAGCCCCAGCAAACATAAGTAAAGATAAAGTGACCATATACAAATATTAAATAACAATCAAAATACAAAACAATTGTATAAAAGAAAAGGTTATTAACTATTTGCATTGCATTGATAGTAAGCAACCCATTTTCAATGGAGACCCAAGGGGAAAGAGCCCCAGCAAACATAAGCAAAGATAAACATACAGGACCAAAACTATTAAAAATAACAATGCAAATACGGGATTAAATTATAAAGAGAAAAACAAAAGGAAAAATTTTGAACATTAAGGGTTGCACTGATAGCAGTGGTCTAAATTTACTACATAGAAGAATAAAAACAAAAAGATAATCATTGTTCAAAAGAAGGAAAATGTACAGACATTTATAGAGAGTGGGGGAAAAAGATAAATAGTGTGGAGAATGTGAGGGGAAAGAGAAAGGAGGGGGCTATAATAGTAGAACTGAGGGTTTAGGAGGTTAATTTAAGCAGAAGTTACTAACAGAGAAGGAAAGTTGGGCGATGCAACAGGTTATACAGCAGGACAAACTAAGACTATGGTGGTCAAGGCAACGGCATAATTTCAAGTTTAGTAGGTGGGATTTAAGATCCTTTTTAAAACAAGGAAAGGAAAGGTTGGATCTAATATGGCGAGGGAGTTTGCAATATTAGCTTTTCATCATATGATACTGATGGAGTTGTATTTGCTCACATACAGGATATCAGCAGAACACATGGAGCTGGATAAAGTCTGAAAAGATCAGGGGCACATTATTATTGTTTTCACAGTTTAGTCATTATTAATGGGTTATAGCACTTCCTGTAAAGCATTTGCAGTCTCGTTTTCTTTAGGGTCTAATAGGCTGGACTACTTCACTTTCAATTAAGAAGATATAACCCCATATATCTTTGCTGTTTTCTAAGAACTGGTAGTCCTCACTGTTACCCCCTAGAAGAATTGTTCTGATTTCTGATAATTTTTGCGAAAAAATAAAATATGTTGTGGGACAGTAGATCATCCCTTGCGTACATGAACATAGTCCACACACCGTGAAACAGTTGTGCACACTATATGTAATATGCACTCAGGTTGAAATACACTAATGAGATGCTAATACAGAAATACTGTGACTTGCGAACTGAGGTGCATAATACACACTTATGTGATGTGCACACCTGCAGCTGGGACAAAAATGTTCTTTTGCCTGGAGGGTGTTTGTGTGTACAGTGCACTGCAGACATTGTTTACCCACTAGGGTATATGTCTTATTATATGTTTTTTTTGAGGGAGGGATTTCTGTTTTACAGCATGGGAGAGATGGGTGGCAGGAGACTGAGATGCAACAGCCTGAGTGAGGGTAGTACAGCACGTTACCACTGACATTCATCTACAATCAAACCATTTTTCTCTTCTGTCCACAAACACAGTAGACTCATTTCACAATATGAGTTGAAATACTGTGACATAGATCCTATGCTGCTGCAGAGTACCAGCATCCTTAAAGCTCTTTCAGACCTTAACAGCAGACCTCTGCAGCATACCCTGGCTGTCAAATGGGATCAAACTGTCTTCACTTTCCTTCCTTTTACCAGCAAGTGGCAATGTAGGCTTTGTCTTTTGAATGTGTTGTATTGGTCCACAGTCACAGCTGGATGCAGTTCTCAAATATTTTTCGCTAGCTGGCCATGACTGTATATTGTGCATTACCATGTATGTAAATGTTTAGTAATCTGGTCCTAGGACTGTTTCCATACCCCATTGCTGTACACAGTTTTGAGGGTGGTTGTGTTGGCAGTTTTGTGTTCATGGCATTCTGCTGCTAAATGCAACACTGACTGTTAATTGTTTTTCCTGAACATTTAACTATGTTTTGCATGTGCTTGCTGATGGTGTTGCTGTGCCATAGTATGCAGAGTAAAAAATCAGAGCTTTAGATGGATCAGACCGTTTTTGTTGTCTTTGTGTAGTCATACTTTTTAAACTCTTAGAGCAAGATATCTGGACAAAGCCATAAATAATGGGGGTGACAAAGGCCCAAAAGTAGGGACAATTTTTAAATATTGCTCTTACAAACTTAGAAAGTTGATAAAATAGATTTTGCATTAGTATGTATTTTCTAAAGGGTGGGGAAGTCTAAAACTCAAATGTCTATCATTATTTTCTGACTTCTATCTTTAATAATTTGCCAATGATTTGCCAGACAAACACAATTTTATAAAAACGGAAAAAAATATGAGACAAAAATCTGGATGTTCTGCAAAAATCTGTACAGTTGAGAGGTATGAGTGTAGTTCATCTGCAGTTACACTTGATGAAGGTTCCCTATTACAGAGGCTTGTACCCCATACTTTGGCCATCCATTAACTGGTGATGTGGCAGTAGACTCTAATATGTATGCTTCTTATCTGGCCTGTTCCAGGTATGTGATCATGTACAGCCAATAACACAGTAAAAGTGTGAGATTTCTTGAATTACAAGGGACATGGTGTGTGGTGTTTCCTGTGTCCTAACTGTCCCTCGTCCCTCTCTAACATAGATGACAAGTAGGTGGGGTAGTTCATTTAGATGCTTTATTACACAGAAACACATCAGGATGGATAGCAGCATCATAAAATATGAACAAATTAATTAACAGACACACCTTACATGCATACATGCTTAGATCTCAACAGCTTACTACAAAATGGCAGTCTGGCTCACACGTGCTCAGTATTTATACATTTGTACAAGCCTCAGATAGCTTCTTAAAGGTACATACACACACATTGATCTGAATCCTCACTCTTAAAAAGATTTCCCTTAGTAAAGACAACATTGGAGTTAGACATACATTGCTATAGACATTAAAAACAAACACAATGTTCATGTCCATGTTGCTGTGTATCTATAACATGATCTGGAGATACGTCCGGATCTGGACTGGGTTTAGCAACAGGGACATTCTTTGGTGAACAACTCATATCAGGAACTTCTATCCATCACAGGAATGGAAATAGTCTCTGGAACTGAAACACTGGATAACTCACTCTGAGATAGAGTCTTTCTCACAGGCTATGTGCTGTGGTATAGGTTTGGACGCCAGAATTAAATGTTTCCGAGTCCGGCTAAACTCAACTCCTTTTGATTCCACAATGTACGATCTTGGCTCTGAGTAAATATTCTTCACAACTCCAGTCCGATCATAACCTTTGGACGTTTGCATCCTTACCACTTCTCCTTCTTGTAATGGATTGAGCAGTTTGCTGGCCTTATCATAGTAGGACTTCTGGGTTAAATGCTTCAACAGATTGGATTTCACTGATCTGTTCTTAACACATGGAACTAACAACTGACTACTGATTGGTAACATGGTTCTGGTCTGTCTCGACAGAAGTCTGAGCAGGTGAACCAAGATTTTCAAAACGAGGAATATTTCTGAGATTCAAGAGATTCAGAAAAACATCCCTATTGTCTTGTTTTGACTTCTTGAGTAACTGTTTTGCACTTTGAACTGCACGTTCTGCCAAACCGTTTGACTGCGGATACTCTGGGCTACACGTGGCACGAGTAAAGTCCCACTCTTTGGCAAATCTTTTGAATTGTTGGCTTATAAACTGCATGCCATTGTCAGAAATAACTTTGTATAGACTACCATAAACTGAAAAATGACACTTCATCTTAGTAATGACAGTACTGGAAGTTATGTTAGGAAGTAGGTCAATCTCGAACCAATTAGAATAAGAGTCTACTAATACAAATAATGTTGACCATTCCATTCGAAAATATCAGCAGCTACTGTCGACCAAAGTAGTTCAGAAATCTGGTTTAGCTGAAGTGGTCTTTCTGTTGATGTGACTTAGTACTATCACACATGGAACAAGATTAAACTACTGCCTCAATGTTTTGTGACATAGACGGCCAAAATACTAGTCCTTTTGCCCTTCTTTTAGTAGAGTCTGTTCCTGGGTGATCACGATGCAAGATAGTACTTTTCTTGCAACAACTTTGGAACAATTAGTTTCGGACCTTTCATGATCATACCTGTGTCAGGCAAAATCTCATCTCTGTATGGAAAATAATGATGTTATGTGATCCTATCTCGCCTACATTCTGACTGATGGGTTCGGAGCCGATCCCTCGGCTCCGACTCGGCACGCTTATGCCAAAGAGCGAAGTCTCTTATTGGCTGAGCTTACTATATCCCAGGATGCACCACTACCAGTCCCCCAGATCTCGTTTGCCGCTAACTTGCGAAGACGTGGTCTCGAGCTGGCTGAGCTGAGTAGTATTTTACTAACTTTTTTCTGTCAGAAATTTGCTGTTCTTGTCATAAAAAGCTGTTTTAACGGCTACTCTTTCCTTTTGTGTGATTGGAGTTTTTTGTGAGAAACTTTGTAGTGTGATTGGGCGTTGGTTCTGATTTCAGGCCTCCTTCATCTTAGGGCCTTCCCGGTCAGTCAACCCCTCTCAAACCTTAAGGGTTTTTAAAATCCCCTTGAGTTAATTGTTACGGATTGTTTACCTAATCGGCAGCTATAAACTGATTTTTAGTAGTGTCAGTTAAATCAGAAAGTCAAGTGGATAGTGTTGTTTTTTCTGTCAGGGAATTACTGCATTATTGTTATAATGTCTCAGAATCCTAGGCCTTCGGGCTTTAAAAAATGCACCAAATGTAATTTTAAGATGTCAATCACAGATGATCACTCTCTCTGTGTTTATTGTTTGGGTGCAAAACATTTACAAGAGTCATGCAGTGTGTGTCACGCTTTTTCCTCGAGGGTCCTCCAGGAGAGGAAAAATAAACTCATTCTTAAAGGCTTAATAAAACCCTCCTTTGAAGAAGCTTTAGCATCCTCTCCTTCTCCAGCTAAAAAGAAAAGGGCGTCGGCTCCGACCAGTCCGTCGGATCCGACTGCCAAAAGACATAGGCAGGCTTCTCCTTCGGCTCCAAGGACTTCGGAGCCGAGGGCGGAACGGTCTGCCTCGATGCCACCAGTCTCGACTCCTCTGGCTTCGGAGCCGATGGCTGGGGCATCGAGAGGCGGGTCACCTTCGTCGGCTCCACTGGTCTCGGAGCCGACAAAGGTTGCCCGCTCAGACACTTCCTCCTCGGCGCCGAAGTCCTCCTCGGCACCGATGGAAACTAGTGTGGGTATTCCTTCGGCGCCGATAGTCATCGGGTCGCCTCGGAGCCAGTCCCCTAGCCCTTTGGGGCCGTTGGAGAGGCCATCTCGAACCCGTTCAGTATCCTCTAGGTCATCGAGGATGTCGGATTCGGATATAGACAGGGTGCTCCAAAGACTGTTCCAGTCCCCAGTCTTTCAAAAATTTGTTTCGGCTCCGACCCAGTTGGCTTCGGAGCCGATGGCCCATGCCCATGTCATTGCTATTCCTCCTCCGACCGCTTGGCTCCGTGAGCAGGTGCTGTTGGAGCCGGTGGAGATCTTAGGGTCGGCTCCGACCCTTACTCCAACCCCGGCCTTCGGGTCCGAGTTTGGTACACGGACTTCTTCGGCTGGACCTGGGGGTGATGTTTGGGACCTATGCTATCGGTTCCGAGCCTCCCTCTCGGTGCTTGGCTGCGGGACTTCCGTCTGCTATCATGGCTCCGGGGACCGGACACTCCCAGGATTCTGGGGTCCGGCTTTCAGAGCTATGAGGAGTGCCTTGGCCAAGTCTTCTTGACCATCTCCCGGCTTTACCAGCACCTTCCTGGGCGTGGAGACTGGGTCTTTGGCAGTTCCCCTGTCCGTGGGCAGCGGAGCCCTGGGCCTGAGGTTACCCCCATTGGGGTTCCCCTCCTCCTGAGGGTTCTTCGGAGTTGTCTTCAGAGGAACCCCAAGGAAGAGATCGTGCAAGAGGAAGCACGTGGACTCCCCGAGTCTATTACATCTGACACTGATCTTGATGATGCGGAGGGGTCCCAGTCGTCCTCGGATGATGTCTCATTTGCAGACATCTTAGAGATCCTCTAACAACGAGGCGGCTGGATATCCAAACCCCCCTCTGCTCATGAGTCAGTGCTCCTCAAGGCCTTTGGGGCTCAGCCCTCCGCCTCCTGGGTGTCTCCGCCCTTGACGAGCTCCTGGATTTAGTTTGTCGGAGGCGTGGGAACATCCAGATACCGTGGAACCAGTCCCTTCTCGTCCTAACAAATTTTTGTCTGCCCCACCCGAGAAGGAGTTCCTGACTAAAGGCGTGGCTGTAGATGCCATGGTGGTGGCATCTGCTACACAACAGGACGTGGCAGAGGCTTCAACGTCCGTCCATCCTCCTAATAAGGAGTCTAGGAGCATGGACTGCAGGAAGCGCACCCTGACTTCAGCGGCCTTTACTTTAAGGTCCCTGAATTATTTGGCACATTTTACCAGACTTCAGAGGGATCTGGTCAAGGAGCTGTCAGATTCCCTCTCGGGTAACCTACCTGAGCAGCTAGCCCAGTCGGTTAGCTCTCAGTTGGCTATCCTTACGTCAATTTCTAACTCGTCCATGAGGCTCATTTCTTATGCGGCCGAAGGCGGGTAGAGCGCAGGCACAGGCGTGGCTCTACGGAGATAAGCCTGGCTCCGTTTGTGTCAGTTGCGGAGGCCTTCAAGTCTTCCTTCGCCGCGCTCCCTTCGATGGGTCCTCTTTGTTTGGACCTAAGGTTAAAGACACCCTTACCGCTGTGAGCAAGAGGGAAAAACTTTATCTGCCGTAGGTGCCCGTTATTCCACTCCCTTCGGCCTTATCCCAAGGCTAAAGGAGGAGGGAAGATGTGGTTCCGTAAATCACGTAAGTTTTTCCTCAACAGCAGGAAGATTCCCCTTCCAGAGGCAGAGGCGGGAAATTTTTCTGGGAGACGCCGTCCCAGAGGCGGCAGAGGGCCCCGCAATTCTGGAGACCACGAGTCCTTTCGTGGCTCTTCAGCCTCCCACACCTCATGAGGGATTGCCCGGCTGTGCTGCTCCGGAGCCAGTCGGGTGCCGTTTTGCCAAGCACCTAAAAGCCTGGGAATCAATCACTCAGGACAGATGGGTGCTTCGGATCATTGCCGGAGGTTATACCATCCCATTCACATGCTCACCCCCACCGTCCAAAAAAATCCCGGACCCACCACCCAGTCAAAGGGAAATTGCAGCCGCAGAAGCTTTAAAGCTGCTAGAAAAAGGAGTCATCCAACCGGTCCCCACAGACCAGATCGGATCCGGAAATTACTCGAGGTTCTTTTTAGTGCCAAAAAAGACAGGGGACCTGAGACCAATATTGGATCTCAGCAGACTAAACCAATCCGTCACGAAATCCAAATTCCGAATGGTTACGTTACAATCCATTCTCCCATTGTTGGAGAAGGATGTTTGGATGTGCTCCATAGACCTCAAGGACGCCTATTATCACATACCGATACATCAGGTGTCCAGGAGGTATCTGCGCTTCAGCCTGGGAGACAGTCATTTCCAATTTTGTGCACTGCCCTTTGGTCTCACCACAGCCCCCAGGGTGTTCACCAAGTGTTTGGCAGTAGTGACTGCTCACCTGAGGAGTCTTGGATTCCAAGTGTTTCCCTATCTGGACGACTGGCTCCTGACTGCCACCACCAGGCATCTACTAATGGACAACCTCAAAGCCACCATCTCCTGGGTGCTACCCTGGGAATTACATTCAATTGGTCAAAGTCTGTCTTGCTGCCCTCTCAGCGCATAAGGTTCATAGGAGCAGAGATAGACTCAAAATTGATGCGCGTTTTCTTCCTACCGAAAGGATCCAAACTTTACAAGGCCAAGTTCAAGCCCTGATTTCAAGATCCAAAGCCCCAGCCAGGATGGTCCTACAAGTTTTAGGTTCGATGTCTGCCACGGTTCTTCTAGTTCCTCTGGCAAGATTGCACATGAGGATTCTTCAGTGGCTATTGTCAACTCAATGGTCCTTTCAGGACCTCCCCCTCAATCATCCCATTATGATTACAGAAACATGCAAACGGGACCTTCGCTGGTGGCTTCAGACATCCAATCTAAATCAAGGAAGCCCTTTTGTTATTCACTCTCCAGTGGTCACCCTGACGACAGATGCCTCCCAGATAGGGTGGGGGGGGCATTGTCTGGGCAGGTTAGTTCAGGGCTCCTGGCTTCCAGACGAAACTCTTCTCCACATCAATGTATTGGAGATGAGGGCTGTACTTCTGTCCCTACAGGCCTTACACAAGTTTCTCCCTCAGGGCATAATCGCCATCCACACAGACAACATGTCGGTGGTCTGGTATCTAAACAAACAAGGAGGGACCTGATCTTACCCCCTTTGCAGAGAGGCCATGAGGGTGTGGGAATGGGCTGTAGCTACCAGCCGTTTCTTGGTAGCGACCCACATTCCGGGAAATCAAATATATTGGCAGACAGATTAAGCAGAACAATTCTCTCTCCTCACGAGTGGTCCCTAAACGAAACAGTAGCAGCTCAGGTTTTCAGGAGATGGGGACGTGCTGCGACCTATTTGCAACACCACTAAACACGAAGTGCAAAGGTTCTTCTCCTTGACTCCACATCAAGGGAAGCAGCTATGGATGCTCTAGCACAACCTTGGCCAACAGGGCTACTTTATGCCTTTCCTCCGATTCCACTTCTCTCCAAAGTCATTCAAAAGCTTCTCAATTGGGGTCCACAATGATACTGATTGCTCCATACTGGCCTCGTCAGGTATGGTTTCCCTACCTGAAGAAACATGCGGTGGTCGATCCTTGGACTTTAGATCTAACTCCGGATCTGCTAATTCATCAGTCGGGACGACAGCATCAGTCCCTACACTCCTTGAAGTTGACAGCTTGGCTCCTCCACTTCCGACTTTAGTCAGAAGTCACACATTAGACCGGAAGTTATTCACATTTTATCTTCAGCCCACAAACCCACCACTAAGAAATTGTACCTCAGTAAGTGGAAGAGGTTTGCTATCTGGGCTCAACTCAGAGCTTAGACCCTATCACTGCTCCAATCCCGGAAGTTTTGAAATTCTTAACATCCCTGTTTAATCAAGGATCTTCTGTCTCTACTATTAAAGTCCAACTGGCGGCTATCTCTAAATTCCACGAATCCATGGATCCTCCATTGATGAGCAGCAGACTATGCAAAACTTTCATTAAAGGTGCGGGCCTGTTAAGACCCCCAGTTTTTCATCCTGCGCCTCCGTGGGATCTTGATTTGGTGCTTCGTGCATTAACATCTTCCCCTTCGAACCGGCTGCTACATGTGAGTTAAAATATCTGTCTTGGAAAACTGCCTTCTTAGTTGCAATTACTTCTGCAAGAAGAGTTTCAGAGCTTCAAGCCCTGTCTATTAAACCACCGTACTTGATTTTCCACAAGGATAGAGTATCACTTAGGCCTAATCCATCCTTTGTCCCAAAGGTCTGTTCTAATCTCTGTCTCCAACAATCTCTAGAGCTACCAGTTTTCTTCCCAAAATTCTCCAATGAAGCAGAATACACTCTCCATAAATTGGATGTTCACAGGCAATTGCGCTTCTATTTAGACAGGACTCAGCAATTTCGTAAGTCAGACCAGTTGTTTGTGTCCTTCTCAGACAATAAATTGGGTAAAACCATCACAAAAGCTACTATCTCCAAATGGATTAGAGATTGTATAACTCAGGCTTATTCTTCTTGAATAAGCAACTTACAACATCTATCAAAGCTCACTCTACCAGAGCTATGGCGACTTCTATAGCTTTTCATTCCAAGCTCGCTATATCGGAGATTTGTGCTGCTACTTGGTCCAATCCGCACACTTTCATTTCCCACTATAAATTGGATGTGGCATCTAAAGGCGAGCATCATTTGGTTCCACGGTACTCAGGAGTGTTTTCCAGTGAGCCACCCAGGATTCAGGTGCTAGGGCGCTGTCCCATCAGTCAGAATGTAGGCGAGATAGGATCACATAACATCTTTTAGTTATGTACTCACCATAACTTCAGATGTTTGGGATCCATCTCGCCTACATTCCTAATACCCACCCTCCTTCCCCCTGCCTTGGAGATCAGAAGAGATTGAACGGTTTGAGTTCTACTGTTTTTATCTTGTTTCATCTGACGATGTTATATAATCAGAGCGTGCATGTGTGCATGTATGCGGACAAACTAGATCTGGGGGACTGGTAGTGGTGCATCCTGGGATATAGTAAGCTCAGCCAATAAGAGACTTCGCTCTTTGGCATAAGCGTGCCGAGTCGGAGCCGAGGGATCGGCTCCGAACCCATCAGTCAGAATGTAGGCGAGATGGATCCCAAACATCTGAAGTTATGGTGAGTACATAACTAAAAGTTGCACTTGTTGGGTAAACTAGATTACTTTGATGGCCATCCTTGATTGATAAAGTGGTTGAGCCTTTGTAAAACTGGATCTCTGGCTGTATGATCTCTCAGCTGATCAAGATGTGTGGAAGAAAAATTTCTCACTTCCATGACTTCAAAATCAAGTTTCTCATTCTTATGCCATTTAGTTGTGTTTCTGGGAAATCTAGACAGTGTATCAGCAAGATAAAGAAGTTTGCCTTTCTTGTAGACAAGAGTGAAATTATACTTTTGCAATCTCAACATCATATGTTGCAATCTGGCTGGAGCGGTATGCATAGTCTTTCTCAAGATAGTGACTAGAGGTCGGTGGTCTGTTGTGATCAGGATAGGTGTACCGTAAACATAATCATGGAACTTTGAACATGCAAACACAATTGCCAAAAGTTGTTTCTCAATCTGAGCATACTGCATTTCAGTTTGGGTAAGAATTCTGAATGCATAGGCAACAGGTTGACCCTCTTATAGAATGACTGCACCTAGACCGAATTTTGAAGCATCATATGAAAGAGTAACTGGCTTGGGAACATCATGGTATCTGAGAGCAGGTGGACTAGCAATTTTCTATTTCAGGACATCAAATGCTGTTTGGTGTTGCTGTAACCAAGACCAGGATACATCTTTACTTGTCAGCTCTCTAAGCAGTGCTGAAAGTTGGCTCAAGTCTGGAATGAACTTGCCTAGGTAATTAACCATGCCAAGAATATGTTGCAGGGCTTGAACATTGTCTGAAGCTGGTATCAATAATGGCTGTTTGTTTAGAAGTGTCTGGTCGTAGATCTGAACTTTTAAATAAATGACCAACATAAGTAACTTCTTGTAGCCTGAATTTGCATTTCTGTGGATTGAGCTTAAGATTCACTTGACGTGCACTTTCCAGAACTTTTCTGAATTTCTGTCATGCTCAGCTTTGCCGTTACCTCCTACTAGTATGTCTACTATAATAGCACAAGAATACGCAGAAAAAATTTGCTCCATTGCATATTGAAAGACTTCATTTGCAGAATTTATCCCAAATGGCATTCTCAAAAATCTGTGTCTGCCAGAGTACTGAACATAGTGATCAATGATTTTTGTCAAGCTGAATTTGGGAAGATGAACTCTTTGCACCTAAGACAGAAAAAACAGTGGCATTTGGCATCAGAGCTGCGACTTCTTTGACTGTGCCCATTGCATGATGAGGTCTTTTTAGTGCTTTGTTCAAATCTCGTGGATCAATACATATTCTCATGTCATCTGAACTTTTCTTATGAGCTACCACCATGGAAGATTCCCATTCAGTAGGGGTTGACGAACCTACAGAACAAATCACACCTTATTGGACCATTTTGTGTAACTCGGCTTTGACTCTGCCCTGCATGGCCATTGGAACTTTCAGAACTGACCTTATAACTGGACTGACATCTGGGTCTAATTTCATGGAGTGTACAACTGGAAGCTTCCCTAGTTTGTCTGCAAAACGATCAGCATAGGTGGAAAAAATATACTGGGCGAAATTAGAGTAGTGGTCTTTTAAGTTAACATGATGGACTTCCTTGTTAAATGAAAGCAGTCCCATTTTCAAAGTGTCTTTGAGCCCTAATAATGACTGGACGTGCCTCTTGACAATATAAAATAAGTCGTGACATCTCCCAGCAGAGTAACATGAAAGCACTACTGAGCCTTCAGTTTGAATTTCTTCACCACCATTAGCAACAAGCTTTGCACTCTTTGCCAAATCAAGCCTTTCACCATGACACGCAGTGACATAACATTGCACTTGGAATCTGTGTCAACTTTGAGCTCCATGGGTTTTCCATTTATCTGAACAGTACAAAATACTTCACTGTTTGCCCTTAAATCTATGGCATTGACTGTTTCGTAAAGCACTGACACACCATCAACATAAAGAGTAGGGCTGCAGCTTTGTAATTGGTCAACTCATTTCTTAAAATGTTCCCTTTAATGAAAGAATGCGGGCCTTTTCATTTACAAAACTGTTTGAAATTATTCCACTTATTGCATTTGTGGTACTGCTGACCAAAAGCTAAACATTTTCCCTCTTAGATTCGTGATTTCCACCACATTTATAACAGTTGGCAATGAAACTGGATGGGGGCCAGTGCTTTGAGTTTGATGACTCTTATGCTTCATTGAGACTGTGCGAACTCTGGAATTTCCTGGAAAACTCTGGGGTTTACCAGTGGGTACAGCAGGGGCTACAGTTGCTGCCATGTGCTTGGACCTGTTTCTTTTAACCACGTGCTGCATACTATCACCATGAGCTCTTGAAGTTACTGGAAGCATGCATCTCTCATTTGTAAGCATATTTGTGTGCTTTTCTTTGAGCTTGTATATCTGACAAATCTCAGTGGCCTTATTCATAGTTAAGTCAATGTCATGAAGCAAACTCTTTCTCCCGGCATTATCTTTTAATACCACACACGTCTGTCTTTTATCAGCTCATCTCTTAAATCACCAAATCTGCACATTTTAGCTTTATTCCTCAAGTCAGTTATATATGCTGCAAACTTTTTTTACCAGGCTTTTGATCCCTTGTGTAGAATAAGTGCCTTTCCATTGTAACATTTGTCATTTCTCTAAATGTATGTTTTAAGCACTCAGGGCCCTCCTTTGACTCAGCCAGTACAACAATATGATGGTTTCCCCTTCACCTGCAAAGACAGCAGGTGCATACTCAAATGAACGTTCCCTTTCAATGGCTTCTGACCCAACTAAATTAAGCAGAATGAATGCATTTGTATGGTCATCTTTATCAGAAAATGCAGCCTGTATGAAAATGTCATACTCTTGCTCAAACACACTCCATTTCTCTGTAATATTATTGTTAAACATAAGTGCACTGGGTTTTCGAAATCCATCAGCCATGCCCACAAAGTATACACAAACACACTGAAAATATGGCCCTTATAATCATGTACATACAAACTGTTCTGTGAGTTTGTAATAACATTCAGTTGCACATTATCCCACTCCATAAAGGTGGTAACTCCATTGACTACTCTAACTTTAGACCTATTGCTCTCCTCTCTCCCTTGGCCAAAATAATGGAGAAATGTATACACCATCAGCTTGTACAACACCTCTCTCTCCACAACATCATAGCAAACAGTCAACATGGATTCAGACCTAATCACAGTACTACTACTGCCCTTCTTT